>NC_051047.1:1056564-1412397 GCF_904848185.1 Acanthopagrus latus | reverse complement strand
CTGGAGCCGGTCAACTGGATGCACCATGGGGACATTTAATGAGGCATCATGTCTTTGTTATGTTGCAGGGTTCTGACTGTGGTATATTTGCAGTGGACTGTATATGGTGTAAATTCAGGACACAATTTTTAGGGATAACAGGCTCCCCATAATGGTGTGCACATGACCAGCAGCAGTAAACAAGACCTCAGCTGAGCTGAAAAAACAAATAATACAAGACTGAGTTTGTTTCTCTTTGAATTGCATACTGACTGTCTGCATTTGAAACTATGTCTTTAAATAAGGTTAACATTCATGGAAATGTCATCCAACACATTGTCCCTCTGTCTACAGCCATCATTAACTCATTAACACATCAGCAGGGAGCAGAATCTTTGGTAAACCTTACATGACTACTGAACATGTAAAACTGCTTGAGTGATCTGACTTCTGTATTGTTGTTACTTGCTCAGTAGTCCAAAACTGTTCTTTCTTTGCTTTTGGTTCTGATCCAAAGCAGCAGTAACTTGTTTTGACATTCCAACCTGAAAGTTGAACGGTTTAGAATCTGAATTTCAGTGCATTTCCAATTTGAAACTGTATATTTAATGCCATACTCAATCCAAGATATTGTCAAGATAGTAGTGACTGAAGACAGATGTAGTGCCGTACGTGAGAGACGGTTTTAATGGTCCTCCCCGTAATCCATTTGGCAAAGCCTGCTGTAGACGAGAAGACCAACAGAGATGGACAAAAGCCATGAACTTACCACTGGGTCTGCGTGTTCTTCATGCCACACACTGCAGAAGCAAGCCGTCAAACCTGATAAAAACATTGTTTTCAAAAATGTTATTATGTTATGTTATTGAAAACACAACTGAATGGCAAGATAGATTAAACTTTGAGTCAGAAGTTAAATATCAGTAGCTGCTTCCAGGTGGCGCTTTGCTTAACTTTTGCAAAGCTCATCATTCTTGCTTTATCAGTGAGTGCCTAAAGGTAGAAAACGGGTACATGCCTGTTAGAACACAGGTAACTCACAGCTAAACAGAAACATGTGCCTACAGTATATTCCACGATTCAAAAGAGGATCAGAAATGCCATTTCTGCTGACAGTTTCTTTTGGCTATTTTGAAGTGTGGAGGAGGAAGGATATTTCATGTGGAATGTACACACAGGCTACTTATTTCATACTTTCGTGAGGTTGGCTCTTATTTTCTTGTTACATACATTTACTAATAATTTTCATTTTGAATTCACACACTTATTGAATTTCTCATTCAATCATCTACAAATCCCCCCATTAACAATCTCTCAAAGACAGATTAGTAAGATTACACCTGCACAATTACTGAAATATTATCAAAATTGCAATATTGCTAGGTTCAACATCCATGTTACAGAAGCTACAATTAAAATGTGCAACAAAACAGCATCAAAATGAAGTACTGCAGTGCTGAAGAGAATCCCTGGTCTTCAAATCTTGTTCTCCGGATGTAATAAAACGTTTGGTACACACGCCAAAGATGAAAATCTGGATGCAAAATTTGTCACTTCACATGAATTATGTGGCAATTGCAGTATCTGTCAAAATAATTTTAACATTTTTTTTTAAAACCACATCATGCATCTCATCATAATAACAGCACTGACTAAGCCTGGAACAGACTGTTTACATCTGTACTTGCGGTGTTCCCAATTTTACTAAGAGGGTCAACTTCTACAGAGGAGCAGTAAGAAGCATCCTGACTGGAAACATCACAAACTGACATAGTTCATGCATGGCCCAGGACAGGGAGGCTCTGCAGCGAGTGACATGATGCTGTTCACAGACACAAAGGACACTAACAACACCTATCCCAGGTCAGTCTGCACACCCTGTTGTCATCTCACAAAAGATACACAAGTATCCACTGCCATACCACCAGACTATAGTGCAGCTTCTTTCCTTTGTGACGCTCCTGATTTCGTCCCCATGACTCAAGCACAAAATAATTGCTTTTTCAGTGTAAGATATTAAACCACAGCCTACATATTTCTGTACAACCATGTGCTGCATAATGACCATGGAAATAAACTTTGAGAAACTATAATAATGCTGAAAAACACAACAAAGCTGCAGATATAAATAAAGACAGTTTTTGTTTATTGACCCATAAAACATCCTTCAAACAATAATCCCATTTCAAGGTAAGGTCTCTGTACAATGCTTACTAAGCAGTTTTATTTATATAGAAAACTTATGAGGGACCGTGCTTAAAATCACAAGGCTCCTTCAAATTTAATGGCAGGTACTCCAGAAAAAATTACAGCATTCCATCAACAAATATTTTCAAGCAATAAATATGCATTTATAAATAGTGTAAATTTACATCAAAATAAAAAACACAAATTAAAGTTCACTCTTTTGTCTATGTGCAACCCCTTTTCTCTTTGACTTGGCTGTTTGTCTACAAATGATTTCCTCTCCCTCACCTCTGAGTAACCAGACTCATTGTAGTTCCAGCAAAATGAATCTGATGAATCATAACTGATTTTTAAAAAAATTGGGGAACGTGTTGCAAAGAACGTGTCACTCAGCTTTTCACATTACAAAAAACAGTTTCTTCTCTTGTTTTCTGGATCAAGGAGGTGTCTAACATACAAAAGACCAGCTATGCTAATTACTCATCTCATGGAGGGGAACAAAGCTCTTGTGTCAACTCACAAACATAATACAAAAATGGAAAAAGGAAACCATCAAGTCAGTAGTCTTTGTGTGACCATGTTGCCAGTTAAAACAGAATATGTACAAAACTTTAATTCATAATTTTTATGTGTTTTTGTGTATTTTCTAGATTAGTCCAGCTGGGCCAGCATTAGAACAGTCTGGTCATGATGACAGGAGGAGCTGCCTTCCCCCTCCAGTCCACTGGGGGGAGGCACACCACTCTGGGCAGGTTGCATAGACACACAGCTTTCACGCAGCTGCCTTATGGGATAGCTACAGAATGCTGTTTGAGGACTGCCGGCTTACTTCCTGAATATCAGAAAAAAAAAGTTTCCGGAGAGTTTCCAATTAAGTCCATTGTGGTTCCAACCGTCTTCAGAACAGCAGTGTTACCATCAAGAGGAGGAAGGCAGGGGACTTGCCTGGAGAGATACAGGAAGAGCAAACACACTGAGCTCTGCAGACACAACTTACATGGAGACACTTTAATATGAGCATGAGAAGCACCATTAGGAGTCTCCTTTACATTTAAAATTCACCCAGAGGTGAAAATTCAGTCATTGTCTACTCAACCGCATGGCACTGGAAAGTTGGGTCGAGTATTTGTCCATAAAACTTTTCTGGAGCATAAAACAGCATTGCATCATTCTCCAAAACAACTGAAGTAGCTGCATTTGTTTTAAACCTTAAAAAACAACACAACAACAAAACATTACATTTGTAGCTTAGCAGATACAGTGATGACTCTGTCTTACAAAAGGATGTAAATATTATCTTTCTATGAAAGCAAGGAATCTGCGTGTGTGTGTGTGTGTGTGTGCGCGCGTTCCTCAAATATCTCTGCGGATCAGGATCAGACTGACCTGAGAGTTTCAACATGGCTGCTGTTTGGTTCAAGGGTGTGCAACGTCGCATTTGTTTGGACTGCAATGATACCGTTAATAAATGATTTCATAAATGCTTTACAAATTCGCAAGCGTCCACCGGAGCCACCACAGTCACATGCGCACCAGAGCCAATCACTGCAGAGCTCAAACCCACAACATACCTTAAGAAACAAGCGGATTTAGAGCTGCAATGGCGCGAGCTGGACCGGGATTTTGCTGGTGGTTCGGTCCTGTTCTGTTCTGTGCATCTAAACTGACTGTTGTGAATTAATGAGACTAAACAAGTCCGGACTGAGTTTGTTCCGGTCTGAGGAGATCCGGAGACGCACGGACAACAAAGTGAAATCGGAATCCGTGGATGTTTGTGTGTAGCTAGCTGCTAGCCGCTAGGCCACCCACTCGGCCCACCTCCCAAGTCGATGGACTCACCAGCGTGTCCAAAACTGGACTTAGGGTAAATAATATCCGCCACGCTTTTTCGCGAACATTGCCGTCACATTTGCTTTGAGTCTGGTGCAGGAAGAAACGGTACAGAAACGGCCTTTTGTCACGAAAGTGTCCAAGCAGCAAGTTTGGTTGATGAGGAACGGGAAGTTGTGGGAGGGACGGAGGCGGATGAATGACAGGCAGCGACTGTCGGTGTAGAGACAGCCAGAGATATTGAGAGTTGAAAGATTTGTGACATTTAGCGTGTTTGGAGTGTGTAGTTAGTGTGTTATGTAGTGTTTGGTGTAGTGTGTTTAGTGTGTAGTGGAGTTGGTTTTTTGTTTAATGAGTCAAAACAATGAGGAGATGATGAATGTGGAGCAGGCAGTACAGCTCCTCATTCAGCTGGAAGGACCTCAGGCAGACCTGAGCATTGCCTGCATTTAAACGTAAATAGTTACATATAACTTTGTACATTTTTAAAATGTATGCACATATTTAGCAAACAACAATTTATATTTGCATTATAAGCAGTAAAAATGGTTTGTTAAACATATTTGTGGTTTTCAAAGATTTTATGTTTGTGATTTTAGGTCCATTGTGTTAATACAGTATCTCAAAATAAAAAAAATAACTGTACAGTCACACATGTGAGGTTGTGCTGAAAATAATGACACCAAGTAAATAGTTTTTAAGGTGAAATATAATGGCAAAATCAAAAATAGTCAAAAACGGCCAATTATACCCTGGAATGTCGGATTTCACAACAAACCTAAATATCCCTGATGTCCCACCTTCAAACACAGCCTCATTTGGCCATCCATGAAAAAGCTACTTAACCTCCCACTTTTCTATAGGAATACATACTTCCTACAGGCACTGCACTAGTCTCTTTAAATTATGTGCACTCTGGAAAACTTCTGGAGGCTTGAATTATAGAGGATGAGCTGAAGGCGGCCACTTTTGTTTTTGTTAAAAACAAGTATGCAGCCACTTCAGTTGCCTGTGATGCTGCTGCCTGTTACATAATGACCAAATTAACAATTTGGGTGCACTGTTCTGTTAAACTGATCTACTGAAAGTCTACACTCAGACATGTGCTGCTGGTAAGTCCCTGAGAACTCAGCTCTCTCATAGTGTTGTCACATTAAACAAGGTTAACATGATTTATGAAGAAAAAAAAAAAAAGGCTGGCATTCTTCAAACTTAAAAACAGTCCAAGCCCAGAAGGTAAAGTGATACCTCACAAATTCCTGCCCATTGCTATTTTTTATTTCAGACCCTTGCAGCCTCTCTCACTCAAACACAGAGGATGTCCACTAAGACAGGGCTTGAGGCCTTTGGGGGGGACATTGGGATTGCGTAGAACACTTCTAATGATTTTTTTACCCGATACTTACGAGTGTGAACTGGTCGTAAACCTGCATGAGGTCCTCAATCTTGTACTGCTCTAGCACCACGAAGTTGTCCAGGTTGGTGCTCCCCCTACGAGCACAGTCCTGGCAGTGCACCACATATGTTTTTCTGCTGTTGCTCTCACTGGTTACAAACAGCAGGTCAAAAACCTCCACCTAGGCACAAGTAAACAAAGAGTCAATAAAGTTGAAAAGTGTCATTAACACAAAAGAGGTGCAGCAGAAAGGATTTCGGTGTCGTTTAGGATGCTGTTTACTTCACAAATGCTGCAGTAATGTGCCGGCTCATTTTGGGTCCTCCCGTGCCACACCAGCTCTTTCCCAGCAGCCAACAGCAGCTCCCGCTGCATCTGACATTGCTTCAGAGTCCGTAATAAACAGTACCTGACACAGAGAAACACACGGGTTAGGAAACACACCCAATATTAGTCATTTCATAAACCGGTTTTAAAAAAATAAGAGGAACAGTGAACAGTCTCACTTGATCATCTCGAAGAGCTTGTGGTCAGACACTTTGATGTTTCTGGCCATGTTCCAGGAGAGGTGGATCATGGGCACAATGGATTTGACACTCTGCAGTTTGTTCCACTCGTAACGCTCCACTGCCAGCTTGTACTGATGGGCTGAGGACAAAGAACCAGACGCACTCTTCATTTTTATCTGTACAGTGCTGAAAACTTGTGCTTTCAATCTGCATTCATGCAGCTGTCCTAAAGCCTGGAGGGATCTAAATGTGTGCCCCAGGCTGTGCTCTATGCCAGCAGACATCAAGACCATTACCATCCGTAAACACATTTGGAACTGCATATTAATTTATTTTACTGACCTGTGAGGGGTCCAACATTCCATGCAATATTGTTGCACCAGCCAATGGCCTGAACCCAGTGAATGGTGCCTGTGTTAAGCCACACCAAGTCCCCAGGACGCTGGATGAAGCGATAAACAGGCACATTGGTCTCGTAAAGGTCCTCCAGGTTGGGCCACCAGGATCCCATCAGGAAGTTAATGTTGTTCCTGTAAGAGGAGGTCAAACAAAAACATATGTGGTTATCGGTGTCAACTCTGGGGACTGAAACTGGGGAAGAAACTATAAACTCATCATTCACGTGACCTACTTTTCACAGAAGTCGTTGATGACACCCCAGTACGTTTCAGGTACAGCAAACCACTCACAGTCTCCAGGACCAATGTTGATGTTCACTGAACAGAAATTGTTGTTTTCTTGGTGACCTACCAAAGAAAAAGTTTATGGTAACTAAAAGAGTAAGAAAAATGACAATGCCAACCACAGTGGTATTGATTTTGTGTATGTATACCTGGTGTCCTGCTCCCTGGCACCTTCATGTAGAGCTGGACAGTGTTCATGCCCAGGATAGTGTGTCCTACGTGACTGAGCAGGTTACCGGCTGACACCACCCTGGCAAAAGCTGGCAGTTTAGACAACTCCTGAAGCTGCTGTTTCCACCTGTTAAGAGCAAAGTATGACAGTAAAGGCGCTTTATTCCCTTTTCCCATCAATCAACATGATGTGAGGAGAAGATGTTTATAGTTCATGCCACCAGATATTTTGAGTGAAATTCAGTCATATGTATGCAACAGTTCACTCACTTCTTTTCATCGGACAGGTCGATGTTGGTGCCAAACTTTATGTGTTTGAAGGACCCTTTCCTACGCCGCATTGCACTGAGAGAGCATAAGGGTATAATGTAGATAATAACAGAAGACAAATGAATACACTGACAATTTCATCTGAGGAGGCAGAATGGCAGAGAAAACTCACCTATCTGAAGAACCTGCTTCTGTTTCCATCTCCTTCTTCTTCTCATTCTCTTCCTGTTAGAACAAAAGCATTTGATATATGATTAACTTTTAGAAATAGCGAGACCTCTGTTATTACAGCTGTACACTTTCATTTTCACCTCTGAAAGCAACACACACTACATTTGCACCATTCTTACATCAATAACAAAAATGGCTGGTAACATATACCATATTTACACCAAAATTGACAGGTGTATGCAGGGTTTTTTTTAAACATGGGTAAACCAGCTAAAAATAGCTGATTGACACCTTCCCTATTCCAAGTGAGCCAGTTTGCCTTGACAACGTTTGTCATTCTAAACACATTGGAAAACCATGAAGTAGTAAAAAGCAGCAGTGTGCATTGGATCAGGGATATAATATATCATTATTCAAAGGTTTATGGGTTCGTTATAAACGCACTGTTTCAACTCAGTTTCAGTATCAGTATCTACAGTATTACGTGTGTGTATGGTGTGTAACCATGTCCAACTGACCCGCAGAGACTCCTGGAACGAGGATGCCTGGTACTGAGCGTATTTGATGATGGTGGTGTGGGAGCGGCTGCTCTCACAGCGCCACATCTTCTTACTGCCACTGGGGTCCCAGTTCTCATCGGTGGGCTGAGCTAACTGGGTTCGCACCTCCACCAGATGGTCTGGATTGGCCTCCACCAATGTCTTAGTGGAGAATAGGCCCAGATCTGCATATGTACAATGGAAAGGAAAAAAAAGCCAAGTAGGAAGAGAGCAAGGTAAAAATTTATTTAAAAAATTACTTAAAATCTAAAAACAATCATAAGATTTATGTCAATTACTTTATTTTTTAGTCATAAACGAAACAAATTTCTAATATTTTGTTATTGTCATCTTCCAGCTGAGGGAGAACAAGCTCAGAGGTGATTTCATCTCACTGCAGCCCTGCAGTGGGGTTAGAGAGCAGGGCAGGTGGTTGTAGGCTGTGTGGTTCTTTCAATTTTGTCTTATTAGAATTGTGGCTTTATAACTTAAGAAAATAAAGAGAACAATCTGTCAGATTAGCACATTACATAAGAGGGCAGCAAGTCATTGTACCAGATGTTAGTAAAATCTTGGCAAAGCCAACTAGTTTTCTCTACAGCAAACACGTGCAATAACAGATTTCACTTGCAGGTGGTGCTGTTGTCATATATGTCAAATGTATCCACATACTTCCTTCTGTGATTACAAAGACACACCCACAGAGCCACGTGAGACTGGAAAAAACAGAAACATCCAGCTGCCCATGCTCACAGCGGCTAGCGCCATCACCGGCAAAATCAAACATCAGCTACATTAACTCATTTAGATGCTTGAAACTGAAAAATATCTTTGGTGCACTTCAGAGTGAGTATGTTTCTTGCATCTCTGGAACAGCCTCGTACCAAGCTTAAGTGCCCCAGCCAGTCCTCTGATGACGGTGACCGGGTTGGCAGGGTTGGTGCAGAATTGATGGAGGGGAGGGTAGAAGGCGTCCCTCTTGTTTTCTAGCTGTATGTTAGAGAGGAGACATGGGAGTGATCAGGGAACGTGGACTAAATCTACACATTAAAGACGAGTTGACTACGTGCGTTTGTATTTAGTGCTTACTGCTGCCAAAATACTGTTGCTCAAACATTACACACAAAAACATCATGAATGCTTCTCCTTCTATGGTGTGGCTGCACGCACATAAATACTGGGTGTCGGGGGATTGAGTTTGTCCTTTGGCAGTGGAGGAGAGGGCGCGCGAGGAGGCCGTGGTGGAGGGCACTTATCCAGGAGAATGCTGCTGGTCGACAGGCCGTTCTTCCCGAGGTTCCTGCGGGTAAGAGGTAACAGTCAGTTTATCAGCTCAGGTAAAAGTGACATATGCACAGAAAAGTACAACACATCAGAATGTGTAGAATTAAACCAAACTATGCATCTGCAAGCAAACACAGCATGTGTACAGCGCACTTTTTACCCCATGTAACCTTGTTCTGTCCACACAACACCAAATTGTGTTACATCATTTCAATGAACTTACAAACCTTATAACACAGAACAGACAGACTGATAAAACTCAGCTTTTGGACAGGTGGTTAAGTTAGTTGACAGTATCAGAACACCCCCCTCCCGCAAATTTTTTTCTCATTGGTTGTAGTATGACTACGTTTTTTCTACCTGCATGCTTTGAGCACTTCACTGGAGCTTGGGTAGATGGAAACCGAGGACCAGGGTGCCAGACCAGCAGGGACAGTGCATCTCTGAGCTCCTCCAGAAGACTGTACCTTCAGAGGGCTATATGAGTCCTCCAGCCCCTTCCCATTGACTGTGGGCCCCTGGCTGTCTGTGCTGGACAGGCTGTTAAGGCAGGAGAGGCTGTTGGAGCTGTGAGGGTCTGCAGAGTGTGGCGAGGATGTAGCGGTGGCTGAAAGTGGCGAGGATGCCACTGTCTGCTCTGACACTGGCTTGGCGGCACTGTGAAGACCCGGGTGGACGTTGTTGATTTTCTCTGAGGAAGGACCGCCGTTACTGTAGTTATTGTTATCATCATTACTGCTAGCATTGGCTTTTCCCTTTAGCAAGGCTGAGAGCTGAGGATTGTCTGAACTGAGCACGCCGGGGGCAGGAGAACCAGGCTGAGACAGGCTAGCAGAGCTGTCAGCCACCCGCTGCTGGACGTGATTAGTCAATCCCTGCGTGGGGGTGGAGCTGGGACTTAGGGCTGTCCCTGTGGGATGCCTGATGGCGACTTCCGGTCCTGATGGCAAGGTGGCAGCTGCATTGCTGCTGCCATTTTTGCCCCCTGAAAGCGTGGTGTCTTTGGTGTGGACCCCTGAGGTAGTAGCGGAGTGGGGAGGTGAGGACAAGTGGTTGGGTGTGGTTTGGGGAGAGGTGGGAGATAAAGAGGAGGCTGAGGAGGAGGCAGTGCAGGGCCCAGAGGAATGTCCAACCTGATTCAGAATGCCAGAGGAAGAAAATGAGGTCTGAGGGGAGGAGGAGGAAGAGAAAGGGGGTTCTCCATTGGGACCTGCCGAATGTGAACCTGGACCTTTTTGAAGCCCCTGGACAGAAAGAAAGAGCAAAAAATACACATTGAGAAACACATACTAAGTTATACTTCCTAGAACAAAAACGGGAGAATTTTACACTTCTACACCAACAGCGTTTAAACGACACTGACTTAAACTAAACCTCTTCTATGTTAACAAAAATAGAATGGCAGGACATCCAGAGCCTGTGGAGGCACAGAGAGGCAGATGTGAAGCCATATGACTGACAGCACGAACCCTGAAACACTAAAGTTACCCAAGGGATACCTGAGTGGTAGTGTTGCGTTGTTGGCTCCTCCAGGTCTCGTCTGCATGACTGGGACTACTGGTAGTGCTGCTGGTGCTGGGGTGACTGGCGGCTGTGCAGTTGTGAGGTAGAGTGTTCTGCTGCAGGTAAGGCACGTTTCCATTGCTCGCGCCACCGCCTCCCAGTCCCAGGGCGTGATTTTTGTCATGATGTCCCAACAGCCCTGCTGAAGGACTCGAAGAGCAGGATCCATTGGCTGTGGGCTGGGTGACACACGGGGGCCGTATGGCTGTGTGATTGAGGGGGGAGGTGCGGGAGAGGCCTGCATGGTGGTTAGAGGACTCAGCCAAAGGACCATTGGGAAGGCCGGGCCGCGGCTGGCCACCCGCTGCCGCCTGCTGCCTCATCTGACACAGAGAAGAGAAGCAGAAAAGATTAAAAGCAAACAGTAAAGCTGACCAAGTTTTAATAACTGCCTGTGCTGCATGTGTGTACCAAGGTTACAAAATAAAATCTAGGGCTGGGCGATAAATCGGCAAAATCGATTAATTTTAGTTTTTGGTTTAGGACGATTTTAAAAAATGAAAATCGATTTTTTATTTAACTTGCTCCGCCGCCGCTCCTTATGGGCTCCTGTAGTTCATAGTGAGCTCCACCCTCCCCTCCGCATTGCCTTTCCACAGAGAAACAAACACAACATGCAGCGAGGAAAGGGTTTGTTCCTGAAAAGCCACTGTCACGTTAGTAGCTTGGTTTTGTGGCGGCGGACCTCAAACAAACCACCGTCCGCTGCAAAGTTTGTTTAAAGACTGTTGTAACTAAAAGCAGTGGACCAAACCATTTGTTTCACCATGTCAAACAGACGCAGATCACAGTGGGACACTTGTTGTTCACTACGAGATGTACAGACCGTGGCAGCCCACAAATATCTGCTAAAAAGCAGCCAACATTAGCGTAATCACTTTATCATTGTGTCCCATATGAGAAGGAGTCCCGGGGACAGCTGTTACGGATGCAGTCACGTTGCATATTGCTAAAGACATGCTGCTCATATATACAGTGGAAAAGCCGGAGGTTCATCCACATGCTGAAAATGTTAAACCCAGGTTTGTCTTACGAAGCCACAACGGGGCATAATGTCTAAAGCCAGAGGAAGCAGACAGGCTCGTCTACTTGGCCAAAAATAAAGTAAACAGACAGCGAGCACACACCTCATGTCCTGTACATCTACCAACATGTCATGTTTACTACGCAATGCATGCAGATGTTTAATCTACTTCACATAGCTTCAGGGATATAAAATACTTTTTGTAAACAAAAGGCACCTTTTGATAAATAACATATTTAATGAAGGTTATATTAACACTTTATCAATACCAATATGGAGACTGATCTGTGTTTATAATAGCAAGCAATCTGACATGTTAAATTTGCTTGCAAAAGCATTTTTATTAAATAGGGGCAGTCTTTTCAAAAGGATGCACTTTTATTTATTTTTTCAAGTGAGTTTGAAGCTGCACTGTTTACAATGGCAGGGCAAATTTGTTGTAAATTATAGGATTAAAATAAAAGCAATTCTTTTAATAATTTTTTTGTAATTTAAGTTTGTTCTTGAGAAGAAAGAAAAAAATCTATTACAATCGTAAATCGAGTTTGGTGTGAAAAAATCAGAGATTCAATATTCAGGCCATATGGCCCAGCCACAGTCACATGGGTTTAATAAACAAAACTATGTTTTTTGAGTCCTTGTGCTACATGTATTAAAAAAACAAAACAGTTTGTACCTGCTGCTGATGCTGCTGCATGAGAGAGAACTGGTTCTCCAGCTGCTCCAGCATCTGCACCTGGGGGGGCTTGAGGTTTGCTTGGTTGGTCCGCAAGTGATCCAGGTGCTATATATTTCACAACAGTGTTAATGAATTAAAATATATATGTATAGGTATCATGTATTAATGCAGCAGCTCACCGACCATGAACCACCACATCTATGATTTAACTGAAGCTAGACACCTTTGTTGCATCTCTCTTCCTCATTTCCTCCTCACAGATGTATAGTATGCCTCAGAACACAAGTCAAGTTTTAGTTTATTTCCATGTCTGTCCTGACTGATGATATATGGAGTGACGACTTTGAAAGAAATGTATTTAAAGGTAATAAGTGTGATTCCTTGTGAGGTGGAAGATTAGTGTCACCAAGTCAGTATCTGACAAATGTAAAATATGGCCACCATCTCCCCTTTTGTTCCCGAGTTATGGCGTTGAATAATGTCCAGAAACATGTTTTAGAGGAACATTATGATGCCACAGTGAAGTTGTCCTTTAAGTTTTTTGATAGCAACTTCCATCACTCCATCATTTTAACCTGTGAGACATGTGTGTGGATATTTGTGTCAAATTTAAAGGGCAGACTAGCAGCGCCAAAAAAGATTATGCCTCAAGCAACGATTATTACCACACGGAGGGATAAAAAGACTATATGTGCCTTAATCACTGATCCACAACTGTCACAATTCTAACTGTGAAACTTTGACAATATAACTGCGCTCCTGACATCCCAAAGAAGACCTTTAAGTTATTCAGCTTCTCAATTATCAGCTCATGGAATTATCTGATAACACTGTCTTTTCTCTTCTCATGTGGAAATATATTTAGATGCATTTTGGAGGAGGTTTAGGAGCTATGAGCTCCTGTTAAGCCACAGACACAACATGCTTTGGCTACTTGACATATGCCATAACCTGGTTAGACGTGAGTATGTATCTAGGCTCGGGCATGAAGTACAAGTTCAACGCAATACTCAAAAACACATCTGACTCATCAAGGAAAGTTTCTGTGTATCATGGGTCTTTCAAAAGACCATTAATATTACACATGCAAAAAAATGCACTTGAGACATTTCCCACCTGTAGCTTCTGTGGCGTTAGGTACCAACTTGGGATCTGCTGTTGACTGGGGCTGTTTGCCCACGAGTCTGTAGCACCCTGTAAGTAAGACAGAACAATGAGTTACATGGCTTCTCACTTGTCATGCAGAACAGCCATGTTAATGTTTTTAGATGTACCTTGGCTGGGCTGGTAGTGCGTTTCTTCTTGGCAGGACTGGCCTGTGGATCTGTGTGATTGCTGGCAGACTGGGCTCCCTCTCCCTTACAGGCCTAGAAAGCCATCGCAGAGACACAGCTTGTAAGGTAGTGCACTAACAATAAAAACAAAGAATTCTACTCTTCATGTTAACTACAATTCAATATTAGGACTAACAGTGTTTCAGAGAAGGGCCAAGACACAGACATAAAGGCAAATTCTCTACACAGTGACAGAGGACGCACTTGATGCTACATTTATGGGCACAACCATTTGAGCATTTAAATACTGCATGTACCTGTATGAAAATACTCCGATATATGGTTTGTGTTATCACCTTAATCTAAGTGACGGAGGTTGATTAAGGTCATATTCACAGGATTCATGCTATGATTAAGATATGGGACAATGCAACATTAGTTGCATTAGTAGAGGGTTGTTTGAGCATGCAGACAATATTCTTCTCTCTTAAGAGTTTCATTGCTTTTTGACACTTTCTCAAAACTCTGCAATGGGTTGGAACATCAATAATGTGTACATGTTAAACATTTGGTTACATCTACTCAATCACACTTCAAGCAATACACTGGAGCAAGTAAAAATGACCTAAAAAATAATCTGTTCAATTCAAATTTACATTACTCCCATTCCTCTGTGTTTGTTAATGCTGCAGATCAAACAAGTGTGTATGATGGAAATTATGTTATTTGTAGCCAAAAGAGGATGATGTCAATGTTAAAGATTATGATGGACAACATGACTGAAAACACATCAGAATGTGGAAAACACGAGGACTAAATAAAACTGATGTGTTGGTGGTAGGGTCCGCCCTCAGATCACATAGCTAACAGTAGTTTCAAAGAGGGATGTGACAAGTAATAACTATTTATGCCAATTCTACAACTTATTTTAAGAAAAAATAAAAGATGGTGTCAAATACATGACACAAAAATAACAAGCATTTATACTACCTGTTATATACTGTCTTTATAAAGCATGCATTTTCACCCTGACCATTTGCAAAAGTATACTACATTGACTGCACAAGATTTTCATTAAAGATAAGAGTTGTGGGACGTAATGATTCTTTGTAACAGTGGCTCATAATTGTAACTCCAGTCATGTTACAGAGAGACACTGTGAAGGTCAACTACAGGCTAGTCAACAGATTATTGAAATATGGGCCTTGCTCTAATTCTTACAGATTGCATCCCCTTTTGTATTTAGTCCAGAGGTCCATATCGATGTTAACCAGAATTTGAGAAACTTCAGTATTGTCTGAAGTGGATAAAACATCTGAAAGCATCAGAGCAAGGCCTCAGCATTCATAATCCTCATAAATTTATTGTTCAAGTAATTTCCGGAAAGTTGGAGCCTCTAGTATAAGCTGGATCTCACCTGCTGTGCCTGTGCAGTGTTCAAGGCCCCCTGCCTGGACGTGAGTTCAGCAGGAATGGGTAGGCTCCACGCCTCCTCAATACTAGGAAGCATTTTACTCTTATTCTGCAGACTACCTGGCTGTAGGTTACACAACTGAGCCTAGGAGAAATTATGTAAGACACAAACTTTAGTGCTGAACCTGGGTTTAACAAGAAAGGCACTACAAAGACTACTGCTTACTTGTACATGGTGTTTTAGTTCACCATATGCAGAACAGAAATGTCAAATGCCATGAAGGTATGCTTTACAATTGCACGTGAGAAAAAAATATGTTTAAACACAACAATATGAATAATTATTCATATCTCAGTGGTCAGAAATCAAAATGACAAAACACAATCTGCATTTTAAAACGCCGATTGCCTTGGTAATAAACACTTATATAAGTGTACATACATACATATCCACCCACCCACCCACACCCACACACACAACAACATCTACCAAACAGGGTTGGTTGAAGGGTGTAAACAATCGAAATGCCAACCATACCTGCAGCAGTTTGATGCGTTGTGTGAGTGCAGCAGTGTTAAGGCAGGCCTTGCTGCGTGTAGCATTGATGTAGCACTTGATAGCGTCATGCGGCTGGCCGCAAGATTCGTAGAGGGTGCCCAGATCCATCCAGGCAGCTGCGTGGCTGTGGTCCAGTTGAACAGCACAGATGTAGGCCTGCAGTGCATCCATAGGCTGGTTCTGCTGCTGGTAGAGCACCCTGAAGACAGAGGCAAAGAGGGGAGATCATTCTCTTCCAGGATAGAGGTTATTTGTCTGAGCTATCCCATCTCTCATCGAGTCCCAGAGGACATCTAT
This sequence comes from Acanthopagrus latus, assembly GCF_904848185.1. NCBI lineage: Eukaryota > Metazoa > Chordata > Actinopteri > Spariformes > Sparidae > Acanthopagrus > Acanthopagrus latus. The sequence continues at coordinate 1,396,569 of NC_051047.1, read as the reverse complement.
CATCCATCCATCCATCCATCCATCCATCCATCCATCACCCACTCCCTATGTCGCCCTGCAGTTGGTATGTCTCCATGAGGTGTTCGGAGAGCCACCTCAAACCACTGAAAGAAACTTAATTGATGGTAGCATCCCCATGTTTCTGACCTTTACTATGCCTCTCAGTATATCAATATATTACAAGTCCTGCCCTTACCCTATGGAGCACCATGTGTCTGCACTGGCCTCTGACTTGTCAATGGACTGACGGTAAGAGATGAAGGCATCCTGCACCTTCCCAATACTGGAGTAGCACCTGGAGATGAAAAAGTTAATAAAGAACATAAAGGCATGAGATATGAGAGACACAGGGATTGTCAACATCTGCTCATATGAACAAATACAAAGTTCAAGGACAGCACATTAACTTTTGTTGCATAAAAACGAATTTCTACTTTTGCTAACAATTCAAGTCACTTAGGCTGATGGCCTTGCATTTGCTTGAATCTATGAGTCCTTTTACACGATTATAACTTAGAATACATTTATTCTTGGCTTTCCAGTTCATGTCATGGATTCTCAGCCTCTACAACTGCATTTGTTTTACTGGTTTAAGTTGAGACCTCCACTAGTTTTCACAGTTATTTGGTCCTGCATAAAGAGCCGAGTGTCAAAAGTCTTTGTAAATATAGCTCCAGAGCTGAAAAAACAATTTTTCAAGTATTGTTTTAAAATCCTTGAAAGTGATCAATGCTTAGTGTTAATATGCATTGCGTACATACATTCGTACAATAGAACCAAATCAAAGCTATTATATTACCCCTTGTTCATTAAATAATTTCTGAAAATACCTATTTTTGACTCACTGTATTATCACATCTAGTGGATTTAATGTATTGGTTCATATTGTTACTGTGCTGACTTCAAGGTTTTCTATCTTTTATCACTTTTCCACCAAAATTAGCAGGTCTACAAAGGTTGTTGTTGTTGTTTTTTTTCCTTTAATGTAGGTCAAAAACAGACCCACTGTTTAAGTGTCTGTAAAACGGTGGATACATTTGTTTGAGCGTGACAACCTCTGCAAATGACTTGTTTCACTGTCATAATTTTAAGCCACTCAACATCTAGAAAATCTAGAAGAGTTGCATGTTTTAATCATCTGATCCCCCTTCAAGTTAGCCAGGCACCTAAACTGGAAGTTATTCGGGTCAGTTTGTGAACCAGGTATTTTCATAGCTGAAAGGTCAAGCTTCTTTGGCTTCAAAACACCACTGAGCAGCATTCATAGGAATGAACAGAGCTCCATCTCCAACACTGTGTCCAGTGATAAAACGTCCTCAATAGACCGCATCTTAAATTCCTTCCTTATTTACGTGGCACCACCAGATAACCACCATGAGAATGGGTCATCACTATACGCAGCAGAATTTAGTGTGTTCACCTGGGTCTTCCATTTAGGTCAAAGGTAAGCTGAGCCTAGGCGAAACCTGTGTCTACAGCAGGGTCAGTTAACCCAGGTGTAAATGCAGTTTTTACACAAAAAGGCTGATATTAGCAGGTTTAGGTGGAATTTCTGACCTGTGGAAAAGGGGTATTTGTTAAAAACCCACCGAGACAGTTTTTAATCGGGCTCAGGAAATGTGCAAGTTAAAGCTTGATTTGTTGCATACTGGATGATGTCATCCTGTTCTGTGACCAAAATATGAATCTCGATTAATAAGCTCAGTACACATACTATATATCATTTCACAATTTCAAAGTTTTTGTACAAACTTCTGGCAATGTGGGACGGCATTTGTTCTTGTGAGGGTAATATAGGGCCCTATGATTCTGCGATTACGGAATTGCGAACGGAATGGTGGAATTGGCTGATTAAAACAGAATCTATTTTTGAAACGGAGAATATCGCGGAATTTGACATAATTTCACTGAAATAATGTTTTCATGCGGAAGAGGAATGTATGTCTGGGCAAAACTGGGAGGTACAACAAGGCTCCTCCACAGACTGAGCTCCCCCGTCAAAACAATTATAAGCATCGCGAAGCGGCTGCCCACGGCTCTGTCTTCATCGGCAAAAAAAACTGATAAACTTGACATTTACCCATCAGTACAGAGCTGAGCAGTTCCCGAACGACATATATGTGGCAGGTGAACTGTTGTTTTGCAAAGAAGCAGCATCATAATTAAAGATGTTATGCGTGAGAGTTAGCCACCTGTCAGATTCATGTTATCCCCATTTGTTTTCAATGCTAGCTGGTTTTGCTAACTTGACATAATGTCACAAGTATAATTCTCATTTTTTTGGGTCATCTTTGCTATTCTTTTTTTCATTTACAACTTAAATTTTCAGAACAATTTTGGTATGCAAACATTTACTGGATCTGCCTGAGAGCTGACCATGTTTTTATTCAATGAAACCATGACGAAGTCAAAATGTTTTTGATGCACTTCAATGTACTGTACAGTACAGTCTTGAGGAAACGTGTTTGTCACCTCAATACATTTAGGGTGATTTCTATTTAATAGAGTCATCTCTCTATAAAAGCAAGGAATCTCTCGCTCTGTGTGTGTGTGTGTGTGTGTGTGTGCGTGTGTGTGTGTGTGTTCCTCAAATACCTCTGTGGATCAGGATCAGACTGACCTTAGAGTTTACACATGGCTGCTGCTTGGTTCAAGGGTGTGCAACGTCGCATTTGTTTGGACTTCAGTGATACCATTAATAATTTATTTCATAAATGCTTTACCAATTCCGCTAGTATTGCTAACCATAGCCACCACAGTCATGTGCGCACCAGAGCCAATCACTGCACACCGTAGCCACGTGTGCACCAGAGCCAATCACTGCACACCGTAGCCACGTGTGCACTAGAGCCAATCACTGCAGAGCTCAAACCCAAGACATACCTTAAGAAACATGCAGATTTAGACCTGTAGCGGCGCGAGCTGGACCGGGATTTTGCCGGCGGTTCAGTCCTGTTCTGTTCTGTGCATCTAAATTGACCATTGTGGATTAATGAGACTAAATGAGACCGGACCAAGTCTGTTCGGGTCTGAGGAGATCTGGAGACGCGGACAACAAAGTGGAATCGGAATCTGTGGATGTTCGTGTGTAGCTAGCTGCTTTTTTGCGAACATTGGCGTCATGTTTGTTTTCTGTCAGGTGCAGGAAGAAATGGTACAGACGGGCTTTTGTCACAAAAGTGTCCAAGCAGCAAGTTTGGTTGATGAGGAAGGGGAAGTTGTGGGAGGGACGGAGGCGGATGAATGACAGGCAACGACTGTCGTGTAGAGACAGCCAGCAATATTGAGAGTTGAGAGATTTGTGACATTTAGCGTGTTTGGAGTGTGTAGTTAATGTGTTATCTAGTGTTTGGTGTAGTGTGTTAAGTGTGTAGTGGAGTTGGTTTTTTGTTTAATGAGTCAAAACAATGAGGAGATGATGAATGTGGAGCAGGCAGTGCAGCTCTTCATTCAGCTGGAAGGAGCTCAGGCAGACCTGAGCATTGCCTGCATTTAAATGTAAATAGTTACATATAACTTTGTAGATTTTTAAAATGTATGCACATATTTAGCAAACACCAATTTATATTTGCATTATAAGTAACAAAAAATGGTTTGTTAATCATATTTGTGGTTTTCACAGTAAAAAAAAAATCAAACTATTTCTACTCTGATTTAATGTTTTTTTTTCTTTTTTTGTGACTTTAGGTCCATTGTGTTAATACTAGGGATGGATATCGTTAGGATTCCTAATCGGTACCGATACTTATCAATACTCTTATCAATACTACAACATGTAATGAGTTAAAAAAATAAAGACTTTACAAGATGTGAAAAGATTCAACCTTCTTTTTATTACCACAAGGTAATAAAGCTTCAACAGAGCAGAAACTATGCAATTACAAATAATCCTGAATGTATAACCAGGACCAGAAATAAAATCTGGTGGATGCCAGAGTACAACGCAGCAAGTCAGCTGAATTTAGCACCCAGCAGACAGGAAGTCAAGCACAGAAATAACCATATAACATCTGGTTACTTTTCAAAATAAAATACTCCTTGTTGACACCAGCACACAAATCCCAAAAAAAGAGACAAACAAGTTCTTCGAATGCCCTTCGGTTGGAAACACTTCCCGTTGTTGATTTTAAAACATATACCTATAACTGCGGTCACGAGTGATTATGCGATTATCGCGGAAACTCCTCGGCCTCGACAGCAGCTGTCTGCCGTAACGTTACTGCGGTATCAAAACCAACCCGTGGGGTTTAGCAGATGGCGGCGCAAAGTCGGATCGAAGCCGTAATGCAGCGGACAGTATCCAGTGAAAATTTGGGGTAAGCAACATCACCAAACACTTGGAGAGCATGCATAGCATGAAGCTAAAGTAGAGCAGTGTGTACTGATTACAGTTCCATTTGTCCAGAATCTTAACGGTGCTGTACCAAAAAGTACCGGTCCACCGTATACATCCCTAGTTAATACAGTATGTCAAAATAAAAAATAACTGTACAGTCACACATGTGAGGTTGTGCTGAAAATAATGACACCAAGTTAAGGTGAATTATAATGGCAAAATCAAAAATAGTCAAATCAGCCAATTATATCCTGGAATATCAGATTTCACAACAAACCTTATATCCCTGATGTCTCACCTTGAAACACAGCGTCATTTGGCCATCCATGAAAAAGCTACTTAACCTCCCACTTTTCTTCCTACGGGCACTGCGCTAGTTTACATTGAAACACACCGTTTTTGGCAGTGTAACAACAGTAAAAGTTAAAAAAATGGAAAAAACGGAATTCCTAAAAATTTTACCAAAAAAAAAACCAAAAAAAAAAAACGGAATTTGGGAAAAAACAAACAAACAAAAGTGTGGCTGTCACAGCCAATTGTGTTGTTTCTTTTTTCTTTATGTTTACGCTTCAGCAGTCGCTTATTTTTTCATTGGATTGGACTAAAATTTGTCAGGAAACATCCATGACACCTTAAAGATAATTTGCAACATGTACTCATTTGAAAAGTCTTTGCAGAATATTCAAAGTAATCGAACATATGATGCAATAAAAATAATGTCAAGTAAGCTTGAATGGCTCTCACAGATTAGGAAAATAATAGCTGTTGCAGGCCCGCTACACTATTCCATGTACCTCAAACATTATTTTCAGGACATCAATGTGATGCTGCACTAAAACTGATAAAAGTCATTAATTTAAATATGCTGTGGCTGAGTAGTCGAGCCCGGGTTATAAACTTATCAACTCCAACACCTACGAGCATTCAGCCTGCTCATTTGCCCCCAGTAGAAGCCCAGCTGAAGAGAACAGGAACAAGAGAATTTGCTGTGAGGCACATGCCTCAGTTGGGTCTATGGAGCATTACTAACTATGAACTTTATTCAACCAGCAAAAAGCCCATGCAGATGTATTTTCACAGCTAACTGACAGATGGCTTCTCAATTAAACACACATTCTAATCAGGACTCACATAATGTAACCAGTGAGAGCACAGGGAAGAGGCTACGCCTACAAAATACATGCATGCACACATGTTGTTCTTACCTGCCGAGAAAGTACCAGGACTGGCCAGAATTTGGGTCTGCTTCTAAAGACTTCTGCAGACACTGGATGGCATAGCTGTCCTTGGTGCCTTTATCCCCAAGCTGCTCCACTGTGTGATGCATCCAGCCTGTAAGAGCAGAGGCAAGAGATCGGGGTGAGTTTTCAAGATTCAGCTCCAGCTCCTAAGAAAACCCACTGGCTGTGGTCTTGCTCTGCATTAAGCACTGGTGTGCCGATTACAGAACCATATAAAGATGAAATGTATGAAGCTCATTCAATTAGACTCATAAACAAAACAAATGTTTTTTTGATTCCAAAGCTCTGTAATCAAAGAGAGAGGGCATAACAGGCAAACACAAACACCAAGCAAACAGGCAGTGATGGGCAACTTCCAACAAACACACAGACACAAGCACAGCCCTGCCTAGTTCTTCTTCTATACACCTGTGGTAAACTCCACAGGTCACCATGACAACATTAACAGGCTATACTGGAAATGTTTTTTACAAGTGGGTAAGCGGGTGTGGGGTGGCTATCTACACATACGGGGGGAAATGGAAAATCTCAGTTTGCACAGACGAATGTCTGAAAGGGTGTTTGTCTGGTTTACTGATGGTCAATTTCAGAGCTGGATCTTTGAGGGTGACATTAAGCTTAACTAATCATTTGTCATAAAGAGTATTGGGCAAGTTACTTTCAAAATGCAATATATTACACATTACTAGTTACCCTAATTTTAAAGAAATGTATTATGTTACAATACTAATGTCTGCATAAAGTAATGATTTATTACACTACTTTTTCGTTATTTAAAAATGCTATATCTATCTATCTATCTATCTATCTATCTATCTATCTATCTATCTATCTAAATTCAATAGCCTAGATTTTCTCAAATAAACAAATGTCCTTGGACTCAGGAATGAGCAAGCAGACAAAGGATCAAAGTTTGATATATCATGAGATCCAACTAAATATTCTTAATTGTAGGCTCTGCCATATGAAACGCAACAGACCTATACCTTCTATAGTGTAGCCAAAAAACAAAAATCACTATTGCTATGCCTTTGTATTTTAGTTCACACAACAAGGAATGCATGGACATATGTGATTCAAGAGTGTAAGTTAAAGTGTGCTCGGAGGATCAGGCTTCATCATTGGACCTACTAAATATAGCTAATTTCAGTCACACAGAGTCTTAACAAAGAGCTTAAAAGCTCAAATATTTACCCCAAAAGAGCCTTTATTAATATGGTCACATTAGTGTGGATAGATTCTTAAAAAAACAAGTCTTTACTTTGGTCGGTTAACGAGGATCGTAACGCTTTATGCAACATAACGCAACATTTTTTGTATGTCAGAAACCTTGGTATGAAACTGATAGTATGTGAATTGCATACTTTGTGTGAGTAAATATTGCTGTTTGTATTCTTTGATCCCTATATGAAATTCTACAACCATTTGTGCGATGCTAAAACATAATAGGAACTCCCATTTAAAATTTACATACTTGAGTGAAGCGATATGTTTGCTCATATATGCATTTAATATGCTCTGTAAAATAACTTTTACAGAATAGCTCACATCTGCAGCTTCAATATTGAGCCGCAATACCAAGCTCAAACGGGTCAAAAGTCGATGACTCAAAATTCCCAATGGGTTGAAATACAGCCCCCACAAAAGGACACAACATGTGAAAGGAGAGGACAGCACATGTAGAGTATATGTTTGGATGTTTCCTATTACATTTATTTTCATCGCACTTGCTTTAAGGGCAGAAACAGCTAAATGTAGCAGTTTACTTCAAGAATTATTTTATTTACCACTTTTATATGCAGAATGGCAGCAATGCTGTGAAACAGAACTCAGAAGAAACAACATTTTGCAAATGTGACTACGGTCAATTGTCTCTAGAAGTTTATGATTTGACTTCTTTCCATCATTCCTTCAGTTTGAACTGAAAATGCAAGAACTGGCTTTAAAAGATCTATTCATCTGAATTGTCTTGACTACATGTATAACACATCAATATCAACATTTCTCAGAATGTTTTGTTGCATCACCTGTCACTGTGGAACTGGGTCTTTGTGTTGCATGCTGTCTCTGAAAAAAACCTTTCCAAGTAATCTGATGAGTCAACCTTACAGCCATGTAGCTTGAAACAGCCAATCATAGATGGATAAGATGGACACAACTGATTCTATGATATGATTGGTCTTTCGTCCTCACTGTCTGACCCACAAATTCAGCATCATCAGTTTCGTAGTGTTTCTTAGTGTTATATTCAAACACATTTGTCATGCACCGATCAACAAATAATAATAAATAATTACCACAACAACATTATATATTTGAGTGCACATGGGTGTCTTCACCCAGTGTGGGGGAAGGGATCAAGAGAAAACAATGCTCTGCACAAACACAAACCACACACAGAGTAGCAGAAAACTATTGTGTGTAATATAGAGAAAGATTTTATTCATGTAAATATCGGCCAAAAAAGGGAAATCTCAAAAGCACACAACATAATGCAATCCAATCCAAAAGAGAATAAAGCAGTTCATAATACAGTATGCCATGACATTATGGGACATTTCAGCAAGTGTGGGCTTAACATGCGTAGATGAGAGTATTAAGAAACACTCACCAAGTTGTTGCAGTGTGGTTGCCTTCACCTGCACAGGAAGATTTTCTGTCTGCAACAGACTTTCATACGCTTCTTTCGCCGCTCTGTACTTCTTCTGCAGGCAGAATGAGAGTGGGAGGAAAATGAAGACAGAGAGACAGAGAGGTTGTTTAAGCCAGACAGGAGGGTAAGTGTGTTTTATGGTTCTATCTGGACAGACACAAAGAGTCTTAAGACCTCCTCACACTTGTAATGACCAGCTAGACGTGCACATGGGGGAGGGTCAGTGTGGAAGAGGACAGGCCAGACTCAACACGTCTGGCAGCTTTGTGTGTGTGTGTGTGTGTGTGTGTGTGCGTGCGTGTCTGCGCTTAGATGTACATGCATTTCCACTGCAGTGTGTGCTTTGTATTTTAGGAAACCTGAGCTGAATGGTCTGAGGTGAGCCCAGTGTTTGTTTTAACTTGCGACCTTAGCGACCTTGAGTCTGAACCCATATGAAGAGGCTGGATGTTCTCTTACCAGCTCAAGCACAGTCTTCCTAAGAGCAACCCGCCCCCATCTCCTCAGACCCTAAAACTCCAAATCTCTGCGATTGTGTGACTATATATGCGTACACAAACACACACGCTGTCTGGTCCTGGACTCTTCCTGTCTGCTCACAATAAAGACACCTCGGGGTAAACACTGACACTTGTGGCATATAAATGAGCAAGGCTCTTAGTGGTTCCTTCCTGCTTGGACTAATGGTTGTCATCAACCCTGGCCCAGGCCAGACAACAAACAGGACATAATATCCGAATAGCCGTTTGATTCCTATGATCAATTAACAGCATTTAACTCAAGACTCACTGAAATAAAGAGCTGAAATCTGCTAGCAGAGAAAATCAGCTTTCAGTTGTGTTTTGGGTTTCATGCGGACACTAGAATTTTGAGTGAAATGCTGTTTAGCAGCAGACTGTAACTCTCATCAATATCAAACTTTCCATTAAGTGTAGAATCCAGTGCCACAGTAAACGCAGTAAGTGAAAAGGAGTGAAAAGATGTTTCAATAAGGGAAAATGGACAAGGGGCAGGCAAATAATCCCTGCTGTGTCTGGTATTTCTTCATATTGGGTAGTGCTGGGCGGTTATCGGTTCACACCAAATACGGTGTATATTTTTGTTATGATATGTATTTTTAATATACCCCCATACCAGTGTTTCTCATTACACAACGTTTGGAACACTTCGCTGCGCCACGCGACACTGTTTCAGACCGGACCCTTTTCAATGTTGCGCTTCTAAACAGGCATGGTGCGACTGTGAGGCGTGGCGAGGGTAAACAGTAGTGCTCTGGTGTTAAGTTACAGTGAAGCAAAATGAGCAACTGGAGAGTCGATGCGATCCAGGAGAGACTTGCGTCTCCTCATTCTCTAGCTGTCAGCTTGTTGTTGAAGTGGCAAGCTATTAATGGTCGCTACGTTCAAATTAAAAGCCCCCGCTAGAAACCCAAATGGGGTGCAATGTAAAGCTCTTATTTTGAAGACAAATACAACCTGGTTCCTGTTAGCTGTCTGTTGCTTGAGGCAGCTAACACGAGGCACTGCACTGCACGCTTCCTTTAATAGCGAGGGTTTAACATTGGTGTGTGTTTGACTGAGGAGGTGGGAATGTGGGCCACGGGTCTATCAAGTATCGGCACATTTCTTCTGATGCATATGTTGTATGTCACTGTTCACACCCAACTTTGTGCTTCAAGTCACATCACGTTTATGCCTACACCGGTGGCGACTTTCTGGGAGAGAAGGAATATTAAACCTCCCTTTTAGATAGACAGGGTGGCAGAGTGCAGAGTCCCTTTACCTTACTGTGATATACATTTTTGGTCATACCGCCCAGCACTAATATTGGGGCACTTTTTCTTCTTCTCCGCCCACCTACTACTTTAAAGACCACACAGCTAGCTAACCGGTAGCCTGCAGCTGCACGCTCAGTTGATATTCTTCATTTACACGTGATATGTTTCTGATTGGTGCTTAAGGAAACTCTGACAGTGTATGAGGAGATGCATTTATTTTCTGTTTAGGATATCCGTTAATGATTTGTGTAGGAAGAGGGTTTACTCCTGACAGATTTGTAACAAACTAAATTTCTATCTTTTGTTGTTCATTTTGAAGCACAAAATAAAAACAAAGATGGAACTGGTTTCAAAGCCGAATGCAACAGCTGCAGTGTGGGAGCACTTGGTATTCAAACCGAATGACGGTGGTATGTCGCATTTGTTGAAAAACAGTATCAACTAAAAAGCAACAATACAACAAACATGCATCTGCACCTAAAGCATAATCATCCGATGCAGTTTTCCTAGCTGGAAAAAAAAACTACAACTAAAGCTACAGAGGGGATATCCCTGTCTTCCCAACAGTCCACAATCACTGGGGCGTTTAGTTGATAAACTACATTGCTAAAGAGATGCAGCCACATTATTATTGTTTATCGCAATAATTTCTGGGACAATTGTCGTCCAGCAAAATTCGTTATCGTGACAGACCCACAGCTGGTGATGAACAATTCTGTATTACATCTTTACACAAAAACTTGTTTGTAAAACATCTTAGGAGAGAAACAGAAAATTAAAAGGATCCCAATTCATATCTGATCAGCACCACATTGTTTTATAGTTTCAGAGTTTTTTTCAGCCTCCATTTTCACAATACAGGACCAACACAGAGGCCTCTATTAGTTCACAAAATGTCACTATTGCAGCTAAACCGTGAATAAAATACAGTTTATGGGCCCTGCTGAAAAACATGTAATCATGACAACTCTTTTTTGAAGTGCATTGTTATATTCAAACAATGGTCACACGAATCTGAATGGGAACCTATGTGTACTTAAGGGTTGCCATGAATAAGAGTGGGTTGGTGTAAAACTTGAGCCGGGCTGGTACAACGCGTTGACTTATTACATAATTGCGTTTATTTAAAGTAAATATGAACCATGACAGCTATAAGTCTGCAAATTATTCTTGCAATTAAAAACTGACTGGAGTAAATAATGTCAGAATTTGGAAAAATGCTAATCTCAATTTCCCAGATTTCAAAGACACGGTTTCAAATTACTCCAGGGTTAACCAACAATGCAAAAAACAAAGACTCTTCATTTATGTTCATAAATAGCAAAGAAAAGTAGCAACTCCTCAAATTTAACTAACCAACCAAATTTCAACTGCTAGAACCATCTGTACAACAGTTAGTACAAGTAATAATTTTAACCTGCCTGAATTGGGAAACAGAAATGATAAAATAATTGCTTACCTGGATCTCATATAAATGAGCAATGTGGAACTGGACTGTAGAAACAAACAGAAAAGAAGAATTACTGAGATTACTGCCATATATTACAGAGTCACCTTATCAACCTTAGTGGGTACAGATTGCAAACAGTGTGGAGCACAGATGGGAGGGGGAGTAGGACAGTTTCCCCAGAGTGTACATGTAATCTGAAATCACATTGTGTGTGTGTGTGTGTGTGTGTGTGCAATGCGCTTGCAAGCACTTCCAGTTCTCTCTACATGTGCTGTCTCCTAGGCAACCCCAGTCTTGGGCAGAGTCAGCAGGGAAACGGCAGCAGAGAGGAAAAATTGCTCTGTAGAAATATTCCTGTGCCCTTTCAAAGTGTGCCATCTACCATTGACAAGCTGGTACTGGCCAAATACTACATTACACAGCAGCCTACAGCTGGCTTAAATGTGGCTAATTATAACAATACTACTTACTTTCAGCTTTGGACAAAGTGCAGAGATTGGAGTCGATCAAAGCAAGTTGAAAATGCTGCAAAGAAGAAAACAGGCATTTCATTAGCGACAGATATACCAATATATTAACTGTTAGATTAAAGCAGTATAAAAATAGTTTTGATTGCTGAAAGCCCCAACAGATCTACAAAAAACATGAATGAACCCTGCTGACTATAGATGAGAGGACATTGATAGCTGGAGGAGCTGAACCATAGATATTCTTCACTGGATCACTCTTGTTTCAGCCCCGCCTCTTTCCTCCTGCCCCAACAGAAGTCCTCAAAATGAGCCATGATATTCAGTTTTTATGATGGCATTTAATTCCATTTATCTGAACTAAAGACAGCATTGCTGGGAAAAGCAGATGTCTGAAGAGGGTTAGCCCAGCTGCCAAGGCGTGGCACAGTACTGACCAGTTTCACCATCCAGGGTCATTGAGCAGATTAGCCTATGAGCACATCACACAGCTACAGAGACAACTCCATGGGCTCGTTCTTCTCTGGCTTTCCAGCTTAGGATGTCCAGGTAACTCTTTCACTTCCCTCATGTGGACATGTTGGTTAGCCACCACTATCTCACCCTAAGGTTTACTTAAGTCATGTGTTCTGTAGACTGTAAATGGACTATACTTACAGAGTCTTTCTAGTGTTTGCACCTAGCCAATTCACACACATTCATACACTGGTGACCAAGGCTAATATGCAAGGTGCCACCTGCTCATCAGGAGCAATGCCCATTACTACACTCACACACCAATAGAAAAGCCACCAGAAGTTCAGTTCAGTATCTTGTTCAAGGACCCTTTGACATGTAGACAGCGGGGGCTGGGAATCGACCCAACGGGTGTCAGAACTCAGCAGAAAACTTGGTGGATGGTATATACAATATGAAATAATAAAGTGTGGTTCTCATTGCAGTTACTAAACTGCACAATGGCCAAATGCAGACACAGTTTCATGCCTATAAAAGTTGCCACCATTGTCTCTTAGGCGAGTCAGGGAAAACTCGCATCTCTTAAAGACGAGAGCCTCCTGAAACCAGGAAGTGCATACAAGAAACTAGCACACAGAGAACAGACTGTACTGTACTGCCCTACTTCACAGGTCAGCTGCATTGGATTTCTTAGAAGAAAAAACAAAGGTTGTAACCTTAAAGTAAATTATCAGTATGTGTCATCTAGGCTAGGCCAAACAATTGCTGTAACCACACACTCTCTCTTTAAGAAGAAACCTGTAGCCTTGGAGCAGGAGCTACACTGACAGTCAATGTCAGACAGATAAAAATGAAGTGCTGTCCAGCTGGATCATTTTTTCCATGCTTCACCCTGAGCCGGTGGAGCTTCACACACTCACACGTGCCCATGCAAGAGAAACCCAGGACAATGCATAGAATAAACTCCTTTAAGCAGAGCTATGAGCCACCAAACATTAGACACATGCATAAGTGACAGATGACTTAATGTTAAGAGTATATACTTTATGAATGTGCCACACACACACACACACACACACACACGTACGTTACCTAGATTACTGGCAGCACATCACCCTCGTCTTGGAACACCACTGCATCCCCCTGTAGATCTCTCCCCTGTCTCTTCTAGCTTTCCCTTCCTTCTCTTTCACACTTGCTCTACCACCAGGCAGATAATGCAGCAGGATTGTCAGCTTGGCATTCCACCTCCCTCCCCATGTCTCGCCTTCCTCTCTCTCTCTCTCTCTCTTGCCATCTCTCTGCTTTCATTCTTTCTCTCTCGCTCCCTCTCTTCCCCTCCTTCCCCCTCTTCTATCCTGGTGTCACTGATTACTATTCAGCAGACGGCTGCAGTGGAGAGTGCAGAGAGATGACACACAATACCTCAAAGCTGGAACAGGCAGCACACACCAAGTCTCCCCCTCCCTCTATCTCACCTACTTTCTCAGCTCAGAGCTCCTCTCTATGGCTACAAGCTCTATTTAGACAGCCAACTCATTACCTTACAGATTGACAGTGAAATCTCATTTCCCCTTCTCTTATTGGCTAAATTAGCAGCCACTAACAGAATGAAGTTAATGTGTCTATGCATTCTAAATTGATAAAGAATATGAGCAAGGTGCAGTTATATCCAAAAGGGCGGTGGCCAGCTTCTATTTTGATTACAATGCATTTTTGCATCAACTTTCCATCACTTGATGCCTCTATCTATTCTTATATCCATGTGCTCAAAGAGGAAGAGGGATGGATGAACAGAGGGCCCTATGAAACAGGCATCCTTCATAAAAAAAATCTCTACATTCCCTTCTTCCTCACACACATGATCTGAGGCACACTGTCATTTCTAATAATTTCCAGTTTTCCCTTTCCCCATCTCTCCCTACCTTTATTCAATCTCCCTACAGATAACTGGGGCAGTCGTGTGTGTATGGTGTGTAAAAAAATTCTGTCAGTTTGTGTGTGTGTGCATATGTGTGTTGCTGGCAATGAGCCAGGACTAGGAGGAGGGAGGGGTGCGACCAAGACTGTGTGAGGACGTGCAGCACGTGCAGCCTACTTAACTCAATACTGTAGCACCAGAAGCATCAAGACACAGATGTGTATACAGTACATCATCCCACTATTCAGCATTATAGTAGAATTAAGGCTCCACAGTGAACAGATATTTGCTTAGGACCCACCCCACACTTCAAAAATCTGCCCTGAACCCTACATCCAAGGAAGTTACAAAGCAGCCCAAGTGGCTGTCTGGTCACAAACATTCTTGTTTTACAGATAAACAGTACACTAAAATATGATTCAAAAACATGTGAAGCAACAAATGCAATGCAGGAAGCTTGATTGATATTTGATCACCACTGCCTAATTTTACTGTGTAATCTGAGTTTAATGAGCTGTGTGTGTTCACATGCTACATTCTTTGGGCTAATGGCAGTGAATGCCATAGTGAAGTTATCAATTTCAAAATAGCGTATTACACAGACACAACCACCAGATATAACCACTGTGGTGAGCACTGATTGAGCTGACTATGCTGTCAAGCAATAGTAAATCTTCCTTGTAGCCCTTGAGGCTAACATTAGCTAGCATACCAAGTTGACAGAAACTTTTTTTTTCTCTCAATGCAATGGGTTTGTATAGCAAGTTGTTAATCTCATTTTTTTTTTTTTACAACTGCTACCCCATGAGATCACGTGAGCCCAGATTCAGTCTGCAGAGCCATGAACTATAGCACTGAGATCACATCCCTGCAGCTGCACAGAGC
Organism: Acanthopagrus latus; assembly: GCF_904848185.1. Lineage (NCBI taxonomy): Eukaryota > Metazoa > Chordata > Actinopteri > Spariformes > Sparidae > Acanthopagrus > Acanthopagrus latus. Next base: position 1,381,383 of record NC_051047.1, on the reverse strand, counting down.
ATTGTTTGGAGTTTGTTCAAGATTAACAAAATTGAACGTGCCGTGTGTCCAAATGGTATAAAATTCAGCACTACACCTTGTGTCTTCTGTAGAAGAACTGCCAAGTGTGAAGCAGGCAGGCTGAACAGTTGAATGCAGATGACATGCAGACAGAGGTGCCTTGCTTTATAGTAAGACCAGAATTGGAGAAGTAACAGGAATTATCCATTATTACAAAGCTTCTTAAGCAGGGGTATACAATAAGGGAAATTTGCCAGTGGCTTTTGAAGATCACTGGCCCCTCCATTCTAACCACTGGCCCAGGACAATGTCAGGTATCAATCCCCATAAAAACGAAAAAGAACATATCCCAGCCAATTCCTGCGGTCTAGCCACCAAGGCTGGAACTTTCGACGATACCAATACTAGTAAATTTCCATGATTCTCGATACTTATTCCATACCACGATTTAAGAAAAAAAAAAAAATCATTAGGCTACTTTACTAAATAAATAAATGAATAAATAAATAAATAACTGTTTCACATCAAACTTGTATTTAAGCCCCACTGTGCTTTAACAATTAAGTAAACAGAGTTAAAATGGTAAATAAGTTTCAGCACAAATGGAAAGTCATGTAGAAATTACTTTTATCTTCCAGTAGTTAAATGATGGAACTGTTGCTCTCATTCATTCACTTTTACCAAAAGCGATAAAATCGCCTGCGTTCGCTCTGGTCACTCACATCACGTCACTGCAGTCACCTGTGTGGCAGCAACTGCAGCAACTGAAGCGACCAAAGCAACCGAAGGGCGGGTCTTTCAAGCAGCAGGCATTTCCACCTTTTTCCGCCTTCGGAATCCAGATCAGCCCCCAACTGGCTGTCGCCGCGGTTGTGCCGCTGCTCATTTGCATAAAGTTGGGCGTCTGTCAACTTTCGTCGCTCACGCCGACGGTCGCTCCAGTCGCTCCTCGTTGCCATTGTACATTGAAAATGAATGGCAGTTGGTCGCTCAGGTCACTTTTGGTGTGAGCGCCCGGTTAAGCTGCTTCCACAGACTGATGGAAAACTCCTTGTTTCATTATTCAGCTCTATTTAGTATTTACACACGTTTGTTTTTCTCTGCTCCAAACCATGGATGTATTATGGTCTAAACGCGCACCACCACTGTAGCACACACCGAGCAGCTGGAGCTCGAGGATCAGCCGCGTTCCCATAAACGGACCACGAACTCGACTGTAGCCACACCGAGACCCAGCTTGTGCTCTGGCCCCTGTGCATGCTGCAGCTGCTTGCAGGTGGTGTGCTGACGTCCCAGGGCACAGCGCTCGCTACGCACACAAAGTAGATGTCTCTGTCTTTGACCGGGTCTGGATCTTGTAACACTATTGGCGGTAATTAGCTACCGAGACGATTTCACAGAAATCATTTCAAACCACAGGGAATTAACATGAAATTAGATTTATTATTACATTTTTTTCTTATCTTTTTTCAAGGCATTATTTCTCACTGGCCCCACTGGGCCAGTGCTTGGAGCATTCTGGTGGCCCTGACAGTTTTAAAAGTTCATCCAGGCCACCGGCCATTTGTATTGTCAACCCCTGCTCTTAAGTGTGCATTTAAAACAATGCTCTGCTAATGCACTGAAATGCATCATGAAAACCCCAGTCACAGAATGTCTAGAGTGAGACAAAAACCCAGGATCAAGTAGCAGTCTGTCCCCGAAGGAAAACATGGACTTCCAGACAACAATAGATCCATAGGCTTGAGTCAGAAAGCCCTTCAGTACTGCCTGCCTTCTGGACATCTATGGCTCACAGATGCCAGGAGACAAGACAGGGTTAAACTCATGGGACAGATGACCCACCTGTCTTTGTTAATCTGGGGACTAGGCATGAATGGAAAATGATTCCACTGCATTAATGTTGATATCACTCAATTAACACAGTTTGAAGCATGAAAAGCGGTGAATCTATAAACATTCTGTGTTGGCAGGACAATTTTAGATTTTGTAAAACTAAGTCTGCAGTATCAACTATGAAATATGATTACTAACTAACACAAATAGATAAAATAAGTGCATTTCTTTGTGTATCTGTTCACAATTACAGCATGGTACTGCACGTAATACTAACCCTAACCCACAGGAAATTATATTTTGCAATCCTTTAACTTTTGTGGAAACTTAAGGAAAAACGTGACAGTGATTATTTCAGGAAGGTATTACAATTTAACTTATCGATTTACAAATCTACAATGCAATCTCAATTTCCATTCTCTCTAAATTATCAGCCACTAATGGAATGAAATCTATGTCTCTGTACTTTGTTGACAAAGAATATGAGCATGTTGCAGTTAGATCCAAAAATGAATGCCTTTTTTCCTTAGTTCACTAATCTAGTTTAAATACTCTTCACATTGCTTGTTGCTGAAAGCCCAAGACAGTTCAATCCAAATATATTATTCTAACAGAGCAGAACAGTTGCAAATTATTCATGATCAATGTATCACTGCAAAGACTAGCTGCACTCCTGCCATTGCAATTTAAACTAAAAAACACTGTAAAAATAGCCTTGAAAAGATGTAAGATGCAGAGTTGAATATAAAATCCAACCTGACCATGACCATGGCAAAATAAACAGTTTAGATTTACCTTTAAGCTTGACTCGTAGTCAGTGTTGACTTTAAACATGAGTCCCAGTCTCAGATGAATCTCTTTAGCTCTTGAAAAACTGGGGTCAATGTAAAGCACCTCCTGGAACGCCTTGATTGCACTGAAAAATGAACACAGAAACAGAGTATGTTTAATAAAAACAGAAATTCATAAAAATATTTGGATTAAGACTAATAGGAAATCTGTAAACAGAGTTATAGTAATGACATCCCCATGACTCATTGTTCTAACCCCTAAATCAGCTGACCTTCAATCAGCAGGAATCAGTAGTAGTTTCACAAGCTTCCACCAGAGATGTGCAATGGTGCAAACTCAAGCATCACAACATGACTCACTAACAACATTGATAATATTGTGATTTAGGTATGACTAGGGTTAGGCGATATGACAGTGTATACTGTGCAGGGGTCACTGGCTGGCTACACAGCATGAAGTCTACCAAATTTATGAAAATTCTGAAACGTTTCTGTGGCACCGGGTCCATCCATGTCCTCTGTCACAAATGGCGTACAGACAGCACCTCACAAATATTCTCCATCTACCAGGAGAGGTAGGGACATGTGAGACATAGCAGCAATGATACTCTGATTGGTTGAATTAATTTATCATTTGTACCTGTTTAGCTTAAAACCTGTAATACTTGAGTTCATTTGGGGGAAAAAAACAACTTGTAAAGTGCTATCATGTTTGTCCTTTTCTGTTGATTTTGTAGTTAAAAACGGAGCTACAGGTGCATTACCACCAATGTCAGAGCTTAAGTTGGGCCAACACACATTGGCACATGAATTGTAAGACACACCCCATCAGATCTGTTTACAGGCTAACAGTTGTACATGTGGTCTGCAATACAAGAGTAAATGGGGTCTACCTGTTTTGCAGTATTACAATAACAATATTAAGTCTTAATGGGTGGGTGACATTGTAAAGACCTATACAAACTGAAAGCAATAATTCACATTGACTGACATTTCTCCTATGGCAAAGTGCAGGCATCAGATCTTAAATGCCAACACCACAGAATCAGCACGACATTTTGGGTAAAAGTTGCTCTTTATATGTAGAATTCATATTCCTTCATAGTGTCCTCAGTTGTGCCCTAAAAAACCCCAACACATGCAGTATGTCAAACAAAAAACCCACCTCTGTCAATCTGACTCTTTTTTTCTCCTGCCTCCTCACACTCTCAACAGGAAATTGTTAAATTTACCTGAGTGTTACGGAACTGGGATAAGTATTTCACAATAGCTGAGTTAGGTCATTACTGATGAGAGATCTCACAGCAGTGTGTCCACACAAGGCACAGCAGTGCGTAACACCTCAGCTGTGATCTCTCTGCCCCTCCTCATGTTTTTTCAGCTCTCTCCAAATGGGTATTACGGCTGCAGAAATGCAGCTATGGTCACTGCGTCCTGATTTGAAGCTCCAAAATAAAAACAAGGTTGAACTTAAGGTGTCATACCAGCAGTCTGATACGCCTAATAATGCTTTTAATGCATGCCATTTTAAGCAATGGGTATACTTCAAAAACACGTACATCAGACACTTTCAGTGCATCTGGCCATTAACACAGAAAAATACAACATAATACTGCAATGATATTGTCTTCAAGAAAGAGGGATTTTTTTTAACTTAATTTTAAAAAGCCAACAAGTTCAGAAAAAAACAGCTCAGTTGCTTACATCTTGAGAAAAGCTGAGACTGAGCAGTTTACTTTTCTTATACTGTACCTGTTAATATTTAGTATTAATACCACAAACTGTTAATTGGGATGAGCTCTTCACCCCATTTAATGGCAATTATGGCATCTGATCTTGAGCCTTTGCATGAACACCTTGTATTTAAGTGTTATTTCAATTTTGTTTGTACTGCAGTTCAGTCTCAATATGCAGATTAGCTAGATGGGGGATGGCTAACTTTACAGCAACCATGGTTGACCTGGTTGACCTGGTTGACTATGCAGGACAAGGGGATTGGCTGTTATATAGCTCAGGTAACAAGAAGACCAGGAATGTGCTGATGAAAGTTTTTCTCTCCATATATTGATAACAAGTATTACTGATGTAATACCAGTACTTTTTTCCTCCAAAATTAATCTGTATTTATTCCAGTCACTGGAATTATTTATCCAAGTAATAATTGGAAGTAACCATTGGAAAAATAATGGAAACATACATGTTTTAACTACATAACTTTGGCTGACTTTATAAGAGGCACTGACAAAGACATCAATTTGACGGAAGCCACTGCTCATCTGAAATATTTTTAAAAAAATATGATCCACTGACAAAAAGGAAACACAATGTCTAAAACCAGAATGAGAAAAAAAATCTCTAGTTTTCCTTTTTTTTTTTTTTTTTTAAAGAGAAAAACTTTTGCTGCCTGTGCCAAACTGTGCACCCTAGTCCAAATGGACAATTACTTCACAGTCCCAAATCCCTGAGGTCTTGATTCAAGGCTTTTAAAGATGATAAGCTTCTAACAATGACGTGCTTAAAGGTTTAACTAGATGACTTCCACATCCTGTCCACTATTGACCAGCTGTCAGTCATTCACATTCTGAAGGGAAGCAGAAATAGCCCCAACACTCTATCACAGAGCCAGCACTTATTTTTGAAAACATCACATAATGCAGAGCTGTGTTTTTCTTTTTCTATTTATCTGAGTCATCAAATTATTGTCAATATCATAAGTTAAATTAATTTAGTATGAGTCGCAATTTTAGTAGGGACTTACATTTTCCCAAGATTTGCAGTGACTATGATGATTCTTTACAGAAAGGCAAGTTTCTTTGCATATCACAAATCAGACACAAAGCAACTCCAAGTGCTTTAGAAGTGCATAAAATTACGATCAAGGGCATTAAAGCTGCATTTAAAATACATTAATATATATGTAATTGGATATATCCCGGTGAAGGATTATGTCAAGTAGTTGGGAATATTCTTAATTTAATATCTCACTAGTGCAGTGCCCATAGGAAATTTGTATTCCTATAGAAAAGTGGGAGGTTAAGTAGCTATTTCATGGATGGCCAAATGAGGTTGTGTTTGAAGGTGGGATGTCAGGAATATTTAGGTTTGTTGTGAAATCCGATATTCCTAAGTATAATTGGCTATTTTTGACTATTTTTGATTTTGCCATTATATTTCACCTTAAAATCTGTTTTCTTGGTGTCATTATTTTCAGCACAACCTCACGTCTGTACATTTTTTTTTATTTTGACATACTGCATTAACACAATGGACCTAAAATCACAAAATAACATAAAATCTGAGTAGAAAAAGTTTTTTTACTGTGAAAACCACAAATATCAAACAAACCATAACAAATCACGTTTTATTACTTATAATGCAAATATAAATTGTTGTTTGCTAAATACGTGCATACATTTTACAAATTTAAAAAGTTATATGTAACTATTTACATTTGAATGCAGGCAATGCTCAGGTCTGCCTGAGCTCCTTCCAGCTGAATGAGGAGCTGAACAAAAACCGACTCCACTACACACTAAACACACTACACCAAACACTACATAACACACTAACTACACACTCCAAACACGCTAAATGTCACAAATCTTTCAACTCTCAATATCTCTGGCTGTCTCTACACCGACAGTCGTTGCCTGTCATTCATCCGCCTCCGTCCCTCCCACAACTTCCCGTTCCTCATCAACCAAACTTGCTGCTTGGACACTTTCGTGACAAAAGCCCGTTTGTACCGTTTCTTCCTGCACCAGACACAAAGCAAATGTGACGGCAATGTTCGCGAAAAAGCGTGGCGGATATTATTTACCCTAAGTCCGGTTTTGGAAACGCTGGTGAGTCCATCGACTCGGGAGGTGGGCCGAGTGGGTGGCCTAGCGGCTAGCAGCTAGCTACACACAAACATCCACGGATTCCGATTTCACTTTGTTGTCCGTGCGTCTCCGGATCTCCTCAGACCGGAACAAACTCAGTCCGGACTTGTTTAGTCTCATTAATTCACAACAGTCAGTTTAGATGCACAGAACAGAGCGGGACCGAACCACCAGCAAAATCCCGGTCCAGCTCGCGCCATTGCAGCTCTAAATCTGCTTGTTTCTTAAGGTATGTCATGGGTTTGAGCTCTGCAGTGATTGGCTCTGGTGCGCGTGTGACTGTGGTGGCTCCGGCAAACAATGCTCACGGAATTTGTAAAGCATTTATGAAATCATTTATTTTACGGTATCATTGTAGTCCAAACAAATCCAATGTTGCACACCTTTGAACCAAGCAGCAGCCATGATGGAACTCTCTGATCCGCAGAGACATTTGAGGAACACACACACAGACTGAGATTCCTTGCTTTTATAGAGAGATATGCATTTTTATCTCCATTTCATGTGCTTGATATAGCTTAGTTTTTGCTGACAATTGTGTGTGTGCAACTGTTCTCATTACTTTTTAATAGTGTTTTTTGAAGAAAAAGCAAACACCAGCTTCCAATTGAACCAACTCACTGTGTAGCTATGACAACAATGGCAAGAGCATGTCAGCATGAAGCCCTTCTCCTGTGTCAAACAGCAGAGCAGTGAGCTCACTGCTGACTGGGTGCCACACTCACATTGAACTCATTGCCCCCATTCCCTCCTCCTCTTGGTTTATCTGGTCCCTCCCTCCATCGCTTACCTCTGTGCAATTCCCTCGCCCCCCTTACTAACGGAATCCAAAGTGAATGCTTTGAGAGCTTAGCTCTTCTAGAGAATAGTTTGTGACACAGTGTAAGGCACACTTCAGCAAAAGATGAGCAAAGAACCTCCTTTAAATATTTTCCTAATAAGTAAGGCAAATCATACAATTCACTCCATTATATGGAAGCCATTTTTATATGCATTTATCTAGATTAATTTTCTTGGTCTGAAATTAGTTTTCATTGGATTTTGCAATGATCATGGAACATATTAATCTTAATTAAATATACTACTTCAGACCTGTGAAATAACATTCACCAATTGGCAGCTCAGCATTCCTTTGGGCCATGGGCTCAGGGTGACGTAATCCTTCCTCGGGAGCCCAACATGGCACCCTCCCTTCCCCCACAAACACATTCCACAGGCCTCAAAGATGGGGACATTTAAATTGTTAGGGCAATAACATTAGAGACCTTGAAGGTCTTTGATGAGATAGAGTGGCAGCAGCTGGTAGCAGAGGAGAAAGAGCATACAAGCCAGCAGAGGTGAAGGATTGTCAGTGTGGACTAGGGTTGGGTACCATATACATTTATCATTTGATATTAGCACCCAACAGGACCTTCTTCCTGGTACATCACACCGAACGTGATAACAGATTAATTTCACATTTAACTGGGGAAAATATACATTTTACATACAGTATTTCATGAGTATGATTAAGCCTCCTTTCAGCATTATTGTTGCTATACTGCATATAAAACTGGTAAATAAAATATTCTTTTTATTCCTCATTTAGCTGTTACTGCAGCCTGAAGAAAATATATACATAAGATGAAATTTCAAAACTGCACACAGCATGACATGTGAACCTTTAAATTGACATCTTTCACAAATAAAATCAATCCCTAGACCTCACAAAAGGTGGACAATAACATGTAGAATAAATAAATATGTACTTTATGATGTTCACTGCTATATTAGGCTTCCCTGTCAATAAATATAACAAAAAACATATGGATGTATGCTACCCATTAGCATATTGAGCTAATAATGTGAAGTCCGTAGTTATAAGTGTGTCTCCAGCGCATATTAGACACTGTACATGCCTGCAAAGATGAGTACACTTTGTTTTATGTTAACTATATGAGGATCGTTTGTAAATGAACTTCTACTGCAGTTTCAAGGCTAACCTCCATTGGCATATAGATGCAAATCCCCACTATGTGTTAGCATAAAGCTAATGGTCAAGCTTTTTTTTTGTTTAAGAAAAAAATCGATTCAGGAATCAAAGAATGCATATTGTAAAATTCCCTTGTAGAAAGTAAGCAATTCATAACGTATTTGTTTCATAAGTAGGTTTGAGACAATACCAAAGAGCATAATGTTTTAGAATACTGAACAGTATGTTGGTTTTGGGCACAACCAGCCTCTGCATTTGGGAGACATCTCATTCTCTATCTACGCTGTAAGGTATGGAAATTTGGCACTCTGTAGTAAAGACTTAATTCGGCTGGTAGTACAGATGGATACTCATTAGTGATCAAGGTGATCTATAACCAATAATTGTAACTAGGGCTAGGCAATATATTTACAACACATATTGTTATGGCGATATGACACTATATATAGTCTTAGATTTTGGGTATGATTATATCAAGATATCACAGTAGAGTTGTCTTATCTTGGTTTTAAGGGCTGCATCGAAGTAAAGTGATTTCATTTTCTGAAATTCAGACTGGTATACTTGCTATAATACTTGTCTTAAACCAATTAACCACTATTATCCACTTCACTAATAATTATTTATCCAATCACATGGTGTTTGTTGTGAAATTACCAATAGTCTCCCCCCTACAATATCGTGGCAACATCTATATCAAATTGGGGCCAACTACTTGATCAAAAATATTCTCATGTTTGATTTTGTTGGCCCATCCTAGCATTAAATGAAGGGCTTTTGAGGAGATTTCAAAATATCAAGGTATAGATTGTGTAACGAGATATGGCCTAAAAACATCATGTCATGACACATCTGGGTGATGTCTTCTAATATGCATTTGCCAGTTTGAGGTGTTTGCACTTGCATACATCCATAGAACAAAGATGACACACTGTCCCCATCATTAGGGCCCTATAAAATCTGTTTTATTTTTTCACAAATTCTGTTTTATTTTTTCCAAATTTCGTTTTTTTCCATTTTAATTTTTGGGAATTCTGTTTTAAGTTTTGGGAATCCCTATTTTTTTCACCTTTTATCACAGTACAGTGAAGTGCATCAAAAACATTTTGACGTCATAATGTCTTCATACAGTAGTATATTTTGTGTTTTTATGGGTTTCATTGATTAAAAAAATGGTCAGCTCTCAGGCAGATCCAGAAAATGTTTGCAAAGCAAAATTTTTCTGAAAATAAAAATAGCAAAGATGACAAACAAAATGATAAATTATACGCATGACGGTATGTCAATACCATACTGACCAGCTAGCAGTGAAAACACCAACCCTCCCCCTGTCCTCTGAGCTCCCATCCCAGGCAGCGTCAGCTAAGAGGGCTGTGGCTAACGGGGCTAGCTAGCTAACAGCAGCTACTGTTAGCAGCAGTTAACAATCACTGTGTTATATGCTGACAATATGAATCTGACAGGCAGCGAACTCTGACGCATTACACCTTAAATTATGATTTCTCAGGTCTGCAAGTGGGTCCTCTAGCCAAGACGTCTGGTTTGACGAGCTAGGCGATGGCAGCATAGGAAAGTTGCTCCCGACATTTCGAAGTAAAAACTGCCCACAACAACTGAAAAAAATTAAAAAATGTGAGTACAGCTGAATTTAGGACTATGGGCTTCGAGAATGCCTATATATCAGCCGAAAAAGTTCAGGCAGTCGGAGTTAATCGAGAGAGACGAAGTTAGCCAGGAGCTCCGGGCTAGCAACGAAATGGAGGATACGGACTCAGACCATGGCCAAGAGCAGATGGGAGAGGCAGGTCTGAGCCTTATACTGAAAGAACTAAGGGAGTTTAGGAAGGACAACTGTCAGCAGCTGAAAGAGATCCGTGAAGAAATAAAAAAAACTAACACTAGAATAGAGGAGGTGGAAAAGAGGATCGACACGGCCGAAACTCAGATACAAGGGACAGAAGAGGCGGTTATGGAGCTGCTGAAACTGCAGATACACCTGGATGCAAAGCTGACGGATTTAGAGGGTCGCTCCAGAAGAGAGAACATCAGAATCCACGGAGTTGAAGAGGGAGCGGACAAATACTGTACATTACAGGAACATTTTACAGGCTATAACTAAGAACATACTGTAATGTCGGGAGTTTTGTTTTCCTGTGTCAGTTAGCCAGATGGACACTAGAATAAAACTGCAAATGGCTGAGAGCCCTCTCACACCGGCCGGTGGGGGAGGATTTCCCTCGAGGCCCTCTTACCATTAGGGCCTAATAAGGGTCGAGATGAAGACCTCATTATTGGAAGCTTTTTTTTCATGTGTTACTGTTTGTGTTGTTCTGCATTAAGAGGCATGTTTTGCTGCCGTTCCATGCAGCTTTTGGGGTGCTGCCTGTGATACATTCAGTTAATGGTGAATACTTGGGTTGGTACGAGAGGGTTTTCTTTTTTTTTTTTTTTTTATTTCTTTTCAATATTGGACAGTAAGTGCAAGCAATTAAAATAGCAACTTATAATGTGAATGGTCTAGTCAACCCTATCAAAAGAAGTAAGATTTTGACAAAACTAAAAAGAGAAAAAGTTAAGACACAGAGCACGTGAAATTAAAAAGAATGGGCTATAAGTATCAGTTCTCATCTATGCAAATTAGCATAGTAGAGGGGTGGCAATATTAATTTCCAGTAAAATTTGTTTTGAGTCCCTATTTGGAAAGAAAGAGGCAGAAGGAAGATATGTGTCTTTGAGAGGGAACTTAAATGGCTCATTGATAACTTTGCTGAATATATATGCCCCCCCTAATTCTGATTGGGTTTTTTGGTTAAATATTTGAATTGATTATGGCAGAATCTCAAGGTGTATTAATTTGGGGGGGGGGGGGTCCTCAATATTAGATGATGCCCTAAACTGGATTAATCAAAAATACAGGAAGCTCAGTCCAGACACCTGAACAAAAGGATCAATTTGGCAATAAAGGATATTGGTTTAGTAGATGTGTGGAGAGAATTAAATCCCTTAAAGAGAGACTATACATAGTTTTCTAATCCACACTTCTTGTATTCAAGTATTGAGTACTGTTTAATCTTTGGTAAAGATTTACACAGGGTTGGTGACTGCAGCATGGGGATTATGGACCTTTCGGACCAAAGCCCTCTGTATTTAACACTAAATCTTGAACAGTCCCAGAGAAACACCTTATGGATATTAAACATACATATACTGAAGCATATGAAGGACCAAATTAAGGAGGATATTACCGGCTTTTTGGAACAGGACAGTGGTGAGTTTACGCCTCTGATATTGTTGGATGCATGTAAAGCAGTGCTGAGGGGTAAGATAAGTGGATACAGTTCCCACTTAAAAAGAGCTAGGCTAAAGGAGCTAAACCAGGAACAGAACTGAAACAAAGCACTTAGGAAGAAAAAGAATGAAAAAGATGAGATCTATACAAGAGATATACAAAAAAAGTTAATATTTACAAAACAGCAGTATTGTGAGGGAGGTGGGAAAGCCAGAAAATTGTTGGCTTATAGGCTAAAAAAGCAACAAGTAGAGAATTTAATTCATAAGATTAAAAACCCGATGACTTAATTTAATACACTATAAATTGGAAGAGATACAGAATAGCTTTGAAACATATTTTCAAAGACTATACTCTCAACCCAATGTTGATAGAGGGAAAATGGAAGAATTTTTTGAGAAAATTAATCTTCCTAAATTGACGGGTGAGCAGAGTAACCAACTTGCAGTAGAAATGACAAAGAAAGAATAAGAGCAGCCATAGCCCATCTCAAATCAGGGAAAGCCCCTGGCCCTGATGGATTTCCGTCAGAGTGGTTCCTGGAGGGAAGCAGTAATTTCACTTGCTCCAAAAGAGGGGAAGGATAGATCTCAATGCGGTAACTATAGTCCGGTTAGCGTGTTAAATCAGGACTAAGATCTTTACACATATACTGGCCAAACGAATAGAAGGAATGTTACCACAAATTAGCCTTGACCAGACGGGTTTTGTTCGTCAGAGACAAACCCAAGATAATATCAGACGGACTCTACGTGTAGTAAGTTATATAACAGAACAGGATGTGGTATGTGGTATCTGTGCGTTAATATACCAGCAGACTTGTCAAAACTGCTCTCACTGAATGTTCTCCCCCGAACAACAAAATTAGAGAAGACATTAGGAGATGGTATTATTCTGCTGAGGTTACTGTATCTCTTTCAATCTCTATCACTAGATATACCTGATCAACAGCTCCCAGGAGTTGGATAAACTCAGGAGACATTACTTTTGAGTTTGTATCATTATATTTAGGAGTTTTACCATAAGAAAATGTCTCCTCTAATGTCAAATAGTGCTGCTTCTAGAAAAGCTATAAAAAGCAAGTGGCTAAAATGAGAAAAACCTACAGTGGATGAGTGGTTTGACATAATTTATAACATTTTTAAGATGGAAAGAATTACTTTTGCTAAGACTAAAACAGGGTCTGTTTTTGAAAAGATGGGAAAGATGGATTAGATATGTTACTCCGGTTCGTCCATCGTTTGTCTAATCAGGTCTATTTTTTTTCCTTTTCAACCGTTATGCATCAGTATTTTTTTCTCTAGTATAACAGATGTGCACCCCAGCGTTCTTGTTCTAAGTTCCCAATTTTTGTATTTTACTAATTTCATCTTTTATGTGACTGGTCCTCCCTCAATCATCCCTATCTGTATTGTCAGTGGAATCATGGATGTATTACTGTGCATTTCAGTGGTAATATACTGATGAATTGATATGTGAATGAACATGTGAGCCATGAAAATCACAATAAAAACAGAACTGAAAAAAACAAAAAACAAAAACCCAATCACACCAAAAGGGAGTATTCCTATTATTCTAATGTACACAAGTCATTTTCCAGGAAAGATTTATTTTTATTTTTTTGGTTGACCCCTATTTGCTTAGTGTTATTACAGATTGTAAATATGACCCAATCATTAGTTCTGATCATGCCCTGGTGAATATTAAGGTAACGCTTCCGACTTCAGACTTTGTGAAGTTCGTTACAGAACAAATAGATTTCTTCCTGCAGGTAAATAGGACTGAGGGCACCTCAGCCTAAACTCTCTGAGAAACACAACGCACGTTAGCAGTTGTATCTTGGGCGCGCCGCCGTCATGGCAGACAAAGTGTTGATCCCAGAATGCGACCTAACAGGAAGGAGAGTAATGGTGGACCGCTCCTTGAGCTACAGCTGCTAACGTGAGTTGTTCAAAAAAACTTCTTTTTAGTAAACTCTGTGTACACAAACAATGTTCTCAATGCTCTTGTTCACGTGTAGAGACCCTGGTGATACTACGAGCAAAGTTTCATGTTGTGCAGAGCCTTCTTAATGTTTTAAAAATAGCGATTTTGATGCTAGTATAAGAGTGCCCATGCACTCCACTCCACTCTCTTTTTCTTTTGGGATAATATGGTTGATATGGTTATTTGTAAAACAGAATATGATTGCTTTACATGATAACTGGAATATTACAAATAAAGTGTTGGGTTTTGTTGTTGGTTTTTTTTTTTTAAAGAAAAAGGGTAATGTTTGAGTGATCAAGCAAGGGTAGGAGAGATGGCACAAACACAACCAGAAACATAACCTCCTTGGTGCAGACAACTATGACAGCTTTAGAGTAACTAGGAGGAGGCCGTTTTAAAAAACACTGTAAATGGTTAGAAACAGCTAAGAAATACTAAACTCGTTCTGAACCGTAATGAACATAAGAAATGCACTGATGATATCAATGTTGTCATCCTACTCAAGGAAAGGAACAAATGTATATTCCAAAATGTGAGTATTTCTTGAACAAAGTATGAAGCTTTGTTCAAACACCATGGTTTTTAATATACAAGAAAAACATCACATTAAAAAAGAGTCATACCATGCATGCACTGGAATATTTATTAAGTACTTACCACTGAAATGCGTTGTAATGGAAGTAAACCATGCCAAGGCCATATAAAAAGGCAGCATTCTGGAAAAAAAAAGAAAAAAACAGTGTTGGAAAATGTGTTAGGTGTTAGGTAGGTACAGGCGGTAGATCGGACGGGGCGGCTACAGTTAGTCGCTATCTTCGGACGGACGGACGGGGGGTGGTCGCAATCATCGGACCAGGGGGTGGGCGGACGGATGGACGCTCGCTCGCCACCCTCACCCGTTACAAGGCAGCTAATATTGAAAATTAGTATAGTGGCGCTGAGCTAGCAGTATAGCGGCGCTGCGCCATCGTTCCATGAGAGTTTAAAAGTATTTTGAGAGAGATTTTCTCAGAAATAATTTTAAAAATTTCAAATTTATATTCTTTTATGTTCTATGGGAAAACACTTTCTCTCAAAACTTCTTTTAGTCTCAAATATTTTTTGCTATTGGTATGAAAACTTTTTCTCTCAATTTTTTTTTCTCTCATAAAATGCTTCTTGCTGTCAGTGTGATAACTTTTTCTCTCAAACATTTTTTTTCTCTCAGATCACTTGTTTTCTTGCATGTAATGAAGATGCAAATCTAACTCCATACCCCTACTGCCATCTGGCAAAAGAAAAAACGTAGTCTGGTACCATATAATCAGACTACAGAGAAGTTTCATTCTTCAGGCTAAGACTCCTCAATTCATTATTAACACTCCATTTTATACACTAGATGGCACAAGCCTTGCAAGCCTAGGTTTTTTTGGTTGTGTTTTTACTTTGTAAACTACAAATAAAAAAATACGAATAATGAAATAAAATCAAGTAAAAAAAAACAACACATTTTACCTGGTAATTCAGCCAGTCACACAGACTGACCGAGTATAAATCCATGCATTTCTATCACCAATACTTTTATGCTGACAAGTCTATTTGATCAAGCACACTATGGCCAATAAAGCCCTGCTTCTGGCCTCCAAACTCAGCTATTCACATCATTACTGCTACAAAGAAAAGTTTGCCCTACACCATTATCTAACAGAGGGTGGGTTCTCAAGCTCTCACTTCACTGTAGAGATCTGTAATCCCGAGGAGCCCCAGAGCTGTCAGGTCTGATCACAATCAAACTCTCGGCACCTCTGCTTAATGGGCACTCCAAACAGTGAAACATCAAACAAAATGGGACTATTCATCCACACATAGAGCAAGGAGAGTACAGGCTGGATGTCATCATATCACAGCTGATTGGACAAGTTAGGTCTAGGTTATGAGCAGGAAGTGTAGGCAATCTAAACTGAGGCAAATATCTCAGCCCTCAGTCCTTGGCTGTGTCCTGTGTGTAGTGGGTGTGGCTGTGTCTGTGTGCTGCAGGTTGCAGTAGATAGCTGATTGGGAGCACCTGTGCCTGGCTCTGCAGCTGATTTAAGCTGGCTGGTTTAAGTCCTCGCTCTCTCTCTTCCTCAGGATCAACACCCTGCTGCTGCTGTTTTGTTGTACACCGGACAACATGCACCCCATATTTGACATTGCATACAAGCAGTGTTGTTTTCATCAACGATGACGAAATTATTTTGTTGACGCTTCGTTGTCCGCTTGTTGTTGTAGCAGCAAGCTAGGAACCGTCGCTACTTTCAAATTAAAAGCCCCCTGCTAAGAACCCAGTTCTAAACTCCAATGGAGTGCAATGTAAAGCACTTATTTTGAGAACAAATTCGTTGTCACTGTTCACTGCCCAACTTCGTATTTTAAATATAATCCATAAGTTTTGGAGATGGCTGTTGGACAGAAACCTTTCATCTCCATGTTTCAACTTTTTCCAACATATTTCAACTGTTTTTCTCATGAATTGATACCCTAATTCATCATACAAGAGTGTCACACATAAGTTGTGAAAACAGCAGATCTAGAAGTTCGACACATTGCAACACATTGTGAGCTTGTAGATATTATGTACTTATTGACCTAAATTAATTCCTTAAAAGACTATAATTCTTTTGTTTTTTAACTAAAACTGAATAAAACTAGACGTGTTTGAGTTTTCGTCGACAAGAACTTGACTAAAACTATCTATAGAGCTATAGAACTATAGAAATGACTAAAAGGGTCTCTACACATGAACACGAGCATTGAAAACAGTTTACTAAAAAGGTTTTTGAACGACTCATGGTTGTTGCTGCACCTCCGGCGTGCCGCCATTATGGCAGAGAAACCGAGTCGGCGGTGTGCCGGAGATGCAGCTACTAACGTGGTTGTCAAAAACTTTTTTAGTAAACTCTGTGCACACAGACAATGTTCTCAATGCTCGTATTCGTGTGTAGAGACCCTGGTGATACTTTTTGGCATGAGTTTCACTCTAAAAGTAACAAAGTGCTGTCACACTTTAAAAACTCAACGTCAAATTCAAAGAAACATTTGGAGTCACAGCACAGCACAATTAAGTTCACAGAGCAAGTCCCACCAGGTGGTGTGAAGCAGAGAGCTGCTAGCAAAACCACGGCCTCAACTTCTGCAGGAGGTCCCCCAGCACCCACACAACAGAAGCTGGACTTCGGTGTATAACAAGTAAGCGGGGGAGATTTGAAGGAGTTGGTGGGCCGGTATGTTGTAGAGGAAATTCTGCCTTTAAACCCAGTTGACTCACCCTCCTTTCATGGCATAATTGAAAGATCGTTACTACTATCAATGCCGTGCTGCCTCACAGAACATATTTTTCTTCCTACCTGGAGAAGGAGTATGCAGAGATCGAGAGAAATCTGAAGGCTGCGCTGAATGAGGTCGACTTTGTGTCAACTACCACAGACATTTGGACTGCTAACAACAGAAGCTTTATGGGAGTAATGCTCCACTGGATCAGTAGATCCACAGCAACAAAGCTGCATTGGCATGTAGGAGAATTTGTGGTAGGCAGACATATGTTGTTGCTGGTACAGAAATCGAAAACATTCACTCATCACATGGACTCCTCAACAAAGTAATAGCAACAGTGACTGATAACGGATCCAAATTTGTCAAGGTGTTTGAAGTTTATCAGCCTGTGGCGGAGTCAGATGATGACACAGAGGAGGAAGATTGCCTTCATCAGTCTCCCACAGATGATGTCACTTTTTTAGATCTGTCAGAAATCCTCTCGGCTGAGAATGAAGGTGATGGCCAGCTGTCTCTTCACCCGCACCACAGGTGTGCTTCACACACCATCAACATCATTTCCACAAGTGATGTAGAGAAATATTTAACTCCCAATGCAGAGGGCAAGGCTGTATATAGGAGCAGCACAGCAAAATGCACAGCTCTTTGGACCAAATCAAGCAGATCTACCCTTGCACAGAAAGAGTGGAGGAAGTCACCAAAAGAATTCCTTTTTTGACGCTGTAAAGAGAACTGCAGAAATCCCCATGAGTGAGCTTAATACTCTGCGCACCAAGCTGGGAGTTAAGTGCTTCAAAGACAAAGAGTACCAGTTCCTACATGAGTGCTGCACCGCCATGAGGCCTCTGACTGCAGCCCTGGACATTTTACAAGGTGACCGTCCTTATGGAACTTTACTACCCATATAGTTCTGATGCAGAAGACCCTGGATGTGAAAGATGCCCTCTCCAGCATGACTGTGGGCCTTCCAGATGCCAAAGTGCAGGTATGTTCCATCTTTCCAAATTTCTTGCATCACATTATTCATTAACATGGAAGAGAATATTCATTATCATTGCTAAGGAACATTAAAGCAAATACAAATATCAGCAAGTAACCTAAAACAAATTCAAATCCATAATATTGATACCACATTAAGAATGGTTTGCAAGTAATTCAATGACATAATAAATAGTAGGCCTTGTAGGCATAAACACATCAATTATATTTTTCAGGCTATCCAGACTTGTTTTGCTGGTGTGCTGGACAACAAAGATGCCCTTCTTGCAGCTGTCAGTTTTCCAAAATTCAAACTCCAATGGCTGAGCGATGAAGGTAGGAGGGAGCAAGTAAAGGGGCTTCTGACAGCAGAGTGCCACACAACTGCTCCTGCAGCACAGAGCCCTGCCAGTGTGCCCATCGCCTTTGCCAGCCAAGGTGAGTTGGACTTTTTCCCTTTTGAGACAGACCCAGAGGAGACCTTCTCGGCAGAACAGGAAGTCATGGACTACCTGAGGTCAGCCTATGCAGATTCTGCATCAGTTTGCAAACATAAAGAACATTTTCTTTAAGTATAACACTCCAACCCCATCGAGTGCTCCTGCGGAGCAGCTTTTCAGTCTGAGAGGTTTGGTGCTCACATCTAGAAGAAATAGACTTTCTGACAAGAGGTTTGAAACGCTTCTGTTAATGAGGTACAACCAGTGGTTTACTCGCCCCACTCCACTGTTTCACTCATAACATACGATTACAACATGCTGTTACTTAGGCCAAAGTAACAAAAATAGACATGATATCAGCCTACATGTATGGAGAACTGAAAGTGCCATAATTAAATAAATACACCATTAAATAATTAATCAAATGTATCATTAATTAATTAAAATACTAAAGCATTTTATGTAAAAAACAATCATTTCACTATTTAATTAATTATTTCATGGTCCTGTGTTGCAGTGCTTCATAAATTCATTTTATCTGTCAAACTCACCCATCAAAGTCAGTGGGCAGGGCTATCACAAATTTAGTCTAATCCATTGTTTTGGTCTGAAGTCTTGAAACCGGAAGAAGAACATGACCTTGAGCTTTCTAGTGAGCTCAAGTTTTTGACATTTTGCCCTTCGTAAATGACCTTTAATGTGATTATTTGTAAGAACATCTTGTTTTCATTTGGTTTAGTGATATTCTTTGAAGCCAGGTTATTATTTCATTAATTATTAGACGCTAAATGCGGGACTTTTATTTTGAAAGCGTCTCGCTGTGCCCTGAAAACATCTGTGTTCTTGTGAATCGTGTGTGCCTGCATGTTGGAAGTGTGCCTGCATGGTCTTTGCTGAACGTGATGAAAATAATTTACTTAGTGCCTGGCTGATAAAAGGCACAGGGTCTGTTGTTATATGGTTTCATGACATGTTTAATGTTTAATTCAGATTGTAACTTTTAAAGATTTGTACAGTTTGATATAGCATGTTAGAACTAGCGGGAACGCTAATTAGCATTAGCTCAGCTATCCTGTCGGTACAGAGAAACAGTGATGAGGTTTTCGAAGGTGTGTTTGAGAGTGTACAAGGTTCTTGTGATAAACACATTGGACCATCAGTTAGAAAGTCTGACCATCATTCATCCGGGGATGCTACATCCTGCACCTCGCACTCTGTATCAACAGTGGGGCTAGCAGGGGACCGAGCCTTCCACAGTGGTTGCCAATAAAGTTTTGTTTGATTGCATAAATCCATTATCTGGAATCAATTTACCTTGAGTTGATGTGCAGGGTAACCAATGACATGTTAGGAACTGCCCATCGACTTTGATGGGCGAGTTTGACAGATAAAATAAATTCAGGAAGCACTGCAACACAGGACCATGAAATAATTAAATCGTGAAATTATCATATATGTTTTTTTTTCAAATGAATTGATATGTTAATGAATTCATGACACATTAAATTCCAATTTTAATTAATTATTAACACATTTAATTAATGACATTTAATTAATTTAATGGTGTATTTATTTATTTAACTGTGGCACTTTCAGTCCTCCATATACATGTGGTGTTATACACCGTTTTGTTTTGTAAAACCACTCACGTGCTGCTTTAATGCTGTTAACATCAGGTTCAACATTCATAAAACATGTTAAAAAGAACGTAATAGTTACATTTATAAACAATGTAAATTATAAATGGTAAGTTTTACCATTACAGTGTTGACAGTTACATATGTTAGGTCAAGTATTTGTATTAAATGAAGTCAAGAAAGACTGGCTTTATTTTATTTTCCATTTTTAAAAAAAGTCAGGTCAAGTATTTATGATTTATGATTACTCTTTCAAGCTGTGCCAACACTGGTCAGACTTCAATGGCGTCCAACACTTCAGACAAATTTTTCTCTTCAGGAATGCGCCCCCGTTTCCTCTGTGCCACACAGATGGCATACAAAGTTGTGTTGGTATGCAGTCTATTAATGTCAACACTGTGAAAAGAGTACCCCATGTTGGTCGTGGGATCATGGTATAGGTTGGCATGAGCTATGAGCAACGGTTACACGGCTCTGTACAGTCGTGGACTGTTGCCAACACAACGACCCCAGCTCGATGCCGGGAAGACCAAAGAATGGTGGTGATGGATTTCTGCAAGCACAGACAACCCTGCACAAAGGTGAACATCCAGGGAATGGACAGTACCTGCGAGTTCACCTGAACAATAAACTGGACGGGACTGATCACATTGCAGCAACATGTAGGAAAGGTCAGAGCAGACTATATGTGCTGAGGAAGCTCAGGTCCTTTTGAGTGCAGGGGGCACTCCTGACCTCTTTCTATGCCCCTCTGGTGGCATCAGCCATGTTCTATTGAGTAGTCTGCTGGTGCAGCAGCATCTCGGCAGCATATAGGAAGAGACTTGATAAACTAATCAAGAAGGCCAGCTACATCCTGGGATGCCCTCTTGACCCAGTGCAGGTGGTGGGAGAGAGCAGCATCATGGATAAGCCATCATTGCTGCTGGTGAAGGAGTCCCACCTCCTGCAGTTCACGGTCACAGCACTGGACAGCTCCTTCAGCGAAAGACTGATACTGGGATTCCATCATAAACATATCTGCAGCGTTATGTCTCCACCACACCGGCGGAGCTGATAGGTTTTACTTTAGTCTATGTGTTAACTTCCACCAGGTCCGGAGCATTGCGTATCTGCTCTGGCAGTCCAAAGCTCTCCAGCATAAATACGCAGAACTTCTATTTCTGGGGGTTGCTGGAGCATAACGCAGCAATTCAGCTGAATTTAGCACAGAGCAGACAGGAAGTCATGCACTGAAATAACATGACATCCAGTTACCTTTCAAAATAAAACACCAGCACACAAATCTCAAAAAAGAGACAAGCTTTTCTGCTGATCCTCCAGTCGGGAACACTTTGCGTTGTTTTTATAAAACATACCTATAACTGTAGCCAGGAGTGATTACGTGATTATCACGGGAAGTCCTCGGTCTCGCAGCGTGAGCTGTCAACCACAACCGGTGGGGGTTACCGGACAGCAGAGGAAAACCGCATTGGAGCCGTACCACAGCAGACACGTATTTGGTGGAATCTTGGGGTGATACACCACAAGTGTATGAAGGAGAGGTATCACAGGTCCTTCACCCCCCGCTGCTGTCAGACTCTATAGTCAGCACTTTACTCAGTTCAGCACCAAACTAAACTTCCCTATCATTATATTTTAACTGCAAGCCCATTCACACTGCCTTCCAGTGTGGGAATCATGTGGCAATACTCCACCCCACCCTGTGTGACAGTGTAAGATGCGGAGAGGGGGGACAGTTTCGCTGCAGCTTTGATGCTCCTTGCAAGGTAGTATCAGAGCTGCAACTTAGGCGGGCCAGCATCTGTGTGAATAGAAAAGCCAGGGGCACGGATCAGGGGTGTGTTGGTCTGATGGTGTTCATAGGCCGACAGCTAAACAGATCCTTCACTCATCAAATAAAAGAGAAATGACGCACACTTTACCAGTTATCACATCACTGTTGTTTGGTCTGTACAGTTGCTTTGTGGGTTAGTGTCTTTGACAACTTATTTGAAGGAAAAAAATACACAGTGACACGTGGAAAAGTCTGTTGTTGCTAGGGATGGATATCGTTAGGATTTTATCGATACCAATACTCCTTATCGGTACCGATACTTATTGATACTCTTATAGATACTACAACATGTAATTTGAGTTAAAAAAATAAAGACTTTCCAAGATGTCAAAAGATTCAACCTTATCTTTATTACAACAAGGTAATAATAAAGCTTCAATAGAACAGAAACTATGCACTTACAAATACTCCTGAATAAATAACCAGGACCAGGACCAGATATAAAAATCTGGTGGATGTCGGAGCACAATGCAGCAAGTCAGCTGAATTTAGCACCCAGCAGACAGGAAGTCAAGCACAGAAATAAATCCACATAACATCTGGTTACTTTTCAAAATAAAACACTCCATGTTGACACCAGCACACAAATCTCAAAAAAGAGACAAACACAAGTTCTTCTAATGTCCTTCGGTCGGAACACTTCCCATTGTTGATTTTAAAACACATACCTATAACTGCGGTTTACTAGGGTTTAGCAGACGGCGGACCACAAAGCAAAGCCGTATCGGAGCTGTAATGCAGCGGACAGTATCCAGTGGAAATTCGGGGTAAGCAACATCATCAAACACTCGTGGATAGCATGAAGCTAAAGGAGTGTAGTGTGTTTGATTGCTGTAACAAAGCCGGTAATGTTAGCAGCCCGGCTAACGCTAAAGCCTGCAGAGCTGAAGCAGCAGCACCCAGTTTTGTTTCTGCAAAGTCAAGTCACGGAGTTTGTTGTTAAATTTATAGTCATTAAAGTTGGGTAGACATTCAAAAACCACCCATGTCAAAAATCAGTTAAAAATCCTAAAAAATAATAATTTAAAAAAAGAATAAATAAAAATAAAAAGTACCGATAACCGTACTGTTTGTCCAGAATCTTAACGGTACACTGGTACCGACCCAATTAGGAGTCAGTACCAAAAAGTACCGGTCCATGGTAAACATCCCTAGTTGTCGCATTGCTGACCAAAAAGCAGTGTCTCTGGCAGCAGGGCCAGGTGTAGGGCCCTATGATTTCCGGAATCGTAGATGGAATCGCAGAATTTGACATAATTTCACTGACACGCCGTTTTCGTGTGGAAGTGGAATGTATGTGTAGGGAAAACTACACGGAGGGAAGCAAATGTGGGTGGCACAACAAGTCGCCGCCGCTCCCCCTCCTAAGTCAGAGTCCTGCACGGGTGAAAAATAATGCACTGTGTCGGACACAGATGCGGATTGATCAGACACCTGGAGAGACGGGTTGGGTTTTACGATTGCCATTTTCAAGGCGTCACTTATCATCAGTCATTGTTAGCGACACAAATGATAAGCATTTATATTTCATATGAGCTCATTCATGCGTGCTTGCGCCCTCCCAGAACTCCCATTGCCCACGCTGGCTTACTTTCATTTTTAAAACTTGCGCCCGTCCAATTTTCCTTCGGGCGTCGATATCAACTTATAGCGGGTCGGCTTGGGTACGGAATGTAATTTGTGCTACTGTCGGAAAACGGGTTGGATGCGGTTTTAAGCATGGCGGGTTCGGGCGGGTGCGGGTTTGCAAAATAAGACCCGTGCAGGACTCTGATCCAAGTGCCCATTTTAACCATCTAGCTAAATATCAAGCTAAATATCCATCATGCTAGTTAATGTCAAGGACTACGGTGGAAGACGACGGTAAAATATTTACTTTCTCTAACACTGGATTTATTTATGCCAACGGTTCTACATGAAATCGGATTTTTTTTGTGAGCAAACTAGATGTTTCTGATACTCTTCAACTCACCGCAACAGTCAGTCATAGGCGACTTTGTCACTTTGTAACTAATTCACGGCTGCTTTGGAGCGACACACAGACCCATTATCTGTCACCGTGTGTGTGTGTTTGTGTGTGTGGAGGAGCCTCCAAGCGCGTGAAGCGCACTGCTCCAGGTTCGAAAACAGCTTCATAGTATTATTTTTTTCACCAATGCAGCCCTGAATTAGCAGTACTGAAGTCATTAAAAGTAATGAAAACAAAAGAGACTGACTGAAACGTCGGTATGTGCTAGAAAGGCAGAAATATTAATCAATGTATGGGAAACACTGAATTTTTAAGGTGTGGCGGCTTTTATTTTGCCGTGGCGGTGTGCCACAGTTAATTACATGTAGAGGAAACCCTAGGTCATCTCAGTTTCCTGACCTCGGTATCATTGAGCCACTTTGGGGAAATCTCAAACATGCAGTTCAGGCAAGCCAGCCCATGAATTTATAGGAATTGGGGTGGGGCCAGGACGATGCATCGACGTAATCAACGACATAAATTTGTTGACATGAATAATTTGCATCGACATCTTGTCCCAGGTGTCCCCCCATCAATCTAAACCCGCGGACCATTTATAATATGTAGTGATTGACAACCCGGCCCCCTAAATATCCTGGAAAGTGAAAGAGTTACGTTTTTCTTGCTAAATTACATTATTACATATCGCCATCAGTAAACTGGTTGCTGCAGGGTTGGAGGCTGTTTTCTGGGGGAAAGTTCACATAAGTCTCGTTCGGGAGGGCTGACCATCGTGGTGATTTCTATCAACATAACCACTTCAGTGAGTTAAAGGTTTTTGCCGGTGACATTTTTCGGGCAGAAATGTGACGAGGAGTCGGTAGGACAGTCAGTAGGACAGTCGGGAGGACAGACGCTGCTCCGCCTACAACTGCAGTATTTTTTCCTCATATAAGTTATCAATGACAGTTACAGTTACTATGTTACTTTTGTTTGGTCATGTAACGTTAAATTAGTTGACTAATCGAAAAAATAATCGCTAGATTAATCATTTGAAAAATAATCGTTTGGGACAGCTCCCAAATTGGAGGCTTTTTGCCAAGAAGAATGGCCAGCATTACCAACTGAGAAAAGAAAGTGACTCATCCAAAACTATCACAAAAGACTTCAAGCTGTCATTGATGTTAAAGGGGGCAATACACAGTATCAAGAACTAGGGTATGTAAACTTTTGATCAGAGTCATTTGGGTAGTTTCTGTTGTCATTGTGATTAAAACAAGTAAACACGATTGTTTGATAATAAATGGTGTCACCTAACCACTAACCACGAGTGACACAAGTTTTTGAATAATCATTCATATACATCTCTGAAAAAAAACCCAAAAATTCAAATTCTGCCAGGTTATGTAAATTTATGAGCACAGCTGTAATTTCAACATAAATTCAGAAATTGTTTTTCTAGTCTGTACATGGGAGGTGTGTGGACCTGATGATCATGATAATGGATTTAACACAGGATTGAGGGCACAGTTCAAGTGCCCTCACATTATAAGGTTACCACTCAAGAACAGATGATTTGAAAACTGGGGGTTGTCATTACTTGGCCATATACTGATCAAATTCAAATGTTCACCAAATAAAGTTGGGAACTTTACTGTATCCTCAGTCTCCCCAAATGAGACCCGGCCCCCTTATACTGCCCATCCACCTCGCAGTCTGTCACACCTCTCTTTTAAGACATCTGGGTTACTATAGCTAATCCTCCAAAAGAGGAGCAGCTACAATGGACTAAGTAAACAGCACACAGTATATCTCATATCCACTGAGCAAAGAAAGTAATAGTAAATGATATTCAAACCGTATTGGATGTGTCATAGTGGGCTATAAACTACCCCTTTACGTTAGTACCTGGGCGTCCGACATCTCACTATCACAACTGGTGGCACATCTGTCCATTCATGTCTCACCAGAACTGCACGTCAAACTCCCACTCCATTCGACTATGAGCTGCATTTACTGAAGGGGAATGCTCAGTCATCTTAAATGATCAAATTGATTAAACTATGTACTGCCAATTTATGTCTTTTTGAGGGTTGTATCATCTGTTTTATTCCTCAAAACTCTAACCAGGGACTGCAAATCATAGGATTATTCTGAATGTGCCACATGTCATGGGCCTGACACAAAAGTGACCATCAGCCACTCATCTATCTACCATCAGTGCTCTAGAGCATAAACCAGGCAAGAAAATGGGTCAGGGGTGAAAAAGGTGACAAGGATACAGCCCCTCTTGGGGGGTCCGGGGACATGCTCCCCCGTAAGAAAATTTTGAATATTTCATATTTAAAAGCGTCAATCTGATGCATTTTGAGAGAAAAATCAAGAGACTGAATCAAATGAGACTGACAACTTCTCTCATGACATGCACAACAGCACAACCTTACTAGCGCAATCTGCCGCAGAATGAAAAAAGCAAGTCCTTAAAGAGTGTGTTTTGACAAGACCAACATGGGTTTTGAAAAAGTCTGATTACCGAGTGCTGTAGAGTTCCGCAGCTCAAGGATGAAAATGTATGATTATTACTCCATGGAAATGCAATCAAAGTTCATATATGTCTGGTCTACCAGTTTATAACAGTTATCATCTAGAGCGGACAGGGAAAAGAGCGGAATTGAGCATTTCTACCCGCACTCGGTAATTGACTCACAGGGTTTCCCCACAACAAGCTAGCTGCTGCAGGAGAGTGCTGAGCTGCGTTCTCTTTTCAGTAGAAATCCGGCTAAGCTAGCAGAGGTTTGATGCCTCGAATTATGCGCTGGGACCCTATTTGTACTGTTGCTGAAGTTTGGTGCTTTTCTGAGCATTATTTGTGGCTATGAATGGCTTTTTGGTGGCGTTTTTTTGGTTGGAGTCATAGACTGCAATATTGTTATTGTGCAGTGTTTTCTGAGGTTGCTAAAACTATTTAAGATAGCGGTCAGAAAACTTGATCTCTCGAGGGGTCAGTGTCACGGTGTGTTAGACCATGGATTAAATTTACACCGGAATATCCCTTTAAGCCGCTGACTAGAAGAGGCTGGACACAGATGCAGTGCTGTTACATAGTGTTATCGCTCACTTTTCATTTCGGTGTCCATGATAACAGGTTAGACTGGCCACACTGAGTGTATTAGGTGCACTTCTCACGCGCTTGTCAAGTGTGGCTGCTGTTTCACTGCTGTGTTTCACGATCTGTAGACTTGCATATTTATAATGTAACACATGCAGTTATCTGCAAAAACTGACCTAAAAACAATCTGTAGACAGTCATTTCTACATCATACCAGTTTTAATGTCTGTACCTGTACAATATGTCAGACATTTACTTTCTCTCCCTCCCGCTCTTATCCCCTTTTGAATGAGCGAGAAAGCACGAGGGGGAAAGGGTCATTTATATTGTTGTATTCATTGATAATCATCAAAGGCAAATTCCATGTAAACATATGCTGCAGCAAGCAGCAGCAACACAGCCTATATTAACACAGACACGCAAGTGAGCTGCAGCAGCTCAGCAAGGCAGCTGCCACACACTATGCAGGCATCCAGTGTGTCCAGCCTGGTAGTGTCTCCAGGGTGACGAAATGTTCCCCACAGACTACTGAGCTTGTGCCAACATTGGTACATTGGAACCCAGTACACTGGCTTCATCAATGACCGTCATATTTAGAGCACTGTGTTAATTTACTATTAATGTAACTGAACCTTTTGTACTGAAGTAGCTTGACATTAAAAGCACTGAACCAGATACTGATTTCACACAAGGTGACATTTATTTTGAAGTAGGTTAGAAACACAAAACCCAATGTGTTTAGTTAACGGCGCTATCATTCATTTCGTAACAGAACAAGAAGGAGCAGTTGGATAAAGCACTGCAGGCAACTAGCTGGAACTTCTGAAACAACTTTGTTTCCCTCATTAACATTATCAGGTTCAGTATTTGCATTGGGTTTAAATCTGATGACAGTTCCTTCACGTTGCAATTTTAAAACAAATCCTCTGGCTTCATCTTCATCAGTCTACTCCTTACTCTTGTAATATTATATGGGAAATGCAACTTTGCTGCCGGCCCCGCTGTTACTTTAAGTATCCACTGTCTGAATAAGTATTGATTTCTAAAAAGCAAAATTATGGTACTGGCAGTGGGCAAGTAATGTAATTGGTGTATGCCACTATGTTACATTGGGAACACCAACTACCACAGCAAGCCCAATATGTATAAAGAGACAATACATCATTGACCCAGCATGTTCTGACTGTTCTCGCATCGGACTATTCAGTGCATGCTGCAACAGTCTGTCTTTAAATGAGGACTACATGGACTCCAGTACTACTACAAGAACAGCTGTTAAGGAAGTCTGGGAGAATAGTGGCTTCTCAGCAAATAATGCCTGTTAGAGCGCTACAAAAGTAGATTAAATATTGGACTAACACAATATGGAGTGTTGTTCAAACTCACCTTCCAGTAGTCTGACTGTAAACTGAAGTACCTCTGGTATGCAGATAACGCTGAGGAAAATGGTGAGATGGATTAAAAAAAACACGATAAAAGAAAAGAGACAGTGAAGGGTATTATCAACAGATGGTGGCCATTTTTAATGCACATTCAACACAACAAGCACAAAATGTCTAATGATATATGTCTATCTAAAAATAGTTGTTTTCCAACCAGTTTTAGCAGTGTAACCCAAAATAATGACTACACAAAATCAAAGTACCATAGCAAACATCTGATTACTCCTCATGAAAAACAACCCCACAATTCTTTATTTTGTTACTTATTTGGACCGCCAGTGTGTTCCATAAAGTGTTTGCTTGTCTTTCTGGGGGCCACAGACTAACAATACAAATTAATAATATAAAAACAATATCAAAACAGAAAAAGGCACAACATGTCGAGACTCACCTTTTGGATAGTCCTCCAGCAGGAGGTTGAAGTGGCCCAGCTGACAGAAAATGTCAGGATCCACTTTCCCCTCTGCTTTCAGGATGAGGGCGTCATAGCAGTTAACAGCCTGAATAAAAGAACAAAAGCAGTGTTGAGCTAAAAGGGTGTTACAAAGGTGCAGTGAAGTATACAGATTTAAATGGTTGGTAAATCTATGCATGTTACACAAAAATGGTCAAATGTTAGCTTGACCCCAAGTCTTTGGCAAATACTTCATTGAGTTTAGAGGTTATTAACCAACAAACTGATGTACTACCAAAGAGTTTCATTTTCCCTTGTCCTTTAACCTGTAAATTTGTGCTGCAGAAGCTTGCTAAGGCCCAGCAGAGCTACCTGCAGAGACAGCAAACAAAACAACACGCTAACACATGCATCCCCCACTTGTGAAAACTATGGATGGCTCTGGACCACTGCAAACCTTCATCAACATATTGTGGGATGGCACCACAATGAATTTATCTTTCCTTTATTTAGGTGTGTCGACTGTCAGTTTAAACAGTACCTCATTCTGAACCAATATTCTCCCTTCCCCCACATTTTAAAGTGGTAAAGTCCAGAGAAAGGATAAAAAGGAACCTGGTATCGATATGGATACCTTCCACCAGAGAAAATACAATGTACTTTAATGTGGCACAGCCTTATATGTGCAATGTTATTACAAAGAAAGAGCGCTCTTCGATTTTGTAAGTTAAATGATATGATGTGGATAGGCCTGACTGGTTGGCCAGGTATCCACTATCCAGCATCATATGGTGGACAGCGACAAAAAGGCAATAACTGAGGTCATGGCTCGACCTAATCTGAAAGTATACTGACGAAACAGTGTTAACAGCCAGCCCTCCAACAAGAAAACCAGAAGCCACATGTTGAAGACACACATCAAACCCAGGCAGCATAACGGTGTTAACATGGACTGCATGGACAAAATTACCATGTGTGCAGCGGGCACTCAATTGTCAGTTTAGTGGGTGTCCCTGGCCTTTGCTTTAACATCAATCATCGTTGTTACAAACACTGAACGCCATCGTCGTAATATGGGTTTTGCGAATGGTGATTAGCCTGCTAGTAAGCTAGCAAACGCTGTTGCTAGTAAGCTAGCAAACGTTTGCTAGATATTTTTCTACCCATCACCGCCATCTTGGGCCAAGTCAAGCAGCCATCATTTTGAAACCTTACACTAACACTATGTATTTGTTTATCCGTCAATAATGTCAGCTACACTGAGCCGTTGTAACCTTCGCTAATCGTGTAAGTTAAAGAGGGAAAAAATTGTAGGACAGTTAGCCGCTACATGCTACCAGGCTGAGCTGACGCACAACCCAAACTCTGGCTGCCGTTACTGATGATGGGACAGACGGTTTAGGGGGGCTAGAAACATATCTGTCGACTTAATGACTATTTTCTCGATAAACCGTTAAGGAAGTGAGCATCTCCCCCCTTCGGAGACTCGCTGTCATACTTTTGCAAGTCACAACAGTTAGGTTCGTGGCAAGGTGGTTTACATTTGTTAACCTCACGGTAGAGCCCCTAGTTTAGCTTGACTATAGCATATGGCGTAAGCAAAGTAACGGCAAGTGTAGTATTCGTGAGTTTTCTTTACGCATTCCCGTCTTTATTTAAGGATCACTGTATAAATGTATCTAACGGTCCGGATTTGAAAACCGTTTTCAACAGCCAACACGCCGCTATCACTTAGCATGGTACCTATTCTTACGACCGATGACACCAGTGCTCGTAGCAGGGTGGAGAATCTTACCGTCCTGCAATTTTTCTGTGGCGATTGTGTGCCAACTCAGGCCAGTTTATAATTCAAGTATCAAGCAGGACTGCTCTCGAGTAGTTTTATCATGTGCTCGGCAGTGCAAAAAATGCTTGGTAAATTTAACATTAATGTCCATAATTGAAATGAGCTTTTCCAGTCAGACACAGCTTCAACGTCAAAGTTGGGAAAATCGAGACTTGTGTATGTCGCGGCTAGCCATGTAGCAAGAGTGGCACTGGGAGGTCCGTACCATTTATTTCAGGTTGGATATTCACTAATCGGAGGAGATAACTGTGAGAGGCGACTGTGTTCCTATTCTGTGGCATACCTTTAACAGCAAGGCCTTCGTTCTGGCGCCATCTTCTTGAAGCCTATGAAATCCAAACAGTGAACTGCAAGTGGAGGACAGACAACACACAGGCGGTTCCGTATTACTTGGAGGCAATTATATTTGCTGTTTCAAACTGAGCCAAGTATGATTACATTACAGTAAAGAAGCGGGTGAAACAGTTCACACAACAGATCCTCTAACCTGTCAGTTCCGCCCAAGCTCTCTTTTTCTTGCGCTGTTAGCTTCGGAAAGTCCTCTTCTATTTCAGTCGCTGTTCCCGACGCCATTTTCTCCTCGTCATTACCAGCAACGCCGAGACTCCGGGCAGCAGCAGATGCAGCGGCTGTGAGCGACACTCCACACGATTTCATGGAAAAGAAATGGGAAGATTGACGGGACCGAGAAACTCCGGCAAAACGCAATTACATGAAAGTGTTGCACAGCTATCCACGACTTAAACGGGGCGTAGCGTAATTCTTGCCAAATCCTCAAGGAAATGATCCCTTCAAGTTACCTTCCACTTTCCTCATTGTACATCAAAACAGAGCGTGTATTCCAGTGGCAAATTATGCATGAAGTTGGTGTAATGTTGGGTTTTACGAATGAGTGTTACTTCATAGTATCGCAAACTTCCCCAATCATCGGCTCAAAGTTGTTGTAATTGTGTCACATAGGCAAACGCACGCCGCCACCGTCGACACGCCCTCCGCTCAACCTGGCCTATCAGTAGCCAGCGTGTACAGTCACCTGACTGTCTCTAGTTGATGTGTTGCGAACACGCGGACGAACACGCTCACGCACACATCAGATGGGCTTCCAAGACCCACCTCAAGAACTGTGATTGGTTCCTCACGGTATATTATGATTACGTAACTGCAATTTAAAGCAAGTTATTGGTGAAAATAGCTGTCTTTTTTGTCATTGGGGGACCGCTGCCAAGGATGTTTGTTGCAACGTTGCACATGTAGGATAGATAGATAGATAGATAGATAGATAGATAGATAGATAGATAGATAGATAGATAGATAGATAGATAGATACTATTGTTTATACCTATTATTACATACCATATATTGTATATGAAATATGTATATGTATATATTTATACAGTGAAATGATCCCGTTCAATCCAAGTCGCTGTGCAATTACTTATTTTTTGTGTGTGTGAAACACTGCACTCTAAATGTGCACAACAATTATGGGTGCACTCATTGCACCTGTATATGACAAGGGTGCATATAGGCCCATAGTCTTTGTTTTTATACTGTATCATCTTACTTTTGTTCTTTATCGATCTATCTATTCAATCACATTTTTTCTTCTGCTTCTGACGGCTGTCATTATGAATGACAAATTAATTTCATATGAAATCAATAAAGTATTATCTTGTCTCATCTAAGCGTAGCAAAGACATTCTACACACTTTGCATTGCACATGAATGCATGTGAGACTCTGTATAATGATTTGGATACTCTGAAAATATCCCCACATTATTGTCCCAGACACCACAATGTATGATGGGAAGGAATTCAAATTGACTACAAAACTTAACAAAAGGCATGTAAGGTCAAATGTGTCTATAACAAAAAGCTACCATAAATGTGTTTAAAACAGGCTGCTTTTTGTATCATTTGATCTATCATGTTTTGAAAGTCTCTCCTCACTTCCTCCTTTCTTTTGTATAAGCATATTTGACAGGTGCTACCCCACTGATGGTACCAACCTACTTAATTTTAGACACGGCAGTCAGTTTTGGTAAACATTTCCCACCCAAGTTTTGCTACCATTTTAAAGTTATACATTTGTTTTGTTGATTGGAACTCTGCCACCAGCAATCGCCTCACCTGGGAGGGAAAACTCCATGATTTAATAACTTAAACTTTGGCTGTCCATAAAACATTTGATGGAGTAGGCAGGGTGGCATCCTGCCATTTAAACTGTTTTTCTTTTGTTCTTTTTAAAATTTTAAAATTTTTAAAATTCCATTGTTTGTTAGTAGCAGTAGGGGATGTACTGTTTTGCTTGATCTCATTTCTATTCTCTTAAATAAATAGTAATAACTTTACTTACACAATACATTATGATTATGATTATTATTATTGTTGTTGTTGTTGTTGTTGCTGTTAGTACAGGCAGACCTGCCCCGGTTTCTGCTTTACTTTTACCGTCAAAATTATGCAAATGACGCCGAACGTGCAGGCAGCTGAGGACAGATCTATGGGACAGAGTAGACCTGCGCAGTCCAAAATGGCGAACCGCGACAAGGGTAAGCAGGCCCTCAAACTCATTACCGTTTTACCTGAACTACGTGAACTAGGACACCGGTTATTCTAAGCTTGAATTGCTTTGCTTTTGATTTACAATTTACATTCTGGTGTCCTCAAAACTGCTCTGCCCCCTCCCTCCTACAGCGAGATTTCGTCAGACATAGCATTAACAGCTAACTTTTCAAGTGTCGCTTAGCTCTAGTTGTCCGATCATGCTAACTTATTGTCTGGCCTAAGAACTTCACCAAGTTCTCAAGGAAGCCATTAATGGTTGTCGTTAGCTTTGTCGAAACCTCTGTGTCATTAACAGAGGTCTATACGGATGAAGTTCATCATTAAGTTGTGCCATTACGTTATACCGATCAAAATGTTGTGTTAAATGTGTTAACAACTGTGTTACTCTACACAGGTTAAGTTATTATGGTATCACTGTCCTTGTAGCCAGTCACTACTGTAGGACATCCATTCTCTGCTATTGTATGCCGACTGCTTGTATTTTTCCATGTATTTAAAGAGCTGGAAGAGGAGATCTACGACAAAGTCGTAGACCTAACAGAATATGCCAAACGTCAACGATGGTGGAATCGCCTTTTTGGGAAAAACTCTGGCCCTGTTGCAGAGAAATACTCCGTGGCCACACAGATAGCCATAGGGGGAGTGAGTGGATGGTAAATATTGTGTTTGGAAATATATTGTGCCAAGTCTTCCACATTAATGGATAACTATGCGTAAAAGAAAAGTGTGTGAATGGCTCGGAACAGGCCAGCACCAAGTAAAGTATAATGTATGGCCCTTGGGGTCTCAGATTATGTTCTGAACTTCCTTTCTCTAATCTTGTCCCATGTTTTAGAAATACAGAACTCTTTATGTCATCCATAATGAATACACATTCCCTGCTCCTTACTTTTATATTTATTTCTGACTGTGCATTAGGTTTATCAGTCATTCCACACTTTTTGTCTGTCTGTTTGTTTGTTTGTTTATATTGTATATATTATTGTCACTGTTTATTGTTTATTGTCTTCATTGTATGCACCTTATACACCAAGACAAATTCCTCATTGGTGTAAAATTGTTGTTGACAATAAATCTGTTTCTGATTCTGATACCAAAATGTTACAGTGGTTATTAGTCATTTATGTGACGCCTCTGTCTTCATTTATTTTAGGTGTGTAGGGTATCTCTTCCAGAAGGTTGGTAAAGTTGCTGCAACATCTGTAGGAGGAGGTCTTCTGCTGTTGCAGGTATTCTTGCATCACTACTCACAATCAGGCATAAGTTAAGCCTTGGTACAGTATAAACAGCATTTTTGTGAATCTGCATTTTTTTTTCTTTTTTCTTTTTTGTTTTTGTCTGACTCTAGATTGCCAACCATACTGGCTATATCCAAGTGGACTGGAAAAGAGTAGAGAAGGATGTCAACAAAGCAAAGAAGCAGTTAAAAAAGGGCACCAAACAAGCAGGCCCGGAGCTGAACACATTTGTTGAGAGGGTAAGATGCTTTGTATGTTGTTTTGTTTTAAGTGTCAGATAAAGTCTTGAAGAATATTTGTTATACTTCCATCACATTTGTCTGGCAATCTTGTGGTTAAAATGCAAACCATTTAACTGCAATGTCCCTGGTTTGATTTTGAGACTGTAGCTTCATGTCATACCACCCTGTTTCTGTCAGTATTTAGACTGTCACCATCTAAAATGTAAAAAGTTTGTACTCACCTTCAAACTAGATATGAGTTACAGAATCATGCAGCAACCTAGTCAGACTTGCATGTTTTCAGCTATTCTGTATTAACTATTCTGTATTCTGAAAGGTTCAGTTTGATTAAGCTGTCAGTAACAACATGTCAGCAAAGCAGTTAACTGCAATCACTGCAAGCTTACAATTCTAATGATATTTTTAAAGTGTTCTTAGTGTGATTTAGGGAGTGTTTAAAAAAATGTTGGAGTAAGTCAAAAGCTCTACAACTAAAAAAGGCAATTCTGCTGTGTTACATGTCAATGAGAGTTGATGAAAATAGATTTAAGCTACTTTTATATACTGAAACATATTTGTTTTCTTTTCAGTCCACCGAGTTTGTGAAGAAAAACATTGTTGTCACAAGTGGTTTTATTGGAGGATTCCTGCTCGGCCTGGCATCTTAGGGTCTGCCAAATGACAAGAGTCTGTGTCCCTTTGATGTCATGAAAAACTAGGGAAGCAATATAAATCACTGCTGGATGGTTTTTAAGTGTTTAAATGGCAGCAACCAACCAATTTCATATTAGTTCTACATAGGCTGCACTTCCTTTTGTCCTCTTAAATACTGTACCTCCACATGATGAGCACTGTCCATATAATGTGGGCCACCTTGTTATAATGCCCTTGAAAGTGAACTTTTTTAAAAGGGTCATTCAGGCATGACCCTTTCAAAATACTCTACTTTCTAGGGCAAAAAAATATAAACATATCATATAAAAATACTTGTAAAGGCCCTCAGAAAGTTGCATTTTTTATTTATTTATTTGTAGCAAACTAAGATTGCACCAAAAAGAAAGATAATGCATTGTAATAGCTGCCTTGTTGTGCACAGTTAAGCCAAGTTAAGAGCAGGTTGATTGAAATTCACCTTTACATGGCAGCCCATAGGACTCCAACAATGCCGGTTCTGTTTTTTTAATTTCCAGACATAGTACTCTGTCATCTTCAGGGTAAGGAAAGATATGGGATTGATATGCCTTTAGAGGTGCTACATGATTGCCGGGTTATGTCAGCCTCCCTTGCATCTCTCTTTTTGTATGTATTTTGTTTAGCAGTAAATTGATGCTTTAGGTCCTGAAGATTTTGGTTTGTCTACAATGTAAGCTTGATGAAGAAATAAAATAAAACATGACTTTAATTTAATTGAGTATGTCTTTTTACTTCTGATGTATACCATGACCATTGAATGTTATACGTTTGTTACCTAGACTTGGTTTTACTTTGACTTACAGTGTACTATAAATTTCTGCCCATAATTATGAAGCACCAAGCTGAATTTGGCATGCCAGGTGTTTGTAGTGTCAAATAAATAATAATGAAAAAATATATAATATTTGTTTCTCTTTTATACTGGGTGTGATAAACAAGCCTTTTTAAAGTGTTGGATCCCTAATTATTAATTAAGACAATATTAGGTGGCTGGTGCTGTCCGTCAGTGTCCGTTGGGCTCTGTGCAGACACCTCACTTCACTCCACCTTCACCTGACTGACGCTCTGTACCATGTGTACCAGTGGCGTTTTGGGTGGTTTTAAACAATAGCCGTATCCAAGAGATACCCCCAACAAACAGCGTCCATGGTAACCAATAACAGCACAGCAGCGGACTTCTATGAAGAAACAATCAACCTGTTTTAGTTTACAGCTATGGCTTTACCATTCCTACCTGGCTACTGTCCCAATAAACAAGTAAGTCACTGCACCGAAGTTCAGGTTAGCTAAATCTGTTTTAGTTTACAGCCATGGCTTTACCAGTCCTGCCTGGTTACTAGCTAGTCTTAATTGAGCTAACTATAGTCTCGTATGTGAGCAGGTTCCCGACTGAACATACAGGCTACTCTGTCAATGCGTGTTTAACAAACCAACGAGACGTCATTACGTGCGTGGGTACATAAGAGTTACAACAAATGTATTTTAGATATAAGTTAAAGAGACAAATTAAACCCGTTCAGTAAACAGAGCGTTTAGTGTTTTATTTCGCCTACCTTTTGTTAAATGCACCATATAGTAAGCTAGTTCAACCACAGAACAGCAAGTGTGTTGGAAAGATTCATAATGGAGACTGATTACAGACAGCATGTACCCTGTTTTCTTTCATTGTGTTATACAGAGGGGTGTTTGGGCGTTTGGCTTGTTTCTGAGAGAGAAACTTAAGAAGAATGTTTAAAAAATAAATGTGTGTTGCAGCGTGTCTAGTGCACTTTAGTCAAGAAAGTGTTGGAAACAAGACGTTGTTCGTTTTTAAGGGGAAATTCATTCCTCATAAGACAGACAGGACCCAAGCCAACTCTCTTAATGAAATTAAACGGTAGCAGTTGCACCACCATATGTTAAAAACAAGAAAATCTTTAAGTTGTTAAATGAATATAGTTGGAAAGCATGTAAGATGAAGTGAATGTGTTTGTTCTGTATCGACTATGTGTTTGTAGGGTTAGGGTTAGCCTTTGCATTTGAACAGGTGTTAATTAAAAAAGTGGAAGGAAATTAATAAGAGAAATTTTAATCACCAACATTTATTAAGATTTAATTTTTTTGATAAGGCAACAGAAATGGTCAGAACTGGCTGATTACAGGTTATTTTATGGTTGAACTAAGTTGTCTTTAATATCACCACAAGACTTTCAAAGATCTTTTCAGTTTTTAGAAGCCTAATATAACTGAATGACATGTCATTTCCAGGTAAATGACCTATGTCTTAACAGGCAAATATTTTTTTTATTGTAATTTCATGACTACTTGCTTTGTATGCACAAATTATTAATACATAAATAACTGATTTTATGATTGTGTGCCATACCAAACTGATATCACAGTAGTATTTCCATAGAAAGTGGTCATTCTGTCTAGGCTGGCAGTTGAGTAGTTGCTTCCTCTCTTCTCTCCGACAGCTGGGGATGGAAAGATTTCACAAATCCCAGCATTTCAGCGATTCCCATGGAATCCCTATGTTTGTGGGATCTGCAAAGCCAGGCATTGGAGGAGAGCTGCTAGCTGGCCAGGAGATTAAACCAAAGTATTCTGTTAACCCCAAAGGACAGGGCAGTGATTTACCATCCTGGATAGTCTTTGACAAACAGGTGAACTGTCTTAAAATTGTTTTTACCCTCCAGGATATACACACATTTTCTCCATACCAGTTGGTATGTAGTACTGATCTTGTGAAAAATCTAACTGATATTTAGCAATGGCTTTAAAAATGTATGTTTTGAATACAGTACAGTAAATGCTCCATTTATTCTGTCACTGAATACGATACAACATTTCTGATGTTAAAAGCTTTTTTAAAAAACACTGTTCTGCATTAACATGAGCATGTTTCTCTCGAGTCATTAAAAAGATCTTTAAACCCAGTGATCGGTTATGTAAGTAAATGCCATCATTTGACGGACTGCCTTTTTGCATGCCAACTCTCCACCCCCACCCCCAGGTTTTGTGTTTTGAAGCTTACTTTCAGGAGGCTGTGCCTGACGCCCGGGATGAGACGTACAGAATCAGGAGGTGTAAGATCTACTTCTACCTGGAAGATGACACCATACAGGTGGTGGAGCCAGAGTACAAGAACAGTGGCATCCCTCAAGGTGCCTGTGATATGACAGAAAATATCTTGTGAATGTAGCTCAGATTTAAATGTTTTCTTGTTCATGTACTTTTACTGCATTCAAGATTCCAACCAGCTAAATAATACAAAAGTCTACAGACGATACCCTTCACTGAGATAGGATGAGCAGATTCATACTTGTAGCTCACATTGCTCTGTTGTTGTTCCTTGTGACAGGAACACTTATTCGACGCCAGCGTGTCCCACTACCTCCCCCAGATGATGACCAGTTTTACAATATTTTCCATTTCAACATCAACCAGCAGATGGTGCTGTACTCACGTTCATTCACGTTGACCAACTGTGACTCTTTTACAAGGAATTTTCTCACAAAACTCGGGGTGCGGCTCAATGACTGTGTCACTATACCTGATGACCCCTACAGCAACCTCCGGGAACAGGTAGGCATCAGATAAAAGATCAAATAAAAGATAAAAGGTTTTGTAAATCAATAAACTATAAAGATGACTGATCATTAAATTAATATTAAAACAGAATGTGGAATTCTCAAAGTGAAAGCAGTGGAACCGGCAAATATTTTGATTTTATTATTTTGGGGGACAATGTATTTTAATCATTATAGGATTATGTTTCCATTTTTTGACTCATTTATATATTTTTTGATCATTTAATCAACTAATTAACTCTGCTAATGGGAATGATGCCCAACGAAAAAATGCTGATGCCTACCCTTGAAGAAATGATTATCAGAACAATAATGTACTTCTCTCATGCATTTGACACGAGATGTATTGATTCTTCTTGGTCCCTCATCCAGATTGAGAAAAATATGAAGCCACTTCGGCCGTATGAGAGGTGTGACACACTGAAGCAGTACCTGGAACATGACCGTAAAGTCCTGTGCTTCAACTGCTTTTGGGACGACACAGAGAGTGTGTTTGGGGACGTCCGGGAGCTCATACTGCATTACTTCCTGGCTGATGACACCATAGAGATCTGTGAGGTTATTCCGCCAAACTCTGGGAGAGATGTGTCCAAGTTCTTACGCCGTAGCAAACTACTGAAGGTGAGACACCATGATCGAATCTGTTTAAAGTTGTGTCAGAGGCTATGGGGCTATTGAAGTTATATGAAATAGCGATGAAATAACTGTAAGCGTAATATGTCTCAGATTTAGTTCATTATGAAAGTTGCTGTTGATTTACATCACAGTAATAATAATAATATATTTCTTTGTCTCTTTTGTCTGTGTTAAAACAGTTTATGCTAGTGTTGCTATGCTTCCCACCCTTTTTTTTTATCTGGATGGTTTAAAAGTATCTTTGTCTCTCTTTAAAACTTAATTCCTGTGAAAGTTTATCAAATTGTAGGTGAACATTGTCATTTCCTGAAGTGTTGAATGTGATGTCTGAAATACATTCAATTAAATGTTTTTAACCTTTCACTATAGGGCTTCAATTTTACACTTCTCATCTCGGTTTTAAGCAGTTCCCAATACTTCCCATGGTTATTGATAAAATGCAAATTTCCAGTAGTGTACTACACTACATTTATAGATAGTTATTCCAAACTGAAGGCTTAAAGCAGCCTCTCTTTCTGGTTGGGTGACTTCTTTTCATCCTTTTCCCAACATCCCTCCCCTCACCAAGACCTCATTCAGTCTGACAGGACTGCTGGAGCATCCAGTTCCCCTCAAGCATTTTGGCTTTCTCCTCCAGTTACTGACTCAAGCCTAATTCATCTTGAAAGACACGCTGGTCTCAATCATGTGTGTTTGTGTGTCTATTTGTGTTTTCAGTCTAGTAAATTTGTTTCCTCTGTTGCCTTTTTATTTAATGTCAGCCCTAAAGGTCGACCAGCATCCACCACCCAATGGGAAATTGGCTTGTCCTGAGGAGAGATTATTTATTTTTTGGTCTGTCTCTCCAGGTTTGGGATTGCATGCAGAATGGTGCTCAGTTCTGTGAAGATCTTGTACAGCGTGTTTCATGTAACAGTTTCTGCCCTCTCCTTCCCATGGTTGCTTGTTATGTCTCTGTAGTGTGCACCAGCCCAATTGAAGCAGCCTGGAGAGATCACGGACCGCACTGTGCTGAATGTGTTTGATTCTTCGACTCAGGGAAAACGCTACATACTGGACAGCCTCAAAGTATGTCCTAAGCCATGCTCACGCTACAAACATGCTGAACATGACAACAATAAAAATATGAATGAAAAATAAGATGTTGGAGAGACATCCATGTAATAGGGGTTGCAGTACCATCAGTTGGCCTAAAATAAACTATTCTTTATGGCCAAGTGGAAGGGGACACCAGTCAAGGTAAATGTTCTTTCCAATTCCCAATCTTAATGCTACAACATATAATGACATTTTAGACAGTAATGTGCTCCCAACTGAGTGACAGTTTGGGGAAAAGCTCTTTCCTGTTTCAGTAAATGGTTGTCCCTGTGCAAAATCATGGATCCCTAAAGTAATGATTTTCTGAGTTGAGTGTGGAAGAATTTGACTTTACTGCTTGGAGCCCTGCCCTCAACCCCATCTATCACTTCTGGAAAGTTCATCACTCACTTGCATATAACGTTTGGGTGTCTGCATACTTTTGTTCATATAGTGCATTAGTGCATCACAGTGGCCTTCTTCATGAACACCATTTTGACTAAAACTTGACTGTAGAGAGGGTGACCATTCCGGGTTAATATCAGCACTGCAGTATAAATGTAGCTAAATGTACAATTCATGTCCATCTAATTATATTCACTCAATGTCAGAATTCCACAGGTGTGGTCTTTCACACATCTGATTTCCTTCTCTGCCCTTTTCTCTCTGTGTTTTGCAGACAGGAGCAGTCCATGAAGACTTCTATAAGGACTGTGATCTGACTGTGGGCGGGGAGGTAAATGTGTGGGGAAGGAAAGTGATCATTGCTGATTGTGATGAGTTCACCAAAGACTATTACCGCACCAAATACGGAATAGGTAACCAAATACTATTATGTTATTGATTTTTGGGGAAATCACTATTGCTACAAATGTGTTTTGATGTATTATTGACTGAATAATTAATCCAAAAATGTTTGATTTACAGTTATGTGATTTATCTATGCAACAAAAGTCAAAAATGATATTATATAATGTTATTGATATTTTAACCATCTGTTGTCAATTTAAGAAAGACTACGCCAACTCCAGTCACAGTCACCGGTCATGTTCACCCTGCTTTTGTTTGAAAAAAAATCTTAAGTATCTGCTGCTTTACCACCAGACTACAGAGCAGATTCTTTCCACAGACTGACTCATCCTCAGTTCCTCTGGCAGGAATAGTTATTTTTTCTGCCTTGTTTAAATTCATGAATTAATGTGTGTAGTTTTGTGTGTGTATGTAGCTCAGAGAATTACAAAAAAATGTCATTATGAAATCTTTTATTGCAATATTATGCTCAGTTAATCATGAATCTTGCTCATGCCTGCAATACACTAATCTGAACACAAAGTGGCAGTAAAAGCAAGCGTCAGCAACAGATATAAAGTACCTTCCTGCAAAACGCATTCCTGAGACTAATGGCACATGATAACTTTGTTTTTATTATACCGTTAAAAATGAAAATAAGTTCTATGTTCTGAGTATATATATATATGTATATATGTGTGTGTGTGTGTGTGTATGTATATATATATGTGTGTGTGTGTGTATATGTATATAATTTATATATTTATTTATTTCAAACAAAACAATATAAAATCTATATGATGTTGTGGTTCTCTTGATTACTTGGTCAGTGGATAGGAGAACCAGGGAGAGGCCAGTGTGATACTCTGGCCTCTAGCACTGCTATTTCTCCATGCCCCCAAAGTTAAAGGCACTAGGGACCACAAGACGTACAGCATTCCGCAGCAGGAGAAATCCAAGCTGGTCATGGATGTGTCTGCCACCCTGGGCAGGTTTTGGGGCTCATAGCATTAGTCACAGTAGTAAACCAGGCAGAGCCCCTAGTGACAGGCCACTGTGATGGAGGGTCTTGTCTAACTCTAAGCAGTCAGAGGTCAGCTTAGGGTTATAGTCAGACCCAGGCTGCTGTGCTCTTGCATGGATTGATTACCTGCTGCCCTATGATCGCTTCAGCTCTCCTCCTGGGTT
The DNA here is from genome assembly GCF_904848185.1 of Acanthopagrus latus. Classification (NCBI taxonomy): domain Eukaryota; kingdom Metazoa; phylum Chordata; class Actinopteri; order Spariformes; family Sparidae; genus Acanthopagrus; species Acanthopagrus latus. The sequence goes on along the minus strand of NC_051047.1, from coordinate 1,338,720 downwards.
TCTTTCTTCTTTTAAGTGTTTTGTCTGTTCTTCCTCCTTCTCAGACGACTTCACCTCAGTGCAGTACAAAGCTCCCCCAGTCCCTAAGCCCTCAAGGACTGTCCCCCCCTACAATGGCTTTGGCTCAGAGGAAGACTCGCTAAGCTCCTGCCAGGGCCTGCTGCCCAAGCCCCCACAGAAAGACCTCCGCAAATTTATGGAGAAAGACAGGTTGAATTGTAGTCATAATCACAATCACAATCACATGACACTGAAATGGTTGTGTGTCAGTGAAAGCCCCAAGCTCTAGTATGTGTGTATCTCCCTAGATGTGGCCTGGACAGTAATGTGCTGAATTTCCATGCCAAGATGGTGACCACTGATCCAGTTGACAGCAACAGGGCATTCATCATCTCCTTCTACCTCTGTGATGACTCCATCAGTGTGTTTGAACGGCCACAGAGGAACTCAGGTAAAAGCAACACAGCTCCCCCTCGGACCTGAGATACAAATGTAGGACTCTCATGCCAAACATTAGGTTTGTCAGATTCACTGTTCATTTCCAGATTTTTTTTTAAAACAGATGGAACAGATGACTGTTAGTGCATACATCTACTTTTTTAGGGATGGCGATATCAATTCAGAGCAATATTTGACAGTATTTTTTGATAGTACATGTTAGGTTCATGAAAAATAATAAAATCATGTAAAAAAAAAAAAAAAAGGCAGCACTTTTAAACTGTGGTCCAAGGACCTTGATTTTCAGGTAAATTGAAAAAATGTGTTCAAATAGGATGAGTGAAATTAAGAATTACTTTCATTTTATCCTTCCCTCTGTCACACTCGTGTATCAGGTGTGCTTGGTGGTAAGTTTCTGGCACGAGGCCGTGTGAAGAAGCCAGGCCAGGAGCTGTTTAAGAGAGAGCTGCCTAAGTACTTTGCCGCTCAGGATTTATACGTTGGAGCTACACTCTGCCTCAACAATAAGAACTTCCAACTTCTGCATGCTGATGAATACACCTTCAACTACATGGAGCAGCATCCCGAGGAGGTAGTTAGGGAAATGAATGAGGAATATTTGTTTCTTGTGGTTTTCTGAGATTTATGTGGGGTTTAATATTGAAGGTTTTATTATCACAAGCTTGTATTATTGTGGTGGTTTCAGTGAGTTGGTTGCTAGAGGCTGCCCAGCCTGGTTCAAGAGATATTGACTCCAAACCATCAGCTGTTAGATGTACATTACTGTGAAGCAGTTATTTGTCATTTGTGTAACTTCATGGTGTGTGTGATATAATATTGCACGTTTGTGTGTTACTGTCTGAGTTCCCCAAAGCCAATGTGGGCAACATCCTCGGTAAGCTACGTTCCATTCCAGAGGAGAAACAGAGGGAGATCGGGAAGTTTCTGGCTCTCTGTGACCCCAACAACACTGGCTTCATCCCCTATGAGTCATTCAGGTACAGTAATGCTGCAACAAAATAAGTATAGCTCAATCTGTCCAGCGTTCCCATGGTATGACCTATATGTACTGGCTCTAAAGAAGCAATTCGTAAGATATGGCCAGAATTTTAACTTAGAACATCTAAAAAAAATACCTAACATTATCAACAGAGTGTGAAGAAACGACAGTGTTGACATTATGTCGCAGATGTCTTTGTTCTGTGTTGCAGTGATGTCTACTGAAGCAAGCATGCTAACCATCTAGCCCCGGCCCGTCCTATCTCATTATCCCTCTTTACCACTGTACCAGCATGAGACAATATCATGGTAGCCCCTGTAGTTTTAGATGGGAGATACAGTATATGCCAGCTGGTAGCATCATACAACATAAAGTAACGAAATGTCAAGGAATAAAATATTCTTATTCGTATTTTCCTTACTGAACTCACTTTTACTGAACAAAGACATAAACTAAATTGAATTAACCAACACACAACTGGTTTGTCTTTCCACAATCACCTCTGGTTTGGTTGAAATAAATCCTCAATTCACAGAGCAACATGTGATAATGTTCAAGCTCTACACACCATTTTCATCCACTACTGATGTCTTACTCTCTTCTTTTCACTTCACTTCTCGTCCCCGAAGTCATAGTCTTGGTCAGAGCTGTTGTAAATCACCTCCGTACTGTATCCCCTGTTGTCAAACTGACCTCTGTCTTGGGTCTTGGAGGCTGTATTCAGACCCAGTTTCTCATATCAGGCTACCAAATCCAGTTGAGCTAAGCTCTGTTGGCTGTGGTGACTCCTCCAGTGATCCAAGGTCCTGGTCCAGAGAAACACTACAGCTGCTAGTTCCACAACTAACTGAGTCATGAGCTGGTTAGCTAATGACTACATTGGCTACAGCCAAGAATGACTAGCAAAGAGCAGCATTTCCATTCTGACCATATTCTTCAAATTACACCTATAAAGTTACAACTGTCAGATGTGGTGTCTGTATGTCTTGTTAGTTTGGCTCTGTTATTTTTATGTGTATGCATGTGTGCATGTGTATATGCTCCATAGGGGCCTACTGATGGGCCTGGAGTGCGGTCTGACAGAGCATGAGGTGCTGGTGCTCGGCCGAAGTTGCTCAGAGCATGAGCAGCCTGGGGTGGATGTGGGCCTGATGCTGGCTGTGGCCCAGGACTTCCTCAAGAAAAACGTCTTTGAAGAGCTCCCTGACATGGCCAGAGCCTTCACATACCACGACCGTCACAAGTAGGCGGCGGGTGCACACACACACACACACACACACACACACACACACACACACACACACACACACACACACACAGATGTTTTGCTTAAAACCCTGTTGCAGCAGAAACACACAGGCAGATAGCGTCACAACAACACATCAATCGTGCAGCCAGTGGACCCATATCTCAGAGTAACAATTAGTTCCAGCAGTGTGAGAGTGGAGCATTGGAACCAGATGGACCTTACAGACCTGTATGGCATGTAGCTCTGCTGGCCAGAGAACACACACATACAAGGTCTGTGTCTTTCTCCCTATTGTCACCTTCATTGTCTTTTTGTGCATAAAATTACATATTTAATGCATGTGTCTTACACAGAAGCACCCATCCATATGTAGTAGATCTTTGACATGGGAAGGTTAGCTGAAATGGATAGTCAATGTTCAATGAGTTCCCCAAGGTTAAGCTGACTCTTCTTTTTACATTGCTTTATTAGTGACAGATATAATGAGATTAATATCCTTCTACTGAAGATAGCATTACAAGAATGAGCCTGTGGACCTTCTGGCATCACAGTAGAAAACAACTCTGGTCTTAGAGGGCAAGCATCCTCTGTTAGGAGGGCAAGCATCCTCTTAAGATTTGAAATTATATAATGTGATGCGTCCATGAAATTGTGGCCGCAATAAATGTGATAGTACATTGTTATGTTAGTATTGAACAAATGCAGGCATCTTTGATGTTTTCCGCTAATGGTCGTACTCACAGCATAATCACCTTTTCACATCAGACAAATTTGACTTAACGGTTTTGGGGACAGAATAAACAAAATGCCTTCCACACATTCAAGGTATCGAGGTACAGGTGCAGGTCCCACAGCAACATCTTTAAGCCATCTTCTTAACTTATATTTCTAACATAGACAAACCTCACACATAACATATATAAATTTAACATGAAATGGATGACAGGAGGTTCATCTCGATACTAAGCTTGGTCAGCTGTTATTGGAACATGGAGGGAAAATGGGTGGGACTTAAGAATGGTGAATTTAATGAATATGAATTACACCAAGCATTGTTCTCTTAATTTTAATCATAAAAAAACATATGAGATAATCATATCCCAATCAACATATACACAGAGACTGATATATCTGCCAATAATATTGGCCAAGTGAAAGGCCAGTGAAAGTTTTAACCCTCAAGCAGAGCTTGGTCTGCTCAAAATTGAAGACCAGCAAAAATGTCCTCGATGTCTTCGCACAAATTCAGTTTGAGACATTTTAAATACTATTTATAGTATACATAACAGTGGTAGCTTTAAGTATGAGAAAGGCTAACTTATTAATTGCTGATGGCATATTTCCTCTGATCTTACACTATGTATCCAACATCCGGTTCAGTGTTCCTTATTACGTTTCAAAAAAATCCTATAATTGTGGATTATTTTTAAGGTTAGTGTATATTCTAGCCTTGAAGGAGCATGTAAAATCACATACGTAGCCTTGTGTGGGTCCAAATACAAAGTTACACAACTAGAGCTTCTTGTTTTCTTACATTAGAAACCTTTGTCACTGCTGTCCTTTGTGCCTCCAGGACGGGCCGTCTTTCCACCAAAGAGACATGGACCATCTGCAAGGCCTTCCGGCTTCCTCTGCCTGAGAACCTGCTGGGAGGTCTGCTCAACAAGTAAGAACCCACTAATCACTGAACAGCTCTGGATAGAACAGTTCCGAGATCACATTGCGTTTTCAGACTGGTTTTGAATGATTCATGTAATTTATTGTAAAATGTAGCCCAGTCCCACTTCTTTGCCCAGAAATATTTCTTGGCATGGTTAAATATTATCTGAAGCAGCATTTAGACTGACATCCACTGTCCACTACAATCATGCATTGCATTGCACAAAATAGCTTCATTTAAATCAAGTGAGGGATGTTGGATTTGTTATTTTTGGCTTTGTTATTTTCAAAATAGGTTTCTACATAGTATGTTCCTGTTTCTAATCTTGATGCATGTCTGCTGTAGGTTTGCAGATAGGGACACGATTGACTACCATGCTCTCCTGGCTGGTATTAACTGGATGGAGCACCCTGCTCCCCCAGTAATGCCTGAAGACATCTTAAAGGTAAAAAGAGGAATGGCAGTAATTTATATATACGAAACAAAAGAAGCAAACAAGTGGGAAGTGGAAGAGGGAGACTTTTTTCCCTTTTTAGGTGGGTTAGGGTTATCTGAATAGGACACCAAGTAATTTCACAGAGTGTGCCAAGATTTCTAAATAGTTGTAATTGAAAATCAATCTGCATTTTTGCCCCTATCTGGGATGACTCAGTGCATATGTGAGCCAAAAGCAGAAAGTGAGTGGAAAGAAATAGTCAAAGGGACGAAACGACAATTTATTGTGCACAGAAGATGACTCAAAAGAGAAACACACACACACACACACACACACACAGAGACAGGTGGTCAAAAAGGAAGGAAGGAAGTAGCTCCTTTGTTCTTCTTTCTTGCATTTGTACCTTTCCTATGTAATGCCGATTTAGTATGCTTTGCCACAGCCAAGTCTAAGCAGAAACAGGTGAGCAGGAGAGATATACACTGTGGCATGGCAAGAGGCTTGCATGGACAGAATGAGAATGGACTTACTCTGTGTGTGTGTGTGTGTGTGTGTGAGTGTGTGTATGCTGATGTAGTTCTTGCCAATTTCTCCATTTTCCTCTGTCACTGTTTCAAGCTGCTCTTTGCCTCTCCGGATTTTCAGCCTGACCTAGTCGTACAGTCTCTGCTAAACTCCTCTGTCATCCTTTAAAAGCTCCAGAAAGACATAAAATGGCCACTGAATCTTGTGCACCCCTGATGGTGTCACAAGTGTATCTCACAGTGTGGACAAAACAGGAATGTCATGTCGACAGATGCAGTTTGATTATCTACTTCCCATTTGCCTTTTTGGTCTTTGTTTCAATCCTCATGTTCAGTATCACCAACTTTCTTATACTCTTTCTTTCTTTCTTTCTTTCTTTCTTTCTTTCTTTCTTTCTTTCTTTCTTTCTTTCTTTCTTTTCATCCATTATATTTAACAATCTTGGGACCATTTAAAAAACTTTGCTTAAACTTTTTTGTTTGTTCAAATAGCTAAATAAGTTATTTTGTTTTCTGTCCTCTTGGTTTAATCATTTTAGAGGAATTTAAGTACATCTCTAAGTTTTAAAGCTTTAAACAAGGCGGCAATACTTAAACAGCACTTTTAATACACACTGATGGTGATTTTCAGCTTGTATAACGTATTGAACAGATTAATTGAAATAAAGGAGAGATCTATCACAAAGAGCCAATAACAAAGTTAAAATATTAAAAGGACAACAACTAATAATAAAAACAAAGAGGAGACTAACATAATCAGTTATTGCAACACTGAACAATGAAGCATTTATGCTGTCAGAGTTGTGTAGTGACTTGTGTATTCCTGTCATCTCCAGTTTGCTGTGAAAGCGAGGTTTGACGCCGGTGGACCGACAGTGAATAACGTAAAGTACCCCTCACTTCTGGGGGATTTATTCAACTTTCCCTCCAACAACAGTGACCCAACAACTGCAGTCTCAACATAGACACAATGTGCCTGTCAAACACTCACAATACTTGTTCCTCAATTAAAGAACATCAGCTAAACAGCATCTGAGTTTTCATTGTGTGTCATGATGGTAGTGTGTAAAACAACAGGGGGTATGATTTATGTGCTTAATTTGAAAGTTTGTTGTCTTGTATATGAATAATTTGGCACCAGTGGTCCGTTCAGGTATAAATTAACACCAACCAGTTAATTGGGAAATTGATGCTTTAGGGTGAACATTTCTGAGATCAGGGATGCTTTTTGATGTGCTTGTGTGTTGGTGCTTATGTGTTTGCATGAGTTTGTGTGAATTCTTCCAAGACATGGTAAAAGACACAAGGCATTAAATCAGAACCATATTTAATCTCTGGGCAGCGTGCACTCACACACATTACGACAACAGGGCGTGGATGTTACACTGTATCCTCCCTCACTTTTTAAGAAGAGGGAATTGTCCTTGGAATGCATGATGTGCGTAGTATGTAGGCTGTACAGTAGCTACATCTACCAACAAGACAGAAACCATCCATACTGTCAGCTCATAGCTGTTGGGACTACAGATAAAGATTAAAGGCTGTAATGACTTCAAAAGTCAAAAGTGTATCCATGCCACAAAGACCTCACATGTTTATCTTCTGGGCTAAATATAATTTTAAGGGTAGAAAAGAAAGAAATGGCAAACCAAATGCCAGAATAAATGCTGGAAATGTATGTTGCAACTTTACATATGATGTGTCAGGCTAAAAATATCTGGTTCTATCACCACAAACACAATACTGTCACCATCGCCCCCTCCACATTCTGAAATGACAGTCAGGTCATAACCATCTAATATGACTGTGATATGACAGGTATTGTAGAACTGTCATTATAATACGTAGTCTATGAGCAATGTTAACTGCCAACATTTTATCCTGGCAACGGGGCAGCAAAACTGAATCAGATTAGAACCATTTGTTTGTCATCTGTCTTCAGCACCTGACTGAGCTTCTTTGAGGCTTATCGCAGCATCAGTGGTTTATTGTTGATGATAAAATATACTTTTCCTTATAATAAATGCACAAAACTACACAGAGGAGAATATTGTTAGAGATTAGGTGGAACTACATCCTCACTATATGTTTGGCTGTCTTTGTGTGGCACTGTTACGCTATAAAAAGACTCACAGGTTGCTCAGGTTGAGGCGCCACTGTAATCAGAGCCTGCATTGCAAATTTTAGTAAGGGGATAAGTCAAACATTAGGTAATGAAACACCCAACCCCCCTTTATGTAGCTAGCAGCCCCCCCACCTCCGTCACACTGAGCACAGAAACAGGACATTACATCACCCCAGGCATTATCTGGTCCTCTCTGTTTTCACACATACCAAAATATTAGCTTCTCTAGTCACCCGCCCGCAAAACACAAAGGATGACGTTGATGCGGTCAGTACTGGCAGGGAGCTTCCTGGGTACACACATGGCTTTTTTTGTCTTCTGTGGCACAGTGTGAGAGATGGAGGACAGTGAAACCCCTCGACACCCCTCCCTCCATAGCCATCTCTTCTTCTCCTCCTGTCAATTTCTGACTCATTTTCTGCCCCCTCATGTTTTGTGGCACAAAAACAGCAAACTGAATGAGTTAGAATGAGCATCCTCATCTTAGCTGAACTGCTGCAAAAACAGTTGTTTCCTAATTCATTGGTAAGGTCCATTCACAGTGTATGTGTACTGAAGGATTTCCACAAGTTCAATATTGGAGCAGGATGGGATTCAAAATGAGCACACAGACATGTTCCACCTTCAGCAGATGAATATGATATATGAATAGACTTTTAGTGTCAAACTTTGCACATACTTCATTATGCACACTGACACTCAAACATGAACTGTATTATCAAGGAGAAAAACGTTTTAGACTGGAGGGGAACTTAAGATATGATGAGTCACTAAATCCCATGAATAGACTAACAATGTAGTAGGAACAGTTCAGTGTAAATGTTGGTGTTTTCAGGCGATTTGTTGATAATAAGAATATCACCAGCCTTATCTCCTTAGTATTTCTTATTATCTTCACCAAGGATTACATAAAAACTACTGAATGGATTTCCTCAAATCTTGAATGGAGGATGGGTCACAGCTCAGAATAGATTTATTTCTCTCTTTCTTTTACATTGCAAGATAGGAATTGATATTGGATTAGGCTTGATTGAATTGGGGGACTGTTGGCCTTTGCAGAGGTATATGCTCTACTGAATGTCCATTTATTTGACTATAAGATACAAGGGGTGTTATCTCATCCCAATTTGATTCTTAACGGTGAATATCTTTTAAGACAATCCTAACCCACAAATATTTTTAAAAAGACACAGTGGTCTTAAGCCATCATGAATCACCCTCCCCGATGACGTCTCCACTCAGCACGCAATATTTTGTTGATGGGGTTTCAGCGTCTGCCCTCTGTTGTCTCTGTCTCTACTCAGCAGAACATGGAGGTTGCTGTAAAAGATCTGGTTCTCTTGTTTTGTCCTGGTTCCACTTTACTGCCGTTCTGCTCAGGAGCAGTGCACTGTAAAAATTGATATACAGGAAGGTCATAAATGTCTCTGGGGTTAAGAGGATCGGTGTGTTTGTGTGCAGGCATATGAATGTGCGTGATGGGCTTAATGCAAGTCTGATGGAGTCATGGCTAATCTATGAAGTCTAAACAGATATTTGAGAACAAGAGGGGGAAAGTTTCTGTTTACTGGCTGCATGCCTTTCTTTTCTCCTGACAACAAATCCTAAACCTGGAAGCACACAGACACACACACATCACAGAGCACCTGCATTCAGATGTTTCTCAGAACTCTTCCCCCAGAGCAGCAACTTTTGGCTCTACAGTTTACTCTGAATAAACTTCTAGTAAATGATATCATTGTGTAAGTTTGAATGTGGTTGCTTAATTTAATAAAAAAAAAAAAAAAACAGTAAAACCCTTCTTTGGGATTGGAATCCGAGTACCTATATTCTGTATTATGTATTAACCCATTCAAAACTGAGAGGTCGAGCATTCAAAGGAGCAATTAGTAAGACACTGTATGGCCTGAACAGTAGTTTAAAACATAATATATATATATATATATATATATATATATATATATATATATATATATATATATATATATATATATATATATATATATACACACATATATATATTTTAGCGATGTATTAGCGATTAGCGATCTTCCTGCTCTCTCCCACCACCTGCACTGAGTGAAGAAGGCATCCCAGGATGGAGTCTTCTCCTGTCAACGCTGATGTTCATTCACATTCTCTTGAAAGAAAGTCTGACAGCAGCAGAGAGGAAGGACCTGGGTTACCTCTCCTTCACACACTTAGGGTGAATCAGTCTGTTGCTGAAGCAGCTGCCCAGTGCTGAGATAGTGTCCTGCAGGGGGCGGGACTCCTGCAGCAGCAGCGATGACAGCTTGTCCATCATCCTGCTCTCTCCCACCACCTGCAGTGAGTCGAGAGGGCATCCCAGGATGGAGCTGGCCTTCTTGATAAGTTTATCAAGTCTCCTCCTGATGCTGCTGCTGAGATGTGATCAGTCCAGTCCGGTTTATTGTTCAGGTGAACTCCCAGGTACTTGTAAGATGTCACCATCTCAATGTCTGTTCCCAGGATGTTCACCTTCAACAGAAACAGTGAACCGAACTAAGATGATTTTAAACACACAATCTATTAACACATATAGTATATATATTGTGTATGTTATTAAATAGCTGTGAATTAACATGATAATGTGTATCGGTTGAAAGAATACTGACAGTAAATATATAGCCATTTAAACATGCACTTACTATCAGAATATGATTAAAATGAAAAGGTTAGCAACAATGCAACATGTTTTCAGTTGAAACACGATTTGGCATTAACTCCAGCAATACTGTAGACTAACAGTATTACAATGGTGTTTTCTAGGCAAGGAGGAAAAGGGAGAAATGAAGAGAAAGCAAAAAGACAAGGTGGTCTATGTGTCAGGGTAATAGCTGATCGCAAAGCTATATTTTATTTATGAGAATATACTCACATTGTAGGAACAGGTGAAAGAACTGTTTTGGGAAAACTCCTTTTAAATCACACAAAACATTCATGGTGTTACTTTGTAGATAGTATAAAACTTCTGTCAATGATAGCAAAAATGTTGGGTTTCAAAAGCAGTATGAGGGAATATTTTGAGTTCGTGTATTAGGCTGTTTTTTTGGGGCTGTTTTATTCAGTGTCTGGCTGGTTTTGGGCCAGTTTTGGCACACAGATCTGGCAACGCTGCTGGTTGAGCTGAGCTCTGTTGCCTCAGTCCTCCTTGTTATCCAAGGTTGCGGTGCAGACAGACTCTCGTCAGCTAACAGGGCCAGTAAGCCCCATGGCTATTTGAGCTACATGCAAATGGCAGCTAGTTGCTACAGCCAAAGATAGCTACAGTGAAGATACTGAGCAGCAGTGAGTGGTATTGCTGCCCACTGTAGTTCAGCCTACACTTTTAATTGAACAAGGTAGAGAATCTCCTATCAGGCTAGCAGCTCTTATTCAATGTTGCATACTCACCCTTTTAGATGAGCATGATAGCATGCTAACATTTATTAACTGATACTAGATACAAAGTACAGCTGAGGCTGAAATCATATAATAGTCATAAAATGTATAAAATATTGTACAATTTAAAATTTTGGCTTGACGATGGAGCTACATGAACAATTAAGGTATAAGCAAACTAATTATACATCATGTGGCAACAGTGCGTTTCTTCATAAAATTTTGTAGACAGATCTGATACCTCAGCGTGGAACAAAATGATGGATCATTGCCAGAGCTCACTGAGTCACTGTCCCAGACAGGCTGGAGCAAAGATGCAGCAGCCTGTAAGTGTCTGGGTCAAACTGGAGGCCTTCTGTAACAGCACTACAACTTAGATAATGAAAGTGTAGCGGACTGTTTTTGGACACTCTCCTTCATTCCAGCGATTCCTCGGTGCCTATGGGCATTGGCACTGAGAGAGGGGGTGGAGAGAGGGAGGGAGGGCTAAGGCTTAGACCCTGCTTTACAGGGTCAGCAACTGCCCCAGGTGCACATGGGGAAACACTTAGCTGCTCTCTCACTATTCCACGTCTCCCTCTATCTCTGTCTCAGAATATTTCACCCTTTCTATTTTGTTCCATCTTTGTCCACGAACCTCTCACCCTGGGCTGTGGTTCCCATCCTGCGATATCATGTGACTGTGTATTTGTGTGTAAATGAGTGTTAAGATCATTAGCTGCGCTGTGGTCTGCACTCACCGTGTCCTCAACTCCGTCTTAGATGACTCTTTGATACCAGTGTTTTATTCCTGTATGGGACATTCTACCTTGATTCTGAGCACTTGCACTGGCTAACTGTGTTTTCTCCTGAAGTGCAAAACCAGACCTGGTACACTCATCAAATATCAGTTGTCTTTGGCAGCTGCTGTGACATTACTTTACCTGGTCAAGAGAAGAAAAAGTTATTCTACACCAGCTGTAAATTATAACTATGGGACTATTTTTTGTCAGGCTTTTGGCTCCCTACGGAGACAGTTTTTCTGTTGCACAGCGGTCCACATAAATCTCCCAAAATTATTGCTCCTTTCCATTTTTTTCATGTAGCTTAAAATAAGCCTGGAAATCAATCTTTCAAATGAAGACTGAAAATGTTTGTACACCATCAGTCAGTCTACAGCTTTGGGCCCCACACACATAATACGAAACCAGCTTGAAATAGGCTTCCTGCACTAAAAGAAAGAACGGAGAGCTTTGTTTGAAAACTGAGCGAGAATATTTTTAACTCTTTACAACAGCAAAGACAAACGTTGCTAGTGTTAGGACACCATGCCCATAGGCCAGTGAATGTGTGACTCTGGTGTGATTGGGCTGTGATGTGACCCTGCCCTGCTAACAGGATTAGCGGAGATGGAGGTTGAGATGACACATGTCATGTCAAGTCCAGTCACATCTCAGCAGCTGGTGCTCATGGGGACAGAATGTGGACTGCCTTCAGCACAAGGTGGGACTTCATCAAAGCAACTGCCATGTGACACTCTTAAAGGAGCAATTTGTGAGATATGGCTGGAATTTGTAATGTCAAAAAACATCTATGTTCTGTTCTAAAGAGATGCCTGCTTAAGATGCCAGCTAGCTCCTGCCCTCCTGCCTCCTACTTCCCAATTTTTTATGAAAACAGGTGACAGTTTGATTTCCCCCGTAGTTTCAACTGTGAGATGTAAGCTAGCAATAAGTATGGCACCCATTCTCCTAATTAAATGAAATAAACTCACAAAGTGTCAAGACGAAAGACAACATTTTTACAACCACTTTCCTTAATTAACAGAAAAATACACCAACTGAATTCAAGTTTCTCTCTTTCATACTAAGATGAGAGTGTTAACACACTTCATTCAAACTCTACACAATGTTGTTGCTTGCTTCTGATGCCCGACTCTCCTTCTCCCTCCTCTGCCACTTCATACCTCTCATGTCTCCACCTGCTGTGTCCTCTCATCCCTGGAGTCACAGTCCTGGTCAAAGCCGCTGTAAATCACCTCTGTACTGTATCCCCTGGCCCCCTGAGGCTGTGATCTAAAACACTGTCTAATGCATTGGCTAACAATGGCTAACCTGACTAGACACATTTTTTCCAATGTGCTTTACTGGATTGTGTCAACTTGGGTATAAATTCCAAGTTTCGACTGAAGTAAATGGAATGCACCATTAGCCCCATAGTTTAACTGTGTCAATTGCTAATTGCAACTAGTTGCTACAGACAAAAATAGCTGAAGTAGTTCTGGAGCCACCTTCAAATTCTGTCCAATCTTGACAAATTAAACCTTTAATGGTAGCTTATACAGTGATACAACACGGGTAGTGCCTGACCTGCAGCCTAATCGCTAATGTGAGCAGCCACAGGGTATGGGCCAGAATGGTCCAGGCTGTTGCACATTAGTAAGATGGACTTGGATCCAAGTTGAAATTTCAATAAATATTGGTGGGAGTAAAGAGTTTATCATTATCTTAAAAAGTAGGTTACCTGTCATCAGCTGTCACATAGGGACAACATCACTGTAATTACATTACTGTCCATTTACCCTCAATTGCTACAGAAAGTGAAAGTTTTTACAAGTTGTCACAAAGCTGCTTTTGCAGTGGTATGTCATCTCAATATATCCCCTCCTTTTGCTCAATATATCTTCTGGCTTCTGGCTTTCCCCCGCTCTCTGCCTCTTACCCCACCCTCCTCTCTCCACATATGGGATTCACATTTGGCTTTGCTGAACATTTTCTTAATGTGATATTATGATACATTATCTGAAGTCATTCACTCCCTGTCACCACCGCTCATGTGGACACAAGCTGAGTAAGCCAAGGAGAGGCAGTCAGATGCTGTTCAGGTGAGTTATGGCCATTTAATTTGATACTGTTCACAGTGGTGATCATTTACAGTGCTTGAAAGTGTAATCAAAATACAAACTATTCTTACATGGCTCTCATGCTCTATTTTTCTCTAGGAGCCTGTTAGTGGTGTTTAAGTTTTCACCCTCTCCTGCTGCTGGCTGTAAATCACCTCTGTCAAAGGTGTGTGTGTGCATGTGTCAGGGAACAGAAGGTGAGAAATTCTGGGGTTAGCTGAGGTCTTTCAGGTAATTGTGCTTCTTAAACTTTTGACCCACTAAGCCCTACTTAGTGTGGTGCTGCTTGCTCCCCTTATTTCCCCAGAGAGTTTGGACTCTGCATACCATGAAGTGGTTGTGTGTGTGTGTGTGTGTGTGTGTGTGTGTGTGTGTGTGTGTGTGTGTGTGTGTGTGTGTGTGTGTGTGTGTGTGTGTGTGTGAGTGTGTGTGAGAGAGAGAGAGAGAGAGAGAGAGAGAATGACTATCTAAACATATGCTGCCAGCCTCACACAGCTCTTGTTATTTATTTATTTATTTTTTGCCTTTTTGGCATTGCACCTATTCCCATACTGTGTGACTGCTTTTCTACTTAAACCAGGCTATGTTGTGCCCTCTCCAACCTGCTCTCACCCTCTGTGAAACCTGTTGAAGGAATGCCTCCTCAGTACTTCAGCATTAGACGATGTGACTTGGTTATCTGGCTCTGTGTCCTTCTTTTCCTCTGAATTCCTTCCACACCTAAATTACAGGACCTACACCTTTGCCATAAGTGCATTTCTTAAATTGCAGTTCTCAGCTACCAAATGCTGAGAAAGAAGCAGAGTAACTGTTGTAATATAAAGCAATATCCTGGCAGCAGTTATGTGGAAAGCCTTGGTGAAGGTATGATTGCCCTTGTCTCAGGGTAACAGTGATGCCTTCCTCATTATTAGCTTTCCATTCATCATAGTTTGTCCCATTTATAACTTCAGGGTGTCTGTCGTCATGTTGAGCCTTGTGAGAATACAGATGGCACCGTCACAGTTTGGATCTGCTCCGTGCCATGCTCTGTTGCTGTTGTTTTTATCATTTCCAAACCTACAGGCACAGCACCATTATATTATTGTTTACAGATGAAAACAAATCATTCAAAAAGAAATGTCTACTGACCCACTGGGTCCTGTACAAGTATGATGAATGCATTGGTTGTTTTTTTTTATTCAAATCCATGCAGAGTGTAAATTTAGAGAAATGACATCTTTATTTGGTCATTTGAACATTTGCAAACTTGCTTTTTGAGTGAGTTATCTAATCTCCCATTTAACTCCTCTTCGCTTGATCACCTCCTCCCCCTTACCCACCCCACCTGCACACCCCCTCCCCTCATGTCATGGTAGGGGAAAGCGCGTGAAGAGGAGGGCCACAGGGGCCAGTTGTTTTTAAATAAACTCAATCTGCTAACAGTTTTATAACCCTGACCTCATAAAACTGGCTGCAGCTTTTGGTCAGCTCTGTGTTGATGGGGCCAGCAGAGCCGTCCAGGGCTGGTATTCCCATTTGCCACTGTGAAGCGTGTCAGTGCGTCAGCTGGTGTGTGTGTGTGATAGAGGGAAAGAGAGAGAGGAGGAAAGGGCGTATGATATACGATTGCTGTGTCACGATCCACATGTGACGATCGTCCTCGCAGACAGAGCATCCAGGCTGCTCCCTCCTTCTGGTGATTTCCCTCCTAAAGAAAAGTGAGAGAGTGTGAGTGTTGGACAGGAGAGAGAGAGAGAGGGAGAGAGAGAGAGAGAGAGAGAGAGAGAGAGAGAGAGAGAGAGAGAGGAAGAGAGAGAGAGAGGGAGAGAGAGAGAGAGAGAGGGAGAGAGAGAGAGGGAGAGGAGGTGAGAGAGACAGTAAGACAGAGGAGGATAAAATAGCGTACAGACAATCTGTGTGTGTGAGAGAGAGAGAGACAGAGAGATAGAGAGAGAGGTAGAAGCAGGAGTAGAGAGGAGCTGGCTGGTAAATAACAGCTGAACAACAAACCAGTGTTGCGTACAGGATCTCAGCCTCTGTCTGGATACCTCTTCTGTCTTTCTGCTGCTGGGAGCTGAAGGTAAGACAACCAGCCTGGGTGTCAAACCAGCACACTACTGTGGAGATCTGTCTTTCTTTTTTGACTACCTGAAGATCTGTTCTATCAAAACCTAAGTGACTTTTTGACAGATGTTGCACAGTTGTGTAATTAGGATTAACTGCTATGGGCTGGATGTGAGATAACACTATGCATTTTCATTTTACATGCATGAGTTAAACTTGGGCTGACTCTTTCTCTGCTGCACATCCCGAAGCTCAGGTGCACATTCCTCTTTTATTGCAGGTATTTTCTGCCCCACGTGTCCAGAATCTGCAAGTGGTTCTGATTAGGAAACAGTGACAGTGTGACATGATGTGTAATAGGAATCAACATGTTTGTGTTGATGCTGGCGGATTTGCTTATCAGGCACTGACAGTGAAGCTGGAGGGATAGTGCAACTCACAGAGCTTGTAGGGAGTGTGTATGCTGGAGCATGAGGTTAATAGCGGTGTGAATAACTTATGGGTATGTGTTTTACAGGTGTGTGCGTTTATGTTCGTGAGTGTGTGATTGACTTGGCCTGTCCTGTGGGTCCCGGGCTGCTGGCTTATGCTAGAAGGAGATGATGACAGATATAATAGACTCTGTGGTAGGTAGGAGGAGGAGGAGATGAGCTACCACTTCCATCGAACTGAGAACGAGAGGCGTGTGTGTGGGAGAAAGAGAGAGGGAGAAGGTGTTTAAATGAAAAATGAAGTGACTGCAAAAGACTAGGGGATAATGAGAGGGGTGAGAGAAAAACTCTAAGTCGGAGGAAAAACATTTGAGAAAGAGACAGGAATAGTGAACCCCTCAGAGGACAGGCAGTGCCTGAGAAGGACACAATAAATAGAATAAACAGAATGAAACTGAAGGAGAGCCGAAGGAGGTGAGAGTGACAGAGTCTGACACAAGAGGAGGAAAAGAGAAAGAGATGTGTGAAGCAAACATCCCTGCAGACATCCCTCTCCATGTCCAGTGACACCAGATGAGAAACCGTTTCTATTGTAAGGAAATGTCTGTGTTTTTTCTCTGCATTGATTGAGTCTGCGTCCTCGCCTCAAACTCTAAATCACCTTTGAACTGTTTGGAGAAGAGAAAGGTGAGGAAGAGGAGTAGGAGGTGTGTTTGAAAGATTGCACATTCAGGTGCAGATAGACGGCAATGCTCTGGCAGAGCAGCACATGGATGGCTTTGTGTCTGTGATCTCATGTTTCATATTCTCACACATGCATTGCAAACACACACGCACACACACAGGGGCCCATTGTGAGTGTATTTATTTGGACAGTGTTGAAGCTGTGATAGGCAGTCTCACTGCCGCAGGAATGTGCTCCTGACAAATGGATCCTCTGCACGAACTGCAGGCCATTGACAAGTTCCTTAACACTGTCCTGTAAGACAAGCATGTGACGGATCTGTGCTGCCCCAAGAAGCCTGGTCCAAAGGGATAAAACAAACACGCCTACAACTCCTTCGCTTGCTCTTTTTGAGAGCGCCTCAGGCTTGGAGCTGAATGGAGGATTGATCCAGTTTTATGCAATGGCTTTAGACTGCAGATCACTACGTTCTCAGTGTTTCTTTCTTACTGACGAGGATGCAGAGAACAGAGGAGGCAGATATAGAAACTGACGTGCACGTTTTTTTGAACCAGCAGGAGTAGGAGTTCTGTTTTCTGTTCTATTAAATTACATCAAATTTAACTCCACGTTCTGATCAGCTCCCACATCATGATACACTAACCAGCAGCCAGAAAGCAATAGAAATCTGTGAATATTCATACATATGTCCCCTGTCTCTTTCATTTCTCTCTCTGGCTCTCTGCTGTTTCTGAGAAGCCTAAATTGTAAAGCTAACACAAGCTTAGCTCCAGCTCACATGGCTGTCTGTCATTGGCTGTACCCTGCTCTCAAATCCACACTGTTTGTCTTATCTTTACTGTGGGGGATATATTTAGTGAGGAGCTTAGCTTTTAGGGGGGTTAGCACATGGGGAGGGTAAGAGAGGGTGTGTGTGGTGTGAGACAGAGAGGAAAGAGTAAGTTTGTGTGTGTGTGTGTTTCAGGAGCTGGCGTCAGTAGACAGTGGAAGAGCTTGGCACTCTGCATGCCAAACTGCATGTGTGTGTGTGTGTGTGTGTGTGTGTGTGGCTGGAGGACAGGTCTGTTGGTCTGCCCACCCCCCTTGCTTCAGTCAGGAATCTGCCCTTTAGTTTATTAAAAGCTGGTGAAACAATGGAGGGAGGTGAGGTTTTTTTTTGGGGGGGGGGGGTTGAAGCACAAGATCAAATCAGATAGGAGTGTGATGATGTAATTGGAAAGCCGCTTCCCCCACTCTACCTGTCAATTTCCCTCACTCCTCTGCTGTGCACCTGTTTTCTGTGCATGGCATCAATGGCTCTATAACTGAGCAGCCCATTGCCACTTCACAACCCCGTCCCTCGATAACAACTGTGTACTCAGCTGCCTGCTGGCCGCAGTGAAAAGGTGGAGGATCCCTCTGAAGTTCTGGCTCCTCAGCCCCGCCTGTGTGCCATCATACACCAACATCTGAGCAATATTTAGAGCCCCAGAGCAGCAGCACAAAACCAAACAGCCCCCTTGTAAACCTAATGTAGGTGTTTGTGCCGGTTTGCTTGTCTGAGAACAAAACCCATAAGAAAGGTGGGCAGGGGTTTATTCATATATCCACCCCACTGCTAAGACCAAAAGGTAGAAAATTCTGTTCTACAGAGCATATGGCCAGAACAGTTGGGAGGCTTTCTCTAAAAAGCACTCAGTATGCAGAAGAATGGCCCTTTTCATTGTTACATTATAAAGTGTCGTATTCATATCTAGGATTATAATGGAAATTCTTATTCATCAAACTAAGTAAGTACTATAGCGGTCTAATAATTGTATTGGAGTAAAACATTTTAAAAATAAAGATATTTCCCTTCATGTTTGTGAGTAGGAAGTATGAAGTAGCACAACGTTTAATTACTCAAGTAAAGAACATTACAAGTACTTCATAGAAGAACAACAAAGTATAAAACTACAGCACTTGAGTAAATTAGCACTCCACCACTACATCAGTGGCATGTCAAGCCCTGCATGTGTGCGTGTGTGTGTGGGGAAGGAGACATTTTTCCCACTGTAGCCTCTGAGAGAGACATCACAATGTCTGCACTCATAACTCCCAAAGTCCTAAAGCTTCAAACCAGGGGGATTGTTGAATATAAGGAGGGATTGTGTTGTGGTTTTGGATCCCCAGATATTCTTCACCACCATCTTTTTGCATATACTGGGCCCTCCTTAAACAATCTGCCCTTTACTGCTAAAGCCATAGCGACGAAAATGAAGTGGAATTTGCAAAATTTGATTTGCTGAATGACATCTGATACGTCTTTCAACAAGCAGTAAACGCACACTCAGAGAAAAGGTCTCCACACTAGTAACATACAATGCATGCTGTTTAAGATATTCTTCTGCTTGTGGGTCTTCAGCTGTGGCTCTCTAATTAGTTTTTGAGTGCGGGGAATTCCACATCGGTCAGTTAAAGAATTTGTTTGATAATTTGTTTAAGGAAAAACTGAACAGACTAGACAGACTTTGCTGATGTATTAATGACACTTACCTGGAATGTAAAAACAGGATAGATATATGGGGTTATTCTAGAGCTGAAACAGTTGACAGTTTATTAAATCCCCACTCTGAACTAAGCTTAGCAACCTACAGTAGGGGTGTCCAGGACTTAGTCTTTTACTGGATCTGTACAACATACCTTACTCCCTCCTTCTTTGCAAGGCCAGAATATCTCTTTACCCACCCTACCCCACTGTTTTTTCAGTGTTTTACCCCAAGCACAGCATTCTCATTCTGCTTAGCTTTGAACACAGATTAATGCCACTGTTGTCAGGTCAGTGGCTAAAGGATGACAGAACTAGAGAGCTAGACTGGACCCATTTAGGACTAGTGTAGCTAAGACACCAGCCATGCCCATGACCTCACTGTGTTTCCTGTACCAGCCCACATGATTTTCCTCAAGCTCAAATGTGTCGCATTCTGTCAAAGATAAGATGGATTTGTAGTCCAAAAAATCCATTGCCTCGTCAAATGGAAAATTTGACTTTCTTGGTGAAGTTTTCCTGGCTTTGCAGCAGTTTTACTACAATTGTCATCAAGTGAAGTTGTTTATTTTAATTGAGTGGAAATTTCATGGGTAATTTCAGAATGAGTGACTTGTTGTATTTTGTGGAGCTGTGTGCCAACAAGGACCCAAGGTGAGTTTTGATCCAACCACTCCTCAAAAAACATGATGACAGTACATCAGACCTGTGCTTTACAACAGAATGGAATGAGAATGGATGATTGGGTCGATTCCCAACAACAAACGTTACGGACGTTACGGACGTTACGGACATTACGGACGAACAGACATTATGTGTACACTGATCGTTATACTCAGAAAATATATAAGTGGCCCGGACCCTGTTTACTTCTGCTTCAGCCTATAGTATCGACAGGCTGGGAGGCAGCAAGCATCACACACACGGCTAGGTGCTTAGTTTGCACACTCAGTGTAGTAATGAACTCACTCACACAGATTCTAGCTCCATATCATCCTGAAAGCCCCTTTATATCTGACCCCACTGCCATTCTTAGCTATGTATTGATATTTTTTGAAAGCTTAAGCTTGTGTCTCCAAAAGAGAGAGTAATTTTGATGTGCAGTCACCTTGTGGTGAGGGTTGCCCCTGTAAGCATAGCAAGGCAGTTAGAGTAAGGCTGCCTCCTATGGCAGCCAAAAGGCAGATGACAATCAATAAAAAATCTCTGTACCTCTTTGCTGCACATACAAAGTGAATATGGTGGGAATGTCTGGCTAGCTCTACTAATTGTTAATCAGAGTGGACAGATGTTTTTTGTGTGTGACCAGAACAGTTTCATTTCATGTTTTAATCTGAATAAATTGAACATGTTTTCACTTTCTAAAATCCCCTGTTCACCCTCCATGTTCACCATTTAGTTGGTAACCTTGTCAAGCATTTGGTGCTGAACAGTGTGCAGTAGATTTTTAGAGCTTTTCAAAAAGCAGCTGCCTATGGCAACAACACCACAAGAGCGAAGAGAGTTGACTGAAAGTGTGGAGTTGTGGAACATATAACCAAAACAATAACCTGACAAACCCTGAAAAAAGCTGAAATCCCAGAGCTCAGGGGAATGACCAGAGTCCAGAAATGATCTGGGTTCATCTTCATGAGCAACCCTATTCACATTACAAATAGTCATTTGATCAACTGTGACAACATTGATCATAGCAATGTTAAGAATGCAATGTTTTGCAATAACAGCTATTATTGTGGCCCTTTTATTAGCCTATTAACCTTATTATAACGACTCTTGTTGTAACAAGGTGCATATGCATATCTTCAAAAGAAAAGCTGTGTACTACAGACTTAACTGACAAGCAGAAAACCTGGGGCCAATTAGTCCTGAGTACTGGCTGTTCTCTGCATCTCTGGGCTTATAATGAGGCTGCCATGTGCAGCATGCTGTATGAATGGTATTTAGTGGGAACACAGAGGGTGGTATTGATATACAGTTTATTTAAATCAGTTCCAACATAGATCTTTATTTAATCTGGTCATAGCATGTCCCTGCTTGTCCTCTCTCACATGTGAAGCCTCTTATTGATTTAATCCATTAAATGATCCTATAGCCAACACTATCCTACTTGCCTTGAGTGTGTAATGCCCCAATGATATGGGTAGTGATAGCAGCAGCAGAGATGGGGATAACAGTCACCAATGTAACACTCGACCAGGTACGGCTGGCAGAGCTGGAGGTGCTGATGGGTGTTGGCTGTATAAGGCAGCGTGCTGCTCTGAGAGGACTGGGCCATCTGCTATGTAAACCCTGCAGCACATGCTCGATGGGCCAACAAAACATCTCAGGGAGTATTTATTTTAACAGGCCAAATGATACTTCTATTTCTCTCAAGAGGAATGTTAAGGTTAAATGATTCCCCTTAGAAAGAAAAACATTGGGGTTGGAATGGGGAGGTTGGGGACGGCACATAAGTGAAGAGGCGTATAAAGGTTTTGAGTTAGCTGGTTGCATTTTTTACTTCACTAAAACAAATCAGTAATGTCATGTAGAAATGAAGATGGCTGGTAAAGAGGGAGTCTTGATAGAATGCTGTTGATTACTGTTTTAACTGTACCAAACACTCCTACTCAGGAGTGTAATTACAGTCAATTACACACATGCAAGTACACACATTCTTTATTCAAGCAAGAGTACAGATACTTGTTTGTAAAAAGATTCTGGTAAAAGTAGAAGTACTGATTCAACTTCCTTACTAAAATTAATAAAGTACAGGCCCTGAAATGTAATCAAAGTATAAAAGTAAAAGTGTCGCTCTGAAGGACATTTCTACCAGCCATTTCTGTGCAAAGCTAGCTGAAGCTCACATCAGTTTAATATAATTCAAAGACTATTGAACTTAAAGGTAGAATCAATAGGATTTGTCCCAGCTGTTCCTAAATGCACCACAAAGATGGCTCATATTGAGTCTCATTCTCAGACGTAAAAGAGCCACATGTTTGGTTGGTAGTGTCCTGAACAACAAAGTGAGAAAATAAGAAAATCCAGGCAGAGGGCTGCAGGGTCTCTGCAGATGCGAGACACTAACATACCTTTCCTCCCTGTACCAGTGTCCCTCCCTGTCTGTTTCCTCTTCTTATGTCTTCTTACGTCTTTGTCTCGTCTGGCTACGTCTGCCGCGCATGATGTGCACTGATCAATCTTGTGATTTTGGGAAGGTGGCATGAATATTCGTCTGTTCGCTCCTGTTTTACCTCAGCCTCCATCACTCTCCCTCTTCACCTCCTCTGCCTCCTCCATCAGTGTGGTTCTTCTTCTTTTGCAGTGTAGAGTTTCCACAGTTATTCCAGTTGTTCCACCGTTACCTGGGGAAAGGGACCGGGGAAAACTATGTCTCCTGCTGTTTTGGTTGTGCAATGGTAGACACACTTTCTTTTAGTTGTAATTAGACCTGTGTTTATTCGTGATAGCAAAGTAAAGCGACATTTATATTGAACCAACCAATACTCAGATGATGTCATTTTTCTACAGCCATTACACTGTGCCATTGCAAGTTTAAGATTTAATGGTGTAACCAGGGTGAGTAAATTGCTGAAGTTGGCATATTTTTGAGAAGGCGCACCACAGCTAAGGCATAGCCTCAGAAGCATCATGGCGATCTCTGTAGTTTCACACTAAGTAGTCAAGTTACCCAAATTCCAGAACATTCATGCATTTACAGATGTCACACCATAAAAAGCCACACATCTATAAAGACCAGGTAAACAGTAATAGCAAGATTTTAAAAAACCTGAACCCCAGATCATTATGCTCCCTTCTCACTCCTTGACTTGACATATACACACACCTCTCCCTAATTCACAACACATTGCCTGTTAGCAAATCTGCCTCAGCCAGCACCAGGCTCGCTAACACGAACCCTATTGTCAAGAGGACAATAAAACTATGAAGTTGGAAACAGAAAAAACTACATAAATGCATGTGAAAATACGCTGCAGGACTGACAGAGGGTTTGCAGTCATAAGTGGGCTTGTTGGGAGAGCGATTTGTTTTAATGAAAAAGTCATTCCTAGGGAGAGGAAAGGGCCTGGCTGCAGGCTGTTTGTGCATAGCTTAAGTTTCTCCCCTGTAATAAAAGCACCAGGACTTATGTGTCTACATGTGTGTGCAGTGTGTGTGCAGTGTGTGTACAGGGGTGACCATGGAGTTAAGGAGATGAAGTAGGCAGCCAGGTTTGGAGACTCATCAAACAGTCACTACATTACCAAAACTGGCAAAAAATAAATGAGTACGGTAGCTGTCTGGAGGTATCTCCATCCACGACACACAAACATACAAAGGGTGTATGTGATCTTTTCCAACACTTATAGTAGTTCCCTTGGACAAACAGATGAGTAATAGACAAAACATACTGCCCACACACACAATATTGTTTCTTCTTGACCTTATCAGCCCATGTTCCCACTGATGCCTTCCTGTTTATCTCCTTTCTTCAACTTGCAGTGGATCCAGACATTGGGGGATGGAGCGAAACGAAGCGACCCTCCTTCTACTTTTTTTCCCTACAGCTCACAGACCTTGAACCTCTGCTGCACTTGCAGGAGCTATACAGGGACAAAGACGTCCCCTTTTTCCTATGTGGGACCCAGAAATACACCTTGGTTTGAGGAGCAAAACACTGTGAGAACATTAGAGAGAAGGAGACACAGAGGGGAACACAGAGGATCACAGAGACACTGTGACGTGTTGGACATCCCGGGAGGATCGAGGACCTTGGGGTGGTTCAGTCATGAAACCTTCAATATCTGTGGGTCCCCCTTCTGGCCTGCTGCTGGTCCTGATGTGCTGCCCCCTGCTGGGCTTGGTCCAGTCTGCCAGCAGCAACAAGGCCAGCGATAATGGACACCCACACCTGGGAGACACTGACCCAGATCAATGCATGAGGCACCACTTTGTGGAGACCATCACACACCCAATTTACAAGTGCAACTCAAAGGTAAGGCGGATACAGACCCACGCAAACACACTATAAACCAATCTGCTTCGTTGTGGTCACCTGCTCATTTTTGATAACATGATGTTCCAGGTTTAACAGTGCCAGTCCCCCTGACAATCTAAATTGTTAAGAATGTCAGGGAAACAAACCTCAGGACTCAGAAAACCCCAGAGCAGCGGCCAACAGAAATCCTCCAACACTAAGAGTAATTTATCTTAGACGCATTTTTTTTTGTCTTCCTTCTCCCTCTTTATCTCCATCTCTCTGTCATTTTGACAAGTCACACTGGGTTTCCTGGGGAGAGTGTTTGTGTGTGTGTGTGTGTGTGTGTGTGTGTGTGTGTGTGTGTGTGTGTGTGTGTGTGTGTGTGTAGTGCTGGACATGGGCCATGCTGCAGACATATTCTGCACCTCAGCCGCGACTCAATTTGGCTGTTCCAACCTGCTCTCTCCTGCCTCTGCCACTGTCTAAAGGGAGAGAGATGGGCAGAAGAAAGAAAAAGAAGAGGAAAAGTGTTTACTCTGTCAGATAACCACTTTATGTAAAGAGACTGATGATCCATTAAATCATGCCAAACATGTGAATGCTTTTGTGGAATGTAGCTATAAAATTCTGCCCTTTTGTTGTGCACCGGTGCAGTTGTTCAGCTAGCGTGAGTGATCAGTTCTTTGGTCTTTTTTTAATATTCTGACTCTGAGTCCAAAGAGCAGGTGGCCAAACCACAGCTCAACTCAGGGAACAAAGGGCTGAACACACTCACAGCATGAGTTGGGCTTTCTATTACAGTACACAGAGAACTGACAGTACACCTGGCTTAGTGACAGTTTTATACCTCACAAAGTATGTACAGTTAACACAGAATCACCTGCATCATGACTCAACACCGCTGACTGTAAATAATAGTGCACAGAGCCACCGTGATGTAGAATAGGTTTCTGAAGGGCAGGCACTGAACTCCTGATTAGCAAAAATGGCCAAAGAGGTGGAGTGTGGATGGTGCTGAGGCAAGTGAAATGAGGCCTAGTTAGTGGAACATGCTCACCTAGCTGGAAGCTACCGAGCTACCTGAGGCTTGCATGTACGCTGTGTTTACACAAAAATAACCTTATTCTTGTGACTTAATTAGCTGTAAGCTAGCGAGCAACAACAGGCACCAAGGGTGTTTGTGTGCATGTGTTCAGTTTAGCCTATGACCAAAGTTAGCACGCACCAGGGACTCAGTTCTATCCTCCAGTGTCTTTTCTTTGTCCTATTTCCTCTGTGTACATTTATGCATCACTCATCAACTAATTTTCCCTCCATTTATCAGTCAAGTAAAAGAGATTTACAGCACAGTTCAGTGGATTTCAGCACCTCTGTATCTCACTGCTGCAAAACAGTGAGACTGAAGATAAATCCACTTTCTAATCTCAAAAGTTTATAACATAAGCTATGTGCTATCCTCAGTTTGTATTCCTGCAGAAGCTTCAGGCACTGCCCACAGCTGTCTCCTCCAGAGCTCACTTACTAGCTGTCTGAGAGTTAACAGGGTCTGCTGCAGTTAACAGCACAGCAAACCATATTATTTGAACGATGTGTGCATTAAAAAGTCTCCCCTATGAGTAGGCAGATGGCAGCTAGCTGTAACTGAAAGTGGTCATTCCATTTCCACCTTTTCCACCTTCTGCCGGTCGCTCTCTTGCTTCACCACCCTCGCTACACATACACATTACACTTTGCTTCAATCTGCAGAGCATCAGTGACATCGGTGAAGTGAGATGTCTAACTGGCTCCAAAGGATACTAAAAGACGACACCCACCCCAGCTATAGTCACAGTGTTCACTCTGCTGCCATCTGGCAAAAGATACAGATGTATCTGCTGCTATACCACCAGACTACAGAGCAGCCTCTCTCCTCCCGCTGTGAAACTCCTGAACTCATCCTCAACACTCCATTGTAGAAATACTTCATTGTATAGCATAAAGGCACTACAACTTGCATTTCATTGTACAAGCCTGTGTTGTAGAATGACAAATAAACAAACCCTAAACCTCGAAACTATTACATCCAATATACATGCAACTGGGGCATACTACTCACTGGACCTTGAACTTTGACCCTCCACCCTCCTGTCATAGTACAGCATGTACTTATTGTAAGTAAGTAAGTAAGTAAGTTTTTATTTAAATAGCACTTCTTTCAAAACACGGTTTTGCAAAGTGCTATACAGGGTACAGTAAACATAAGTAAAACTTAATTAAAGACAAACATAAAAGTAAACAACAAGATAAAATAAAACAAACATACATGTACAGATATGTGCAAAGAATAATTAGAGTTCAATTGCTGATAGGTGAAAAGAGCATTACTGTAGTCGAAGGTGTGGATTAGAAGTTCAAGATGGCTGGTTTTAGCATGGCTTTGATTTTTGAGATGTTCCGGAGTTGGAAAAGGCAGGATTTTACAAGTTTGTTTATGTGTGAGTCAAAGTGTAAATTGTGGTCAAAGATTACACCTAGGTTTCTGGAGGAGGGTTTGAGATTGGCGGCTAGAGGGCCGATCGATGGATCCAGTGCAGGGATGAGATTATTAGGACCAAAGAAGAGAACTTAGGTTTTGTCTGGATTTAATTGAAGGAAGTTGAGAGACATCCAATCCTTGATGGCAGTCATGCAGTCATGGAGGGTACTGATACCCTACTGATACCATGTCCATTGTACACAAAAGCACAAATTATATGGGTAACACTTAACACTTCAGTGCACTATGATCCTTCATGGTGGATTCTGTCATCAGTCAGTGAAGGGACATCTGTCTGTGATCTCTTGGCGGCTCTCTCAATGTGATGTATTATCTGCTGTGCAGAGGTTTGTAGGTCAGGATATCCAGAAAAGCAGACTGGCTTGCACACTGTGAAATGGTTGCATTTGGACAACCTGGTATTTCATTTCCAGCATACTAAATAGCATGGTAGTATGGGTATTGGAACGCAGCCCCTGACACACCTCCCCCTCCAAATATCAATGTCTTCCCCTGTATCTCTAGTTTTCTCTGCCTCATCATGTTTTGAATGACACCACTAGTTAGTTCATCCCTATCCCAGCTAAGTAAATGCCTGAAGTGGTGAATGAAGATTAAATGAAATTGTATCTGCTTTTTTGATTAAGTTGGTCACGAAAGAGGAGGAGCAGGAAGGAGCTGACAGAGAGGAGGCAGGTAGAGGAGGAGAGTTGTGTCACAGAGGAGGAATATGCACTGTTAGAAAGTGTGATCCTCCACTGGGACAAAAGACAAATGGTCTTAAAGTGGCGACAACACTCCTGATGTATGTATGTGTGTGTGTGTGTGTGTGTGTGTGTGTATATATATATATGCATGAGTGTGCGTGTGTGTCACCCTGCCATGGCCCCAGACAGGCTTTTGTCAAAGTGGGAACATGGTTGGCGACACACAGCAGCTGACAGAAGGACATGACACAGGAGTCTGTTTAGGGAGGTGACAGGAATGTAGTGACCCACAGAGGA
Source organism: Acanthopagrus latus (assembly GCF_904848185.1). Classification (NCBI taxonomy): domain Eukaryota; kingdom Metazoa; phylum Chordata; class Actinopteri; order Spariformes; family Sparidae; genus Acanthopagrus; species Acanthopagrus latus. The sequence goes on along the minus strand of NC_051047.1, from coordinate 1,310,858 downwards.
ATGCTAGTCGGATGGTCGCAACACTAATCAGACCTTTGCTTTGTCTCTGCATGCATGTGCGAGTGTGAGCTTACATGCTCGGGGGAAAGCTTGGTACAGCAGTTTTGTTGCAGTTTAGTATCAGCACAGGATAGTTTGCCACTTGATCACTCTGGATGAAAAATGTGGGCTTCTGATGTAAAGCTTCAGATGGCTGTGTGTGAAACTGAGTGAGTCACTGGCCTTGTTGCTATCTTCCAGTTTGCAGGTGAAAGGCAGATGCTTCGAGAATTACGAGGCATTCTACAGCTGGCTTTATACCTCCCGATCCGGATGAAATCTGTCCGTCTGTACCAAATGTTCTCTCCACTACTGGCCTACATACCTCCGTCCGGTTTCAGCGTTTTTATGGACGTAACACAACCTCTAGAGGGCGGTGTCGTGTCATAAATGAACGAGCCATTGACATGGGTGCTGTTTGTCACAATGACCCAGCAGTGTGGCATCGTATAAATGTATGAACCCTCTCACCAACTCACATTTTTCTTCTCCAAATTTTGCCCCATTTTTAAATGTCCAATGTTGTAATCTCGTCTTCTTCTTCTTTGAATTTCCGGCAACTACTCTCTTCTTTGTCGATTTTCGCAATGGAGTGATTTCTGACTCTATACTGCCACCCTGATTTCCGGTGGTATTGCTCCGTTTCGTCTGGAGCACTCCGGATTCGTAAGCTCAGAGGCAACGGATCCTCTGACGGATGAAACGACCTCAGGATACAGACAGAAGGGTCTGTATCTGTTTTTACCGTAGAGTTTAAATGGGCCTTAAGCCTGAACAGACAGCTCACTTTTAGTCCAGATTCAAAAAAGGACTGATTGTAACCAGAGAACTTTTCATCACTTCACTTCATTTCACTTCCATCCCTGACAGAGCCTGAGCAGCTTTTAACCTGTGTAAATGACTTTTTTCTGTAATTTTTTAACCCTGTCTATTTGCCTGCTATGTTCCAGATGGTGTTGCTGGCACGCTGCGAAGGCCACTGCAGCCATACGACCCGCTCAGACCCCCTCATCTCCTTCAGCTCAGTGCTCAAACAGCCCTTCAAGAGCACCTGCTCCTGCTGCCGGCCGCACACCTCCAAGCTGAAAGCGGTGAGGCTGCGCTGTGCTGGCGGGACTCGCATTACAGCCACTTACAGATACATCCTAGCCTGCAACTGTGAGGAGTGCAGCTGAGCATGTAGCGGCCAAACCCTGAAGATTCTCAAGACCCAGGATCCTCTTGGCCTCAGGCCCTAATTCAGGCTATCCAGGGCATTTTGATTGATTTGAATGATTGATTTGGAGGACAGCAGCTCAAGATGCTTGTTGTTGCCCTGGGAGTGACAGTTTGGAGCAATCATACCACCCTCACTTGCAGCCCCTGGTGCCATACCCACTCCATAATGATGTATTTTATCAGGACAAACCATACAAAGTATATTTCTCCACCTTCAAGGCCAGACACCACAAACTGCTGCTCCAATGGGCTGGATGGAGACCCTCCTCACTGCCGAGACACACTGCAGTCATTACAGGCCTCTGTAATTCATAACACACATGCTCACAAACCACAGTATGAGAACTCGTTACAGATATCTGTTTCAGGTTTCTTCAGCTCCATAAAAACCCCACCATGCATTTGACAACAAAACAACACGGCTTGTGAAAAAGCAGCATGGGAAAGGATGAGGCTCGATGAGAAAGTGCAGGCCAACATGAGCCTAGACATGTGGTAATTCTATAGAAAGGCACCTGCGCCCTGCTTATTTACCCAATAACATTTTACACACTCTCTGCAGACTTTCATCGAGCTGTGTAAAACATGGGCGATGCTGACAATGTAAAAGGAGCTCTGAGGGTGAAAGAAGATTGAGGATGAAGGTTAAGCCAGCCTGGCTAATGGACTGTACTGTCAATAGACTATCAAGCCTATTAGTGTTAATTTTTCATGTGATCTGTTCTATTTGAATCTTTGTGATCTTCATGTCAACATTATTGAAATTGTAGCTACTATCATGCCAGATTTATCAAACTGCTGCTTCCGCCTGTTGTATAGTGTTACTAATGACACATCCAGTGGTCTGAATTTGAGGAAACATTGTTGTCAAATCAGTGCTATGGTTGCTCTGCAGATGTCTGTAATGCCTGCACACATGTTCCTGATAGTCCATCATTACTTTACAGTACTTCAAACTTAAGTCATTTGGTGTGTGTGCCAGGCTCTTAAATGTCACTGGGCATTAGTACCTGAGGTCAGTTCATCTGAAATCTGAAAAAAATAACAATGCAGAGCTATGTACCAATTGTGGTATTTTCCATCATAAAAACTCATATTTTAAATTAGAACAAACTAAGTGGAGGTTTATGAAAGCCATGATAATTTTTTATTATATAAATAACTGAATACAGTTACAATTACAGTTTTTTTTAACCAATGCAAAATATCTAATGTGGAAATCTAGATACCACTGAGTTTATAGCGTTGAAACCCTTTCATTTAAATCAATCATTCTGACTTCATGAGGTTGAAATCCCCCTATTTGACACTCAAATAAATAAGTCAAGCATCCAGAATTCAAACAAATCTATGAAAATTGTTCAAATTTAGTTCAATTCAATTTGATCTAAAACTTTATTACGCAACCAACATAGTGTGAAATTAACACTGAAGAGACTAAAACCTCCAGCGCACCATCTTCTGCTGAGCTGTACAAAGATGCTCTGATGCTTAGTCCTTACTGTTTAATCTGCTATGTAACTACTACAACATCACTAAAACAACTCTAGAATGAATGACAGAGGAGAGTAAAATAAGGGGCAAGTTGTTTCTATGCTACCCAGCATTACCATCAATTCATCTTTATTTGTAGAGGGACCTTTCAGTCTGCTTCTTTAATGACTGACCTAACTGCACTTCAGGTGGTTAGCTAGCTAACTAGATTTGTCATATAAGCATGAAAGATGTTTGGGATAGGGTTGTGGTTATATTTAAAAGGGAAAATGATGTGGGGTCATTGTTCATCAACTTTCTAGAATATGTTTCACTCACAAACCAGTTGGCAACTTACCGTGAGGGCTTCACCTCGCTGCATCCAAACTACTACCCACTCAGCCTCCATGCAGCCCGCTACATGAACAGCTTGCCCTGCTGAGTCTGACTGTTGCTAATAATGGAGTTGGAGCACTCTCTGCTGGACAAAGTACATCACAGCACCATTTTAAAGGACTCCAAGCACTGTTTTTCTGCGCTGTATGGTCTGTAAAATAAAGTTTTCATAGTGGTGCATATTGGAAAACACATTCGCTGATAACAGTATGTGTGTAACAGTCCCATTTAAGTTCCATTAAAATTCAAGATGGATATCTCAAACCATGGATAATCAGTTCAGCCTGAGGGAATCAAGCATGCCTTTGTCTTACTGTATCTTGCAATGTCATGTCATGTCCACCAAAGAACAATTCAGATTAATGACAACAAAGACATGCTCAGTTAGTAAAAGCAGGAACTTGATACAGTTTTTAACTGCTTGGAACATGAGTAAGCAGTAAATATGGAGGCTGATGTCATTTTACCTTGTGGTGCAGTTGGATTCACAAGCAGAAATTCATCTGCCTTCAAGCTTTGCTTGTGGCCAAACACACAAGTGTCAAAACCAAACAGCGTCCTATGAGAAACTACTGGCAGCTACAGGTTAGCATTGCTGCTACTAACATCTGAACTAGAGAGTATATGTAATTACCCCAAAGGAGCAAAGATTGGCTTATCCTAATGAAGAAGATGTTTGAACTTTCCTCTGGACTGACTTTTGTTGGAGCAAGATTTACAACTGAGCTTCGCTGGTGGTAGCTCTGTCATATTGTTGATCTCATTGGTTTAGGTTAGCAGTGATAAATGGTGATAGACACAAGGTATTTTTGAAACGGCCCACCCTCTTCCAAACATTTTTGAGCTGCGCCTTTTCAGATGGCTCTTTGTAACTAATGGTAGGCCACAGGCCAAAAGTAAATGCTTATTTTTAAGATGCATAAATGGAGCTAGTACCTGAAGTTCCCTTAAATGACTTCCAGTGCAAACTGTTACTCTAGCTGCCATGCCTAGTTTCTACAACATAATCATTAAATCAGTGTTCTATATTCAAAGAGCATTTCTTGCCTCACAAGAAATAAAACTGCATTGCGTTATTTATTTTTCTAATGAATTAATACATTTAAAAAAGAAAAAAAATCAACTGAAACATCTGGCAGGCCACCCTTGGCCACACCTCAAGCTCTGATATAGAAAATACTGAATGTAAATACATTGAATGGATGACTGTAAGAATTTGGATTTGAATTCAGTTGTGGTTAAAATTCACATAAAAGATAAAAATATATTTTGTCTGTTGTTTCCATCAGGGTTTAGCTGGAATACCAGTGTAACTGTAAATACAAAGCTATAACTTATCTTTGGTGACAAAATGTTGATCAGGTGACAGCAGGCTTAATATGTGGCATCTAGTTAATCAATGTAATCTTACTGAATTTTCTTATCCACTTACACAAGGGAAGACCAGCCTGTTATGGGCAAGGGCCCATGGTACAAGAAAGCTGAATGTTTAAGAAAAAAAATGAGAATAATAAAGACAGTGGCTTGATAAACCATCCTTTTAACAGTCATGTAGTGATTGATAGACCCATTCTGCTGTGGTGTCCATGAGCAAGATGCTGAATCCCTTCAGCTCCAGGGATGCTGTTGATCCTGAACAGGAATACTGAACAGAGTTGAATGACTCACACAATCTTTATGGTATTCACGCACAAATACAGTATATGCACCCTGTTCACATGTCTTACCGTCCCCTGTGAAACAGCGCAATATGCTGTTCTGTGGACATTTCAATTCCAACTACAACTGACATCATGGCCGGCTGCTTCGCACGTGAACCTAAGAAAAACATTTATCCTTTGACTCTGGAGATTGATCTGCCTTTCTCTGCTGTCTCCTCTCACTGTGTCTCTCCTTTCTCAACACACACACACGCACGCACGCACGCACGCACGCACGCACACACGCACGCACGCACGCATGCACGCACGCACACACACACACACACACACTTTGGAGGAGAGAAGGCATTTTGTGACATGAGGCAGGTAGTATGATTATTTGTGGGAACAGTGTGTCAGAATGACAGACATGCAAGATAATAACTGTCAAGTTGATGCTTACTGGGCCCTTATACACGTGTCCTAGCACAAACACACGAAGGTGATGGTTGGCATGTTCCATACTTTCTTAATAAAAGAAGCAAAAATATCATTCATCAAATACACTTTTTTCACCTGAGTCAATAAGCTTGTGTGAGGCAGGCAGACATGTGGTCATTTTATGTCCCTTCACATCAGTAGACATTACACACATTTCTTCATCCTCCATCCTAATCATAACCATCCAACTGCTTAGTAAAATTCATAGAAAAGAGGAATTTTGTTGGGCTTCGCTATAGTCACCTCCATGTTAAAGAAAAATTCACATCTGTGTGTTTAGCATTCCATTAAAATGCCAGACGTGAAACATGGACAACAGCCATGTGCTGGAGGGCTAACAATGTGACTATTCACTGACTACACATTAGTATGGTGCAGAGGTTTGTGATTGAGCTGTCAGCAAATATTTCATTAAGAAAATATGAATACAATAAGGACAGTTGTTCTGGAGCACTTTTGCATGTAAATAGTCTGAGCACCATTACTGATATGATTAATATCTTAAACATGATCATTCATATTATATGTAAGCGTGTAATGGTGCTTCATTTTGAACATAACTAGCAATAAAGGAAGGTGAGAGGACTGGCACCACAAGATTTAAATGATCATTCCATAACTAGAACATTTATGTCTGTGGTACTAGTTGATGGCATCTGCTGAAAAATGACAGAGGATAAACTTGTTTCAGTTTGTGGTGCACAAGCAATATCAGAGATAACTGAATTTGTCCCGTAAAATATATTTTTGGAACAAATATAATATAGTATAAAGCATGGAGGCTTGGAGGTGTAGCCTTAGCTATTAGCCATATACTTCTATATACTTTTCAGACAGTTCAGAACAATTGAGTCACTTATTATATCTAGAATTTAACAGCGTTGTGCCCCTGATGGCCTCCAGCCAACAGACTTGAAGTTGAGGTGTGAGGTGTGGTTGAGTTGTAGAGCTGAATGAAGACAGACCCACTGTTGCGCAAGTTCACACTTTCCAAGAATGGGTTCTAAGTTCAGAGCACACAAATTACAATTAAGTAGTTAATGCTCATTTCTTCAGTTTCTTCTCCTTGTGATCCTTCTTTAATACAACTGCTTGCCCGTCCATCTGCAGCCCCAAATAGTGTTGGGGAGAGTCATTACAGCAATGTGTCACTTTTAGCAGTGAAAAAGTAACTTAGTATTAACGCATTACCATCAAATATGTAATATACAACTTGCTTAATATCTCTGGAAAGATTCATGTTACAGACATACTTCTTTAGCCATATCATTGGGCTGATTGGGGGTTGGTGGGATCCTATCCCTTTCAGCAGCTTTGTCTTCAGCATTAAACTGCAGTCTCTTTCTGGAGACCTAAATCCTCATGATAAATCCAACACTGAATGTACCATGATGCCTTGGGCTGCATCTGTTGACCAATCAGGAGCTCTAACTGAGAGCCTTAAGGGCTCTGGGCCATACAGTATAACCTACCACTGGATTGGTAATGAATTGCAATCATGCTTTGGTGCATTGGTTGCTATACATGCATCATTCAGCTTTTCCAATTTAGGATGCCTTGTTGGACTTATGAGCATTGCTAATTCTGGCCGGAATTAACAACTCACTTAACACTCACATTCACATCCATTGGTTGATAACAGTTCACAGTTATTTTCACAAAAATATGAACTCTTTTAGTGGGTTCTGAATAATGCTGGATGTACACAGTCACAGTGAAAGCTTTTCCTATGGTAACAATTGACAGCTGATACAAAAGACACCTGCTGACAATTAACAACAAGAGGGTAACGCCACACCAGAGACAATAAAACACTGGACTTATTTTATGCCAACAGCAAGGAGGCATACAATTCACCCCACTCCCTCCCCTGACCACAATCTGGTGCATCTCCTGCCTGTTTACAAGCCCCTTGTTAACAGGCAACCAGTGGAAAGCTGCACAGTTAATGCAAGGAGTCTGAGGAGGCTCTGAGGGACTGCTTGGACTCAACTGTGTGGGACCAACTGTGTGTTTCTCATGGGGAGGACATCGACAGCATCTCGTGCGAGCACAGAATGTACACGCCACTGTGCAGTAGGCAGCAAGTCGAAGCAGTGTTTTTCAATGCAACTTTTTGTGGTAAGATAAGGCAGTTGGATGTCTGGGCAGTGTGTGGGGGGCTTAAGGAGAAAAAGAGGGCCTTTAGGTCAGGAAACAAGGAGGAGCTGAAGGCTGTGCAGAAGGAGCCGAGGAAGAAGATCAGAGAGGGGAAGAACAGCTACAGGAGGAAGATGGAGGACCAGCTACAGCAGAGAAAAATCAGTGGAGTCTGGAAAAGCCTTAAAACAATCTCAGGACTCCAGACTCCCAGGCTGCAGGGGATCAGAAGTGGGTGAACGACATGGACCTGTTTTTCATTAGGTTTGACCAGACACCCACCCCTCCCCTGCCCAGTCAGCTCTGTTGCCCCCACCACCTCTTCCATCCCCCAGTTTACTGCCCCATTCTCACCTCTACCTCCTTTTCCACAGCTTTCATGTCACAGACTCCCCCCACTGCCCCCCCGACCTCACCCCCATCCGACACTCAGACCCCCTGCTCCACTCTGTCCCTTTTGTCTCTCCAGGTGAGAAATGATTTGAGGAAGATGAAGGTGAAGAAGGCTACAGGTCCAGATGGGATCAGCTTCAGGCTCCTCAAGTCCTGTGCAGACCAGCTGTGCAGGATTGTGGAGTACATCTTCAACCTTAGCTTGAAGCTGGGAAAAGTGCCACTGTTGTAGAAAACCCACTGCGTGGTACCAGTACCAAAGATCCTGCACCCAAAAGACTTTAACAGCTACAGACCAGTTGCTCTCACTTTACACCTGATGAAGACCCTGGAGTGGCTGGTCCTCGTCCATCTCCGCCCTCTGGTGGGTCCTTTTATGGACAAACTGGTGTGGGTCCTTTTATGGACTACGGGACTATGTGTCACACACAAATCTTCACAAGGTCCCACAGGGAACAGTCCTGGCCCCTTTCCTGTTCACCCTGTACATCGCAGACTTCTACCACCAATCCCCTCACTGCCATCTACGCAGGCACAGACAACACGGCACGCAGGTGAACATCCAGGGAACCGACATTGAGATGGTTGCGTCTTACAAGTATCTGGGAGTTCACCTGAACAATAAACGATAGAATAGAATAGAAGTAGACTAGACCTGACCTCTTTCTATGACTCTGTGGTGACATCATTTTCTATGGAGTAGTCTGCTGGAGCATCAGCACCTTGGCAGCAGACAGGAGGAGACTTGATAAACTTATCAAGAAGGCCAGCTCCATCCTGGGATGGGAGTAGCTGTCATCACTGCTGCAGCAGAAGTCCCACCCCCTGCAGGACACTATCTCAGCACTGGGCAGCTCCTTCAGCGACAGACTGATACACCCTAAGTGTGTGAAGGAGAGGTACCGCAGGTCCTTCCTCTCTGCTGCTGTCAGACTGTACAACCAGTACTGCTCCATATAGACCTCACCCTGTACTCTGCACTGTGCAATAAGAATTACAAACTCTTTTCAACATCCATATTTATTATCTATATTCAAAATCTTTATATAAAAATGTGTTGCTCATTTTTGCAATATATCATGTAAATATGTATATACGTCAATACTATTTTATGTCATGTCATTGTCCGTAGCCGCTTATCCCTTTTCCATGGGGTCGCGGGATGTTGCTGCTGGAGCCAATCCCAGCCTTGTCTCAGGGCGAGGGCAGGGTACTCCCTGGACAAGTCGCCAGCTCATCGCAGGGCCCTCACTGATACAGACAGAAATAATAATAATAAATAATTTCTCAGTCTTTGTTAGCTGTTTGTGACATTTTGTGCTCGTGCGCTACACATGCTCACATCCTGTGCATCTCTTGGGGGCTAAGCCTCCCCTGTCCTTAAAAACTAGTGACACCCCCGGTGCACCCCACACTTTCTGAGTGCAATAGGCATCTGACAGACCTGTAGTTAGGCCGTCTTAATTTTGCTCTAAAACTGTCTGATATACAGTAAGTTTAACAAAGAGAGACAAAGGGCAGGTTATTTGTGCCAAAAAATGTTGTATTTACACTATAATATGCATATATACTATATGTGTATACAGTATAAGACATATACTGCATACATTTTATAAATTACAAACAAATACAAAACTGTAACATGAAGCACATTATGATGTTACAAGTGTTAAATAAACACACCAGAAAAAAGTCATTCATGTTAGGAAACAGAATACTTTTTCTGAAGTCCGGCTCTGTGCTGTGTCTGTCTTCGTCAGGCTGCTGCTGCCCTCTGCTGACAACAACACTGTGCACACCTGTAGCTGAGCTCAATGTAACCTGATTATCTCCATTGTGCTCCCTTCATCACACATTATGGTGGAACACAGAAGGAGGATGGTACAACCTGTACTGATTAAAAAAAAAAAGCAGGACAATGTACCATATGACTCTCTCTGTACAGAATTTGTATTCTGTTGTGTGTTTTGTCTCCCGCTGAGTCTTGGATAAATCATAATACAGACACCTGGCAGAGGAAAAAGACAGTGCCAGTAACAGCGTGTGTTTTTGTGTTGCTTTGTAGTTATTATAAATTGTTTCTAATCTTCACCTCCCACACACACACACACACACTGTCATGGCGACGTCTGCACCATCTGTCTCTATCTTCAGTCTTTGTGCATGTTTGTTATATACCCTCATCTGTCCACTAGTCACTGCTGCATCATTATCTCATCAGCCAGGGTGACTTTCTATCAGACGTCATAGCTATCCACAAGGTTTAAGTCTTAAAACAGCACAATAAACAGAAACAGCTTGATACAGATGATAGAAACAAACAGCATAGAAATCAGATGAAATATTGCAAATTTAAAGGGGAAATGTGTTGTCATTCTTTTAAATGGCAGGGGTTTAATAATAAAACAATGTTTGAGCCCTTCTTGTGTTGATGATAAATTGTTATGTTTCAGCATGGGGAATTAAACTGCTCTATGGTAAGGTGGTATGACAGAGGATACATCTGCATCTTTACCAGACGGCAGCAGGGTTATTATATATTCTAATATGACAAACACCAAAGTTTAGAAATATCAAATTATATATATATATATCTATATATCTATATCTATATCTATATCTATATCTATATCTATATATATATACTGTATATATATGGAAATGAGACTCAAAAAAAAAGTTTTCTTATAAATAGCACCTCTGGGACCTCAGCATTTATGAGGTAGTATCAGCATCAGCCCTTAAGTAACTTGTAAAACCTGATCTGTAACATGTGGTTCACGAAATGTATGCAAAAGATGTTCGTTCATGCAACAGTCTCAAGGTGGTCAAATACATTTTAATTCTTTTAAATTAATTTGAATTAATTTTGTTAAATAGTGTGTATGAAATTGATTAAATTAATTAATTGTAATTTTCTATTACATCTATGAAATATATTACTGCATAATTTTTTTCAGTGTGGGTCAATAATAGATTTTGTGCCACAATCCAGGCTGATTGGCTATATTCCTATATCTGTTTCCTTTAATCAGTAATTTTTCTTTGGCATTTTGTCCTTTTTCATTGAGCGGCATAAGCAAGTAATATATTATGGAATTAGTTATCAGCCGTTCCATTTTCATATTCTTCTTGAAAAATTACTTTATCTAATAAACAGACTATGCATAGAAATAAGCTGATTCATGGGCCCCTGGACTCTAATCAGCGAATGTCGTACAGGTCACTTGCTGGATACCCAACTGTGGCCTCAATTAGGCAGCTGTGGGGACCAACAGATGAAGTCAGTTCATTGAGGTTTTCAGAATTGACTGAACTCAGTTTCCCAGAATTCCCCAGTCTTTACACCTAGGTGCAAATTCAGCTTTAAGTTACAACTGACCAGGATGACCAAATAGTCAAAACTCCAGCTCCTTCCTTTTTTCTCTCCCTTGTCCACCTCTCTTCCCACGGGGCTGCCTGTTCTCACGTTTTCTTCTTCTGGATTATTCTGGGCCTAACAGTTGCTGAGAGAACTTTTCCTCACAGCAGTGACGCAAGGTCCTGCATGTATTCCAGCTTAGTTAGCTCCAGCAGCTGCAATGCAAAGCTTACCAGCTAACTCCACAATCCAAGAAACCTGAAGCGAGTTAGCACCAAGCTGCTATCCTTGCAAAGGGAAGGAATGACCAGTTTTCTCCACCTGCTGTCTTTCATCAGACCTTGCATAGCAAGAACTGGGCCTAGATAGTAAGAGTCAGTGCGTTTACATGCACAGCTTAGTCAGATTACAGCCATAGTTCCACTATGCCACTCAATCAGACACCTGCAATTATCCGAGTATACATGCCAGTGAGAAAATCGGATTATTGGGCTGGAGCATGTCATACCCCGGTACGCTGGGTGGCACTGTACCCATTTCAAAACACCTCCGGCTGACCTCTTATGTCACCAGCTGCCTCGGCATTCAAGAAAGATGGCGTATGAAGAGCAAGACAAAGCTACATCTTTGTACACTTTGTATATGGTGTACATGACAATTACACAAACTAGATGCACAATGGTGCTCTTTCTTGCGGTGATTTCGGAGGAAAGACGCCACCGCCGCCTTCCGTCTACTTCCGGCTCACGGCCCCGGGGAAAAATCTCGCGCCTGTGCAGAATGCAAAAATCCAATCCGATCTGCTGGAACATATACATGCAGGAGTAATGCGACTATCAATGAAATAATCTGGGTGATTTAATTTGATCATGAGAAATCCGATCTGGTCTGATTTTAGTCAGTGTATACATGCATCTTAAAGATCCGATCATAGTCAGACTAACCCAGTAATTTGGTTTTCTTAAGTGGCATGTAAACGCACTGAGTGTCACGATTTCGATTTTAAATCGAAATCGACCAAAATTAAGTCACAATCTTGAACTTCGAATTAAATAATGGAATCGTCGATCCGGTCGGCTTTCCAAGCGGAAAAAACATGTGTGTTGAAGTGCTACGACTCAGCTTCCTCTAACTTCCTCTAACTAATGTTGTTAATAATAAGCCAGTAGCTATTAGCTACAGCCAGCCAAATGATAGCATGGTGTTACACCATTCCTGTTCGGCTCCTGGACCATGGTCGGGAAGCACAGGGGAGATGATTTCCTCCGGGCCGAAGTTTATGTTTACCTACGGGATGAACCCCCTTTCATGTGTTAAGCTGGTTGGGAAATAATACCAGGGAGCTTTGCTGTATATTGAGGGGCCATTGCCTTTATTCACAGCCAAACTGCAGCCTATGTTATACACTGCACTGCTGTCGCTACGACTGCTACTCCTTTCGCTTCTCCTTTCGCTTCTCCTTTCGCTTCTCCTTCCTCTCCCATTCATTCACTGTCCGCACGTACGCATGCTCCCTCACTCTCGTTCGCCCACTCACATGTTACACGCTGCCCTATTCCTGAAAGGGGCTACGCCACTCTTACAACAATGGCAAATGCAGATGCAGAAGACCCATTGACAGAACTTGAACCCCCTCCCCTTTCACTGAAGTTGTTAATAAATGTTTTAAATCTGACAATGTAGTGTGGTACATTGTGAACAAAGGTCAGATATTATATGGCATAAAAGTCTAGTCTAAAAATGGCATAGCAACCTGTGCTTTAAAAAAAACAAATGTAAAAATCGAGAATCGAATCAAACAGTGACCTTAGAATCGAAAATGTAATCAAATCGAGGATTTGTAGAATCGTGACACCCCTACTAGATAGCACACAGCATCACATAGCACGGCTATACAGAGGACTTTTAACCCTGGTTGATGTGTTCAGTGTGTTCATGGATGTGTTTGTTCACTGTTTTGGTGTTATTGTGATTACACGTCAGGTTATTGGTAGTTTGCTTTGCTACACAGCTAAATTAACATTAGTAAGATTATGCTTAACACAGACTCAGGGTCTTTGCATGCAACTAACCATCTTCTATATCTTGGCATCACATCACACGCACACACACTCCTTCAGCCTGGAGCATATCACGCCTGCAAGTGATATCAGTGATCACATGACATGAGCACTACCATTGTTTCTTTGTGCTCCCCTATCAGAGAAAAAAGTGGCGATCTACCATCTTGGACCTGAGTCCGACCATTAGTCAGCCATTGAGAAGTCAACCATTTTGTTTGTATTCTTCCTTTGTCCATACCATGTGACACAGTACTTTGGCCCCTTGCCATTACTTTGTTTTTGTTCTTACACACACACACACACACACACGTAATTAGTACATGTTAGTCTGTGTGTTTTTCATTTTGTTATAAATACAGACTTATGACTTACAGACTTAGACTTATGAACCTTCATGCTATCTATATAATATTATATAAGAGTGATTGCTGAAACCCTTAAAACCGCTAGTTTACGTAGTTTTAGCAACCTCAGAAATGACCGCATGATAACAATACATTGCAGTATGTGCCTCCAACAAGAAACTGCCATCAAAAAGCCACAAATTATGCTCAGAACAGCACCAAACTTCAGCAACAGTACAAATAGGGTCCCAGCACATAGGCATCAAACCTCCGCTAACTTAGCCGGGTTGCTATTGTAAAGTGAACACAGCTCACCATTCTCCTGCCGCAGCTTCCTGTTGTGGGGAAGCCCTGTGAGTCGTTTACTGAGTACGGTCAGAAATGCTCAATTCCGTTCTTTTCCCTGTTAGCTCTAGATAATAACTGTTATAAACTGGTAGGCAAGACACATATGAACTTTGATTGCATTTCCATGGAGTAATAATCACAGATTTTCATCCTTGAGCTGCAGAACTCTACAGCACTCGGTACTCGACTCGCAGGGCTTCCCCACAACTAGCGTTGTGTCGGTCACGAACGTGTTGTTTGAACGAACAGATATTTTCAGTGAACGAAGTGAACAGGATCACTTCATGGACTGATTCGTTCCTCTCTCAGTTCAGTTGAGCTCAGCCTTGATCATGCCGGCCAGGAGTGGAACTGCCGCGACTCACTCAGAGAACTGTCAGGACGTGATTCTCATTTGCGCTGTGATTCGTTCATGATTCACGAACCTACTGCAGGCAGAGAACTGACGCTGAGGACGTGATTCTCGTTCAGGTACTGTGCTGAAAATGGCGCTGTGTCACTCACCCAGGGCAGAGGAGATGATTCACATTCAGTAACTGTACTGCTAAAATTAGCGCTGTGTTGCTAACATCCGTGTAGCATCATCTTAAGTGATTTTACTGCACAGTAAAAGTCACTCATGTTCGCGAACGTGATTCTCAGCAGCTGCCGTCACACAAGTTTGCGAATGTGATTCACGTTCACACTGATTTAGTGACAGCACAAACATGAATCGTCCTCAGCAGGTCGTTCGCGAACAATGGACGCCAGGACGTGAATCACGTTCGTGCTGTGATTCATTCATGATTCGCGAACCTACTGCAGGCAGAGAACTGACGCTGAGGACGTGATTCTCGTTCACGTACTGTACTGAAAGTGGCGCTGTGTCTCTCACTCAGCCAGGGCAGAGGAGATGATTCACATTCAGTAACTGTACTGCTAAAATTAGCGCTGTATTGCTAACATCCATGTAGCATCATGTTAAGTGATTTTACTAACCCATGTAATAATTTTAGTGCATGTATACCACTCAGAGCAGCACTGCGTCTCCCGTGAATGATTGCGCACCGTCCCTCAGTAAGTGAACATGAACCTCAGGGCTGAATTATTAACTGAATGACGGATCATTTGGCTGCTTATCAGTTCAGGGAGTTGGAGAGCACTGAATGATTCGGTGAACAAATCTTTTGAATGTATCGTTTTACTGAACGGAGATTCAGTTCAGTAAAAAGAACTGCCGTTCCCATCACTACCCACAACAGGAAAATGTTGCAGGAGAGTGGTGAGTTATGTTGACTTTACAATAGCAATCTGGCTTAGTTAGTGGAAGTTTGATGCCTCGAACTACAGTGGCTTGCAACAGTATTCACCCCCCTTGAACTTTTCCAAATCTTTCACGTTTTAAAAACAAATGTAAATGTATTTTCTTGGGACTTTCTTTGTGATAGACCAACACAAAGTGGTGCATAATTGTGAAGTGGAAGGAGAATGATACATGGTTTTAATTTTTTTAAAGTGTGGTGTGCAAAAGTATTCACCCCCCTGAGTCAGTACTTTGTAGAACCACCTTTTACTGCAATGACAGCTGCAAGTCTTTCGGGGTAAATCCTGACCAGCGATGCACATATAGAGACTGATATATTTGCCCATTCTTCCTTGCAAAATAGCTCAAGCTTAGTCTGATTGGATGGAGAGTGTCTGTGAACAGCAGATTCCAATGTAGCTCTGGCTGTATATTTAGGCTCGTTGTCAGGCTGGAAGGTGAATTTCCGCCCCAGTTTCAAGTCCTTTGCAGACTCTAACAGGTTTTCTTCCAAGATTGTCCTGTATTTGGCTCCATCCATCTTCCCATCAACTGAGACCAGCTTCCCTGTCCCTGCTGAAGAAAAGCATCCCCACAGCATGATGCTGCCACCACCAGGTTTCATGGTGGGAATGGTGTATTCAGGGTGATGTGCAGTGTTAGTTTTCTACCACACATAATGTTTTGCATTTAGGCCAAAAACTTCAATTTTGGTCTCATCTGACCAGAGCACCTTCCTCCACATGTTTGTTGTGCCCCCACATGGCTTGTGGCAAACTGTATGTTTTAACAATGGATTTCTTCTAGCCACTCTTCCATAAAGGCCGGATTTGTGGACTGACTAATAGTTGCCCTGTGGACAGATTCTCCCACCTGAGCTGTGGATCTCTGCAGCTCCTCCAGAGTTATCATGGGCCTCTTGGCTGCTTCTCTGATCAATGCTGTCCTTGCCCAGCCTGTCAGTTTAGGTGGACGGCCATGTCTTGTCATTCTGTGTCTGTGTCACGTGTGCATGGATTAAATTTACACTGGAATATCCCTTTAATTATAATTGTTAATAGCCAATTTTAACCCAAAACTCCCTATTTATGTTACATGAATGAGAATGTTAAGATTCTCAGGCCACTTTCTTTTTTCCATGTAATGGAGGCATGGCATCAGTGCAGTGTTGTGCCTGAATGCAATCGGTGAACAATTGCTCATCAGATTGTTTTGGGCCATTCAACATACAAACTGGCCACAGAAATGAAAAAAGATGGGAAATGTCACAAGTGCCCAACAATCAGTGGCCTACGCCTGGACCTACTTGAGAGCCTTGACACAAATGCTTTTTGAAGTCACAAAGACATGTGAACAGCTGACATGGAAATCTGTTTAAAATGCCCTGTGACAATGGAACCAAGTTCACAGAAGGAAATCATGAACTTCAGAGGGTTTTCAGATCAATGAAGGAACAACCATGAACACATGAACAACATTACATTTAGATTTAATCCTTTGACTGCATCCAGTTTTGGTGGGGTTTGAGACTAAGAGTTGAAATGGATTTTAAAAATCCTCTCAGAGTTGTACTCTGAGAACGGAGAACAGTCTTCACACTGCACTAATAGCACTTCTACACCAGTGGTCCTCAATAGGCGGCCCGCCGGCCTCCTATTTGTGGCCCCCGAACTGTTATTCCTTCACTATGTGCTTTGGTTGGGTCAGCACGTGTATACCGGGACTTGTCTCCATGCCAACGATACACAGACAGCTGGGTCACTCACTGCTGCAAGCACAATTTTTAACTTTCACTTTCGTTTTTGGAGCTGTTCACATATTGACATGTTGCCAGCTGTCGGAGTCTATATTGCATGAAAATGGAGTGTTCCAAGTTCACTGCTAAAAGAAAAATGGACAGTTAAAATTGGCAACTGAAAGAAGAATGAACTGAAAAAAATTGCATTGATTCTCCGTCCAACCAGCACAAGACCCATGTGCTTAACATGCCAGGAGACTATAGCTGTGATGAAGATTTCCAATTTGAAATGACATTATGACACGAAGCATAGGAATTTTGAAGAGACATTTCCTCAAAATTCAGAGGTAAGAACAACAAAAATAAATGCACTGAAATCGTCGTAATAAGCTGCAAGCAGGATTCTTGTCATATCTATGACACACCAACAAAACGCAACAGAGTGCTCACTTAGAGTGGTGTGGATTTTGGGTAAGCACAAGAAGCCACTCTCAGATGCAGAAATAATAAAAGAATGCATGACTAAAGTGATGGACACATGTTTGAAGGCAAACAAAAAGAGGAAATATTCAACTATGTATGTATGTATGTATGTATGTTTTAATTTATGTCAAAATGGAAATGACATTTTATTTTAGTTTGTTTTTGTTGTCGTTTTGAATGAGAGGGACATTTTGTTTTGAATATTACAGTATTATTGCATGTGGCTTGACCGACCTCTATACATGGACCCTTGAGTCATTGAGCGGACTTTTGTGGCTCTTTAAGATTTGTATTTGAGTACCCCTGCTCTACACTGTACCCACAGCTCCAAAGGGCTTCGTGGCCAGCCCAGGTATTCACTAGATAAATATGGACAGCATCAATCCAGGTCATGGAAAGCTGCAGCTCACAGTGCACAGACTCAAGGTGGTTGACACACACTAATTAGCTAGTGTTGGCCAGGGACACGTGCTCTTTGCTATGAGAGAATGCCACAAAGTGAGTAATGATGGTATTTCTGGGTCACCTCACATCTAAATCTAAAATACTTGTTGAACACTGACTTATTGGTGATTGTTTAGTGTTATTGTTTTCAGATCCACTGACACATTTTCAAGTCATGCACCTGGTTGCATTTAAATGTAACAGTAATACATGGAGAGTGGAAATGGTTAACCAATGAAGAGCTAAATTGTGTACTTGTTGCTTTGATTATTTGAAATGCACATCCATAATCCTCACCTACTGAAACCAGGAAAAGAATTGGAAAAGATACAACATCATTTGTAAGGCCTTATAAAATCTTTTATATCTACACAGAGAATGTTTAGACAGTTGCCCAGAGTGAACAAACCCAACAATGACTCCAGAGAGGGCCTCTGGGGTTTTTCAAGTTTAAGCAGCCACTATAGGGGACAACGGGTGTTCAGAGGGTTCAATATGCAACCACACCACTCCATGCCACTAAATCCTACACATTGGTCCTTTAGCACATTCCATCACAATGTCTGCAGAATATCAATGTAGCACTGACAGTACATTACACATTACACACACCAGGATTTCTTCAAATAAAAGAAGCCTTGTTTAATTTATGATTGGATGTATTTTACTGAAATATATTTCTAATTAGGCTTGGAATACAAAACAAATACAGCCTTGATACTTACCATTGCAATTAATTGACATCTCTCTGACAATAAGAGCTAATGTAGCTAGTTTGACAAAAACAGGCTTTATTTCACTATATTAGACTGTAGAGTTGTCAACTGAATGTAGTTGCTTTACCTTCCCCCTTCTTCCCCAGTCTCTTCCACACTGCCCTAGTCCCTGTAAGGACAGGGATGTGCTAACGTGGACATGAGTAGCTTATTCCATAAATTAGATCAAATGAGGATTAGGATTAACCACAATTGTGGGCAGATTAACCCACTAGAGGGCCCTTGATTTAATGTCAACCCACCAGAAAATTTGTACTGGAAAGCTGTTTGTAAATCACATCTTACAGTGCACCGTCTGTGGCTCAAGGTCATCCAATGGGCTGATGAATCGTGGAGTCAGACAGATAATTTTACAAAAACTGAGACAAAACCTATAATCCTAAAAAAGCAACCAAGTCAATAGCATGCAGACTGTGTAGGCCCTCAACATGTCTGAAGGACCTGTGGCCCTTTTTATTATTTCTCAGTAAAAATGTCAGCAATGTTGCAATGTTTTTACATGCATAAACTTTGGCTTTGGACCCTGTTTTAATCTAGAAGCAGAGCACCTAATCATGCTCATAATATCTGACAAACTGAGCTCTACCTGTATATACTTGAATGTACCAGTACTTAGCCAAAAACCTCCCATTGGCCAAGTGACAGCACAGGATATGGCATAGGCAAGATCAAGATCAGCTCTTGGCTGGACGTAATCAGCCACAAGAGGGCAACAGAAACTAAAGTACACAAATGTGAAGCTAGTCCATACCCAGGAGGATACTTCTGCACTACATATAACACTATAAATTAACATGCCAAGTCCAAAGGTCTCGAGTTACTGTCTGCAGACCCAGGACTTTAAGACTACATTTGAGAGTTGTCTAGAATTGCTTCCATCATCATGTATATCAGATGGTAGAGAGTTGACTGTCTGGGTTAAAGGAGAGGTGACCTGCATGTCTGACTATGGCTGTAACCGTCAGGTGACAGACATTCATTTGATTCTGTTGAGATATCAGACATGTTGACGGTCTTCGTATTACAGGGTGATTTCTCACCTTCATCTTTCTTCAACAGGCCTGGTTACTGGGAGCTTGAGCTTGGAGGCAAAAAGGCGTTTCTTGACACAGACTAAACTGGGATCAAGTTGTTTTTTTCTTAATAGATTCACTGGATAGAGAATTAATCCATCTGCTGCCAAGTTTTAATGATACAAGATTTACAGCAAGTGTTCAAGGTTTGGTCCTTTGAGACTGCTGATAACAGTAAACATTGCGCAAAGCAATCGGATCAGGAGCGAAGGTCGTGCCCCATCGGACACACTAACTATTAAATGTAGCACATAAACGAGGTGAAAAGTGATGTCTCTGCAGCTACATGAAGACAAAATCCTCCCAGACTCTACTATCGGTGGGCGGAGCTTGGAGGGAGTGGGCCTGCCCGGCGCTTTTAATACAGATGCGCTCCTCCATGCGCCCTGCGTTCAACGGCGGAGCGGGGAGAAACACAACTGACAGCACCATGACTGCGCCCAGCAACACATACGATGTTATAGTGGTCGGCGGAGGAATATCAGGTAGGAGCCACAGCATTAAACTTTACTTTGCCGTGCAGGGTTCGCGGACAAACTGTACATCCAGCGGCTGATCGAAGCATCGCGCCCCTCCTCTGCAGGACTGCTGCGCTTTGTGTAAGGTGGCCCGACAACTGTTGCACACAAGCTACCCGTGTGTTGTTGTTGTTGTTGTCAAGAAGTGGCACAGCCGCTGTCCGGAAATGATTCTCCTGTCATCTGATGATTGTGGAGACTTTTGTTTGGCAGAGTGCCGGTTTCCTTCTTCACAAGGTGCCATCCATTTTCTCCGCGTTCACGTCTCTTCCGTGAGGCTCCCTCTCCCCCTGTCAACCGCTGTATCATCACAGCAGTGCCTGTTAAGTAACAGCTAATCAGCCAGAGCATACTTTGTATTACCCAAGAGGTGGTGGTGGGCTCCTTATGTTCATTAGTGGTCCGTCTGTAAGGCTGACGTGTGACTTGTTTGAGTTGAATCAGCCCTTCATTAAAACTCACTACTTGTTTTTTAATGCGTGTGTGAGCCAATTAGACGCGAGGTATAGTGCTGCTGAGGATCAACTGCATCTGGCAACTGTTTGCATGAGCTAAGGTTGCATACATTGCTGCTGATACACCTCTTTGTGTAATGTTGCATTGTTGAAAGTTAATTACAAGCTAATTATTCGGATGCTGCACGCTTGACCAACAACAACAACAGGTTTAGTTGATCAGCGGAAAGGGACTTGTTCTTTGTGGTGTCTGATTGAAATACAAGCAGTTCTGCTGCTATCTCTGTAAGCAAACAGGGCTGTTAAGTAACAAGTTATTTCCTGTGGGGAGAAGGGGGGCTGTAGAGTTCCTGCTATGGGAATTTTTCCAAGCATGTGCTTTGCTGGCCAATCTTCTTGAGTACAGACTGTCTGTGACCTTTGTTTATAATTCACCATATCACACACCGCTGTTATTTCATTAAAGTTAGTCCAAGAGTTACCAAAAAGCCCTGCACACGTTTCGCTCAAAATCTTACACTGGGAAAAAAAATGCATCATGAGTATGCCTTCAGCATGCACTTATCCAGTCGAACAAAAATGATGTGTTTTAGCTTTGCAAGAAGACTGCAAAGACATGCACATAGGAGACTGTCCGCCTTTGTGATTGTGATTGATGTTGTGAAACTATGTCTTACTATCTAACCAAATATTTTTTTGTGCCTAACCGTAACAAAGCAGCTATGACTGAAATATGAGGGAAAATAAAAGAAAATAATGATAATACAAACAGTACTTATGAAGTGACCAGTACAACAGCAGGTTTCAACCCAGCTACACCCCAGTCTCATAGGTAGGAGTCCTGTACTAACCCATTTGACCTTGACAGTTTGGTCTGAAGCAGACACTATTTCAGAATGTGAGTTGATGGAACTGGACCAACAATGACGCTCCAGGAAAAACACCATTTACATTTAGGGCATTTGGCAGGGCTTTTGTCCAACGCGACTTACAGTAATTCACACATACACTGGTGCCATGCAAGGTGCAGACCAGCACATCAGGAGCAGTTTCGGGTTCAGTATCTTTCCCTAGGACACTTCGGCATGCAGACCAGGGGAAATGAACCAGCCACCTTCCAGTAACAAGGTGCTGGCTCTACTCCTGAGCCACAGCCACCCACACCACTCCAAAAGAGCCATATTAAACCCATCTTTCTCATGAGAGGTGGAGAAAATAATCTGAGCAGGATTTCCTGTTGATTAAAACAATTCTGTGGCTGTAATAGAATAATTAGATTAAAGCATTGGACAAACTACTTGAAGTATCTATGTGCTGGACGACAAAGTTGTACTATGGTGTTTCATGACTTGATTTTGACGCATTAGCATTTCTGCAGCTACATACATTTTACAACAGTCATACTACCATGAAGTGTGCCTTGAACAGTGTTTTTGGTGCTAAGTGCAGCAGGAGGATTTAAATGTCCGTCAAGTTGTTCTGTCGACTGATGTTGTTTTGCCTGACAGTGACCAAACCTGTCCTTTCTGTCCCCCCTGCCTAACCTCCTCCACTCTCTGTCAGAGTGACAGGTCAATCGACCGCTTGCCTGCCTGCACGTCTGTCTGTCTGTATGTCAGACAGAGAAGAATTTAGGTCAGTGTCAGTTCTAATACCAGTCAAACTGCCACAACAAATTCTAGAGAAAAAAGTCAATCTAATAACATTGTCAGACAGCCCCCCGCCGGCTGTCTCCTGCCCTGCCTCTCTTCCCTTGTGTCACATTACCTTCTTGTAATTACACCATTTATTTATACCCCTGCCCTTTCCTGGGTTACAATGAGGTCCACACATAACAATCACTGTCCAATCGAAGGAGAGATGAAACAAGGAAGTACTGCTTTCTCTCTTTGCTGCTATCTCTGTGTGTTTCTCCATTTGCCTGCAAATGCAATTGTCATGGCATGCTCCTGCCTTCCAGCCACCGGCAGGTCTTCGGCTCTCGAGGGGCAGCCGGCACTTTCTGTGCAAACGTTAAACACTTGTGACAGGCTGTTATCAAACCAGCAGCCAAGAGGATGCTGAGCAAGAGGGGGGAGGAGAGACAGAGGAGTGAAAGACACAAATAATGGGGAAGAGAAGGAGCGAACCGCTTCCTCCTGTTTGGTCTAAGCAGCTGTGAATGTGAGAAATCAAATGAGGCAAAACTGGGAAACAAGAAAGGAGACCGAATGAAGAACATGTGAGAATTAAGGAAGGAAGAAAGATAAATGAATGTTGCAAGGAGAGAAAATCAGGAACTTGATGTTGTGGTGAAAATGAGGAGAGGTAGGATGCATTGAAACACACAGACTGCAGGAATAATTGTTTAATAGGACCCATCGCTCCTCACTTGACTCAGCGTTGCCATGCAGTTAGATGCAGCTGTCCCCAAACAAACTGTGCAGTAGGTGATATAGGGGACACGGCTGCAATCCCTGGGCTGTGAGCCTAAACACTGCAAGATTCCTCTTCTCCACAGACCGTTCCCCAGAGAAGTCAGCAGCTAAGTTAAATGAGTATAAATTTACAACATGCTTAATAGAAATCATGGCTAAGTTTACCATGTATGCATTGACATATTACTGAAAGCACCAAATACTGGGAAGGACTAATATGCACAGTTGTGTTTTTTGCACTTGAAATTTGCACAGTCCGTTTTCCTCTGCAAAATGTTTACTTTATTTAGCATGCTTAAGTAACTTGCCAAGAACAGGATTTGTATTGTGAATCTTTTCTACTATTTGAACAGGTATTTTGGGTCATTCCAGAATTAGAGGACATTTGGGCTTTGGAATTTTCAAAAAATCAACCTTCTATTTGACAAATTTCTGTTACATATTCATCAATAATAGGCATTAAACTGTATAAAAAAAGCTTTATTGGCTCATCTCAGGCATAAAAGTATTTTTTATAACATGTTTCATTTGATTTTTGCTTGGTAATTGCAAGCCTGTTAACAGAAGGGTTGCAAATGCTAATTTTACCTTTTTTCTCACAAATCTATGCTAGCTGTTTCGCTAGCTGTCAGCATTTTCCAAGATGACAAACTTATACTAATTTAATAAGTAAAAAAAAAAGTTTTTGTATTTACATTATTCTGGAAATATGCATAACAGGGTTGCGTGAGGTAAAGTAAGACGTTCAAGCAAGGCTGACAATGTTATAAAAACATGAAAAATATGAGCGAGGGTGTGGGTGGCTGTAGCTCAGTGGGTAGAGCAGGTTGACTAGTGATCGGAAGGTCGCTGGTTCAAATTAAGCTGCATGTCGAAGTGTCCTTGAGCGAGATACTGAACCCCACATTGCTCATCAGTGAGGGCCCTGCGATGAACTGGTGACTTGTCCAGGGAGCACATATATGAAGAACAAAATAAAGTAGATTTAAATGTCATTTTGACAGTTTTTATTGGAGTTCAATGTGGTCACCAAGGGTGTGGGACAAGAGGAAAATATCATATTAGAGGGTACTCCAGACTTATTTGGTATTTTAAAAAATATTTTCATATCATTTTTTCTCCCAGTTTATTTAGAGTTGGTCTCTGGACAAGCAAAAGTTACACAACAACTGCATGATTTTGTAATTTTTAAATTTATTACTTGAAATTTCATAGGTGGGACGTAAAATGTCCTCCAATTTTGGAATGGCCCATTTGCACACAGTAAACTGAAAAGTTCACTTTCTCAGATGACACCGTCGCCTCTTGATTCTTAAACAATGTCCGTCACATGCTTGCAGTTCTGTTGTCTCCCATCTTCACAAACTGTGATTTTTTGGAGGATTATCAGGAATTTTGGGGCCTATCACTGATTGCTAGAAGCAGTATCAGCAGATTCTGATCATCAATCAAAAAGTCGTTCCTTTACTTTTCTTGTTAGCTATTAGTTACATAACACTAAACTGTCAAAATAATATGTATTGAGGGCCACTACTCCACTACCTGGTCACTGAATGTCTCTGATAACTTTCATGTACGACAGAAGTTTGGTGAAATGTACTGTAGTACTCTGATGAAATAATGTCTGGAACTCCAAACTCAAAGTACTTTTACATCCAAAACGTAATCAGAAGTGTAGTTCTTTAGTACATTAATGTACTGTACACTTGTTCTGTCAATTAAACTGCAGTTCATTGTTTTACACCTCATGCTCCTGTAAACTGAAACTCTCAATTCTGCGTGGGTTTAGCGCCCCGTGTAAGCTATTAACTCAGTTTGTGTTGTCCTGCCAGATTCAAAACAGATTTACAGTGCACTCTTTAATCAGCAACAATAATAAAAATATTTGATACTGAGATGGAGAGTCACATTTAAGAATCTTCATATTCTTACAGGTCTCATGCTGAGTAGCCAGTCAGTGATAGTGGAAGAAGCTCTCTGTGGTAGTCTGTGTGTTGAGTGGTAGTTAGTTCAGTTGTGTCTTTTGCTCAGTGACAGTGCGTTTGTCCCCACAACATAATCTGTAATCGCTAATGGCCGCAAGACGGGATATATCTTTAGCACTGCGGTACACTATGGAATTTTAGTGGCACATAGACAAGAAGTCTTGTGTGTTTCTCTGGTCGACCGTTATACAGATCACTGATCAAACTATTGATTATTAATGGGCACAATTTGCTCAATCCCTTGCTGCCTTTAAAAGACACTCACAGACACCTTCAACTGTTTAGTCTGCACTATACACAGTTGGTCTTCAGGTGAAGCTGAATCTACATCATATCCTAAAGATCGATTATGGCAGCACAAACCCTTAGCCTCTCTGACAGCTTGTCTAATAACCATCAGCATAGATGCAATCCTAGAACACCACTTTGTCCAGCTGTGCAAACAAGAGAACCAGTTGGCTGAGCTGCTAGATATAATCATTAGATGGACAGCTCCATGTGTTTCCATATATAATTTTCTGCACGCCTGCACCTCTGTGTTTGTCTTGTGTGTGAACTAAAGCAATGATAACTGTGCAGCCGTAATCTCAGCTGTATCAGTCTTTTAAATGACGTTGATTATGAAAAAGGCACATGTAGAGGATGGATGTTTACACAAGAAAATGTCCTCATCATTATCTGTGATATTCTAAGCAAGGGATTTGACACAGGTGTTCTGTGGGAAATGTCCCCATTTTCCATTTCTCTTCAGTGTTTGTTACAGTGTTTGTTAATTA
Source organism: Acanthopagrus latus (assembly GCF_904848185.1). NCBI lineage: Eukaryota > Metazoa > Chordata > Actinopteri > Spariformes > Sparidae > Acanthopagrus > Acanthopagrus latus. The sequence continues at coordinate 1,284,996 of NC_051047.1, read as the reverse complement.
TTTCTCAGCTGCTGTCAGAGGGCTTTGCCCTTATTGTGAGCTGTATTCAGTGTTTGCATGAAGGTAAATTGTGACATTTACATGATTCAGTACAGTCACACTGCAGTTCAAAGACTGGAATGTAAAATGACAATTAACTGTTTTGTGGAGGGGTCTTTTTTTCTTCCTTGAGTCCAGCCAAGAATAGTACTACACACAAACTTGTGATTATTTTCCACATAGATGTGAGGTCAAATTATTGAAATACAACATGCATTTAGAATATGGGATGAGAGAGAGTCCATAGAGTGGACTGCCATGTCCTGAACCTAGAGACCTAAACATAGGCATCTACCAGGAGCCAGACTGGAATATTGTACATGATGTACAAAGCAGTTTTCATCTGTATAAAACATTCATTGCAAACTCAAAGGTAATTCATCACACATTGTTCTTGCCTACATAGATAACAACAGTTGCTCATATCAATCCTGTCTGGTCTCTCTCACACCTTGCTGTCTGAATTTCAAGCTCATGTAATTGTTTGTTGCCCACAAACAGCCAATCAGTGTCTCCGTGCTTAGAATACGAGACAAGGAAAATGTGATTGCAGTGTGTCTTGTTAGTCTCCCAGTATGGATCAATATGGAGCCTTTCAGGGGCCTGATTCAAGTGGCTCACCTGTCACTCAGCTAGTATTGGATTTTTTGTTTGTGTTCCTGTGAAAAGAACATTAGCTGAGGTGCAGACTGAACACACATCTGAGTAACTTTTCAAGTAGATAAGATGTTGCATGTTGACAACATTTAGCATCTTGGCATCATGCAGAATCATTTGGGAAGACTTCATTTGTCAAATGGTTTGTTGAGAATTCTTGCACCCAACAGAGACTCCAGGTCTCTCTCTTCTTTCTCCACTCTGTAATGTTGCCTTGAAATAGAGTACATTTCCCCTACAGCTCCAATCAGTAGTCAGAACTACATAACAACACACCCAACAATTTAAGTCTCCTCTGTGGACCACTGTTGCAGTCAGGTTGATAAACAGGTGTGAGGATAAATTCCCTTTTTAATCCCTGAATTTTAAAATATACATGCTGCTCTATCCACCCATTACATGGCTACAGGTGTTTGTTCCTGAAGGAGGTATGGCTTTGCACCTGACTCTCGCCCTCAGGGCTGGCTAGATCTGGTCAGCCTAGCAGTGGCTCAGCCTCCACCAAACCCTCAACACACAGCACAGTTTTGTTTTGATAGAAAGACCCATAGCAGAAGAAATGACATATATTGTGACATACTGTGATTTTTTAAAACACAAGGGTTTTAAAAAACAGACTATGTTTGAGTCCTTTTTTCTATATGTATATAAGATAATGTGTGTTGATGATGAATTGAACAGTCTCACAGCCTTGGGAATGAAGATGGTCTGTATCTTTTTTTCAGATGGCAGCAGGGTGAACAGACTGTGGCTAGGGCAGGCATCTCGCTTCACCAATATGTAGCCATTGCCTTGACTTTAATTGTGGTCTGCGTGCTTCAACATATATGGTTTGATAATTAAATGTACCTTACCTATATTGAGGTATATGGAGTATTTCATCTCTGACAGCTGGGTCAAAGCCTGTCTTCCTGTGCATGCCGTGTTGAACTGTGTCAGTGCACAGGGCAGGGCTAGTTTTCCTCCCCCCTGTAGAGGAGCTACAAGCATCCTCGCCACTGGTTCCAGGTTCAGGTTATGGAGCAGTAGGTTGGTTGACGGCATTTGGAGTTGTGATACGATTGAGAAACATCAGTTTCTTTGCCTGGTTTTCTCTCTGGGGCCGACGTTCGGTCATTTTGGTTGAAGTGTTGCACTGGATGTTCGTCTTCAGCTTGGGTTACTGTCAGTCAAACCAGATCCCTATATTTGCTGTATGTGTAAGCATGCTTTGTGCCTTTCTTTTTTTAAGTATTTTTTTGGCTTTATTTGATAGTTCAGCTGAAGAGGGAGAGAGGAAACAGGGAGAGAGAGAGGGAATGACATGCAGCAAATGGTCCCCGGGCCGGGAGTCAAACCCGGGTCTGCTGCAGCAAGGACGAAGCCTCTGCACATGGGATGCCCGCTCTACCAACTGAGTTAAACGGTGCCCCTTTCTTTTTTTATGGGGCAGGGGGTGGCGGTGGACGATGACACTGGTCTGGCTGGCCACTTGAGAGATGCCATTGTTGGAAATTCTCTGTCTGCTGCACTCAATCCAAACCCCATACTCCCTTTTCTGATTTTGACAAGTTTATGTAATCTAATGTAAAAAGGCTTCAGTAGAAGGGGGCATAGAGATGTGAAATAAAGAAATACATCAAAAATGTAGTGAGGATTAAAGCTGGCTGCTGCATTCGCATGTTCTGCCGTCATCATAGCAAATTTAAGGTTGGTCAAAGGTATTTTGTTTTGTACAAAAATTCATGGAAACACATTAATGCATAATAGTGTGTATAGATATGAAGAAGACATGTCATTGTTGAATTGATGTTAGACTTAGAGCAGAATGTGTCTGGCAACTCATCTGCTGTCAGTGAAGCCTGCTAATGTGATTTAGACTATTACAAATGGTCAACACTGGGGAACAGCAGGTAGCAAGAGCAATTGGATGAGAAAATATAACAACAGGTGTTAAGCCAGAGATGGAACAATTAGTCAGATGAGGGAGAACATCGAAAGGCTAGTGACAGCAGAGAGATAAGGGCAGAGACAGGAACTGGCCAGTGGACTTTTGCTGACAGCTGTGTTGTAAATGTAAATGCAGTTCATATATCCAAACAACCATTACTGACAAACAGCATGCCATATGGTCAAGACCACAAGTTAAGTAGCTCAGGAAATGGTTTAGGTAAGACATCTACAATAGGATTCACATTAGCTCTAAAAGAGTCATCATTGTCAGCCTCATTTATTAGCCATTTATTGTGTGAGAAAATATTTAGACTTAAATTAAGAGAACAAGAAACTAGGAACACTCAACATCAGGCTCAATTTTTAACTACAACCTAGCTGCTGTGTCTGCAAGCACTGAGCACAACCATGATTCAACCATCCATACATCCAATCCCCTGAACCACTTGTTTGCCAGTTCATGGTTGCAGGGTGCTGCAGTCTGTCCAGTTTCTCAGCATGCTGGGTAAGAGGCGGACAAAAACCTGGACATGTTGTCACTTAATCACAAAATTACTACAAATATTCAACAGAAAACTCCCGAAACACAAGAAAACATGTATCACCTCCTGACACTGATCACATTTTATTTTGTTAATGGTCTGTAACAGATGTGGAAAGAACTATGCTCCACTGTTCTGAAATACAAAACTCCAAAAAATTGGGGATATTGGGTCTTTCACTTGATTGTTTATTGTGTGACATATCTGATTTTTTATGTAATTTGACTTCTATTGCATATTTAGTGTGAATGCTGAAGGCATTATTGTTCTTCTGGAATTTATTAAAGTTTTTATTCTTCTTCTCCTACAGTTCTTGAGCTATTGAAACCATTCAAGTATCAAAATGTGCAGGACATGTGAGCTTCTATTTTTCTTTCTTCTACCTTTCATAATTTTGGAAATATTAAGCTTTTTATGCAAAATTTTGCCCATTCATCCTTATGGGGATTTTTTCAAATTTCATTCAGCTATAACTTCAGCATACGTTCAGCTATTGAAACCATTCAGCTATTAAAACGTTCAGCTTTTTAAGCTCTTTCAGCCTTCTGCTTTTCAGCTTTTCAACCTTTTCATAAATTCAGCTTTTTATGAAAAAAATTTAATATTGCAGCAAATGGGAAAAGCTTCAAATCCTCGACTTTCAACCTCTTCTTCTCCCTCAAAGAGTCACAAAACCTTGAACTACTGGGCTTGTATTCAGTTTTTAAAGATATGGTATGGTTTTGGACTAATCACAGTTTTAGTTTGAAGAACTTTTAGCCCGTCTTCTGACTTTATAATGGGTGTGTATTGTGTGAGCTAGAGTGCGTGACATCATCAACTGCTGCACCCCAGAGTGTAGAGCAGCTCCAAAAGTGAGAAATAAATTCTCTTCAGCTTGATTTAGATCCAAAACCTTTCACTCAACATGGACAATGTATACATAGAAATGTAGGAAATCTTGTTGGCTTTCAGATGGTGGTCTTATTTTAGATGTACGAGTTACAGTTTTGGATGTGGAAGCCCTGGAGCGACAAGAAGTGAAGTAGCCGCCCCATAAGCCCCAATGTTAATTTTGAGCCTAAAGTTCTAGAGGACAGCAGACGGTACGTTGTCTCTCGCGTTTGTGCCCTCATTTCTCACTTTCCAGAAATAAAAACCAGATCAGAGATCAGCAATATCTCCTCTCACACACCATATAGATGTTTTGACCCTAACTATTAACGTTTTTTGTAAAATCGCAGGGGTTTGGGAGGCATTTTCCCATTCATTCTTATGGGGACAGCGTGTGTATCTGTAGAATGTGTGTGTATTGCGTTGGCTAGAGTGAGTGACACAATGACTTGATTGGAGAGCAGCTGGAACACTGGAGAGAGAATTCTCTTCAGCTGGATTTGAATCCAACATCTTTTCCTTTACATAGAAGATGCAGCCATTTTAAGCTCTTTCTGCCTTTAACTTTCAACCGATTCAGTGTTTTTTTCACCTTTTTAAGTTCTTTCTGCTTTTAACTGTCCACCGTTCCAGTGTTTTTTCATGTTTTTAACCTCTTTCTGCCCTCTTGCTCTAGACCTTTTTAGCCTTTTCAGATATTCATCTTTCTGCCTTTTCAGCTCCTTCAAACATTCTGCTTCATGTTCAGATATGAAAATGTTCAACTTTTTAAACTCTTTCAGCCCTCCTCAGCTTATCTGCCTTTTCATCTTTTAAAAATATTCAACTTTGTACCTTTGCCACTTTTTTATACATTTTGCTTCATGTTCCGCTACAGAAACTGTTCAACTATCAATATGTTCAACTTTTAAAGCTCTTTCTGCCTTTAACTTTCCACTTTTTCAGTCTTTTTCACCTTTTTAAGATCTTTCTGCCCTCTTATTCTACAACTTTTGGGCCTTTTCTGTCTTTTTTCTCCTTTTGAAGCTCTTTCGGCCCTCTTGCTCTACACCTTTTTAGCCTTTTCAGATGTTCATCTTTCTGCCTTTTCAACTCCTTTAAACATTCCGCTTCATGTTCAGCTTTGAAAATGTTCAACTTTTTAAACTCTTTCAGCCCTCTTCAGCTTTTCTGTCTTTCCATCTTTTGAAAATATTCATCTCTCTGCCTTTTGAGCTTCTTTATACATTCAGCTTCATGTTGAGCTACAGAAACTGTTCAGCTATCAGCGTGTTCAGCTTTTTATGCTCTTTCTGCCTCTACCTTTTCAGCTTTTTCAGCTTTTCAGCAGTACATTCAGCAGATTTCCCTTCGGCCTTCAGCATTCACACTGTATTTTCGCAGGAAATGCAATTTGTCTAGTTAAAACATGAAATACTACTTACACTAATTTTAAATTCAATTTGATGAAAATCATTTCAACTTTACTGAAATAAATTAAATCTTCAACACTATTTGATATACCTGAAGCAATCACAGAAATGTTCATATTTGTAAATAGGGGTCAGACAGTCATGAGCTTTGTGCACAAATGCCTTTGGAATATCTGTGTGTGTGCGTGTGTGTGTGTGTGTGCGTGTGTGTGTGTGTGTGTGTGTGTGTGTGTGTGTGTGTGTGTGTGTGTGCGCGCATGTGTGTGTGTGTATGTGCGCGCATATTATGTATAACAGCTTTCACTGCACTGGGGATTTGTGCTTAAAGTGCCCTAAACTCCTTCCTGAAAGAAACATTGCTTGGTGTCTGTTTATTGCAGAGACGTTTGTAAAATGAATGCTGAAAATTCATCAAACAAACTTGCACGGAAATGAAAAAGCGATGAAATGATATAAACAAACAAAACAAAAGGTGCATTATTAGCAGCTCAGTGAACTTCTATTCAGTGAGCACAAAGCCATAACTCTGCTTCCTGTGTAGTGCCATAAGACTGTCACATTTTCTGTGTTGCTGCGCTTCACTTCAGTCTGTCCACAACCAAGGTTAGTTCAACTCCTCAGAACTTCTTTATATCTAATATCTGCTCAAATTTGCACCTCCTTTTTAAAGATGAGTCTTGAATTCTGTGCAAATGCAAATGCACAAAGGAGGGAGATGCACTTCAAACCAGCTGCATTTCAAATGACAGGACGACTACGCTCAAAGGCATTTGTTTGATATATATGAGGCATGTCTTTAGGTGCAGAAATGATATTAAATCTGTCTCAGAGTGAGGAGAGGAGGATGAGAAATCTGTGCTCTCTCTTTTTGATTCTCCATGGTTTCCACCAAAGACTGGCTAACCTTTTTCCTCCATTTGTTATCCCTTTAGGCAAATTTTTCATGGCTGGGGGTAGAATGGAAAAACCTAAGGATATTTAAAGGAAAAGTTAACCTTTTTTTTTTCAAGCTTGTTGTAATCTTTAAAACCAGTTTTAAGGCAAGATTAGGATTTGGAGCCTAAGACCTGCATTCAATTAGTAATAAGGTTTAACTGTAACTAGGGATGTCTCGATCAGGTTTTTTTTACCCTGATCTGATCCAAGTCCTTTAATAGTCAGTATCTGCCGATAGCGAGTCCCGATCCGATACTTAGCCTTAACTAATATTTTCCTGGATAATACAGCTGCATTAAGAAAGTAGCTGCATTCCTTAATCGTTTTTTATTTTGTTGAAACATGGTTCTTCCTTATTCTGGTTAAAGAGTAGATCATCCTGATTATTACTGTTCACGCAAAAACATGTAGCTGCAGCAGACAGAGAAGGACAAGCAACTACTTTTACTACTAAGCACGCTATTACTGGCACCGGTGGTTCAACATAATACAGTGTTACTACTTATGATTATGCATTAGTAAGATAAAAGAGGTTGCAGTACACTTAAGTAGTTACACATGCCCAACAATATAGGTCATTATTTGTCCTTATTGGTAAGAGAATTTCAGCACAGTGTCAAAGTAGGAGGACACTGAACAGCAGCAACAGATAATCAAATAAACTAACAGACTTTACATTCAGATGATTCATAAACATCCTTAGCAGCTAACATTCAGCTTCATAGCATAATTAGCTTTTTTGTTGATTTGCTTTATTTTAATTTAAGCTGGCTAGTACAAATGCAACATCTTTATAAAACATGGTATTGTTTTAATGATATAAAAGCATACCTCTGCAGTGGGATTTATTTTCCTCCGCCTCTTCTCTCTGTTTTCTAAATTATGCATCTGAAGGCTCAGACCTCGAAATGGAACAATGGAAAACGTATGACCTACCTCCTGACCTGAGATGTACCCCCCTACTTTCAGCACAGTCAGTGCTTACGTGACACAGCACCCCAAATGTGCAGGCAGGGTCATGGCTGATCAAATGAGGAGGAATGTTCCTCCTGTTATGTTGTAAAAGAGACTATTTTAACCCAAACTTTGTTTTTCTAAACCTAACCAATCAGTGGCCTTAAGCTTCAAGATATGTCACTCTACCTAATGCTCTTACATAATATTAGGACATGAAAGTCTCTGTGGTAAAGTCAGAAATAATACATGCTATTCAATGTCCTCACAGACTTGAAAAACCTAGTTAGGTCTAGGCACCAAAACTACTTCAGGTTTAGGAAAAGAGGATGCCCTGGGTTAGAATAACTACTTTCAGTCTCCTACCATATAGTAACATAAAGTATGCAAATCACGTAATTACATCAATTACATAATGTTACATTGTTTCTGTATGTTGACTTTTTTACCCGGCACAACTTAAAAACGTACTCTTAAACCGTGTAAGCTGGAAATAAAGCCCAGTCTCGGTGTATGACCCATTCAGCCACCCTGACCATCCCCCATCATGGATCTCTCTTGCTCTGTATACTACTGCAATGGAAGGGCACATGCAGAAGTGATGCCAGAGGGGTAACTGGTGCGCAAACATAGAAGCGTAAGGTCAGTGACCATGCACCTGTGTTTGATAGGATGAAGTGAGAATGGGTTAGCAAAACAATATGTTCCAAACAGGATACAAACCACAGTCTCCCTGATATTCTACTAACCTTGCCAGCCACAGATTGCTATCTGCCTCTTCACTGTCTCTATACAATAAGGCCAAAACAAGCCCCCTAAAACAGTAGTCTTAAAAATAGAAGACAGCATCCTTGTTCTGTGTAAAAGTGCATTCCAAAGATTACCTTAAGTTAATATGAGGCTTTAGCAGTCTTGAGTATTTCAAATCAAATAGCTTTGACAGATGTTTTAGAATAACATTCCCTCTTTGTATTTCTCCTTCATGTGTTGCAATGTGTACAGATAGTAATGCAAAGAAGAGTCAAACTGATGTTTTTGCATATTCTGTTCCCCATCACTTACGGAACATTGAAACTGCTTGAGAGGGGGATCTGTTCAAAGTCAGTATGAGAAGGAGGAATGATGACAGTGATTAAAAAGGGTTTCATTTTTCATATAGGCAGCTTCCTATAATTTCAAGACAGACTTCAATAAATTTGAATCTATCCTTAAATGTTACCCTAATGCACAGTGCAGTATCTCAACCTGGCAAATGCCCCTTTAAATCTTTGTCCAGGTCTTAAACATTGCAGACACACCCATTGCACCAGGCAACAATGTTTTGTGACTGGTTGTGAGTGTGTGGTATGCAGGTTGTCTTTCAGATGTGTCAGAGTGCAGCAAAAAAAGAAACAACTCTCGGACTGCAGATGTTTTTTCCAGTGTGGAAATCTTTCTCTCTTCTCTCTGTAATCCCAAGAAAAAAAAAAGATCAGTATAAATTGTGTATCCTTTAATTGTTTCATTCTTTCCTGTACACACTTTTATATTTCCACAGCAAAAATCTCACATTTTCTTTCTTTCTTTTGGTCCTTGCTGCACGAGTTAAATTTCTTTCATTTTCTGCCCCTTTGTTTTTCCTCACAGCTGATGTTGATTTTTGATCGATTTTAGCTTATGCGCGTCTTCATTTCGTGGTGGGGTAATGGAAGCAAACAGCAGGGGAAAGTTTTTAGCCTGAATCCTTTGAAGTTATGGTAGCTTTTCACTAATCTGTAGGTCCAATTTAAGCAAGGGTTTTTTATTATAGAAGATGATGTCTCAATTAAGACAAACAAGCCTTCTGATCAAAGCAATATCCCAACAGGATGCTACTTTTTGCAGTGATAGCTGTAGGCATAAACTAGAGGTGCACACAGATGCTCTTTGTTTCTCGAAGACAGACACTGACCTTTTGAGCTGAGTGAAGGTAATGGCATCAAATTAACGGGGGAAGATTTGTGAGCCTCCTCTGGTCAAGGCTAATGCTTTCTTCAAAGCCTTGTGGAGTGGGTGTGTTTGTACAATGGTGAAAGGCTAAAGTTGGGTAATACAGAACAAACTATGGTTTAGCTAATATAAACAGGGCTAGTTTCAACATAGCCTCACCAAGATTTGGAAGGAGAAAGTGGGAAGGAAATTAGTGTGCGGTTAGAACGGAATTTAGGGTGAAGTTGAGGAAATATTTGCACAGATGGTGCTACCTGCTGAGAGTTCAGCTCTGAGCTGTTTCATTCTCTGCTGTCTGTTCTAAGCTAGCTCCTGCTGTCGTGTTCTGCATTTATCAAACTTGGTCCGGCACATGCTAAAATTATATGGACATACATATATGTTTGTGTGCTCATGGCAGTATGGGGTGTTTTTAATGGTTTAGGTGACATTACTTAAAACCTTCATACATTTCCACACTGGCATGTCAAGTTTGTGTGAACTTTTAAAGAGAAGCAATAGAAAGCATTGGTTTGTGCATTGCCCAGGACAGGAAGTCTCTACAGTGGGTGATTAAAACTGTCCAGAACATCACTGGTACAATCTACTATGTTAATTGCACAGCCCTATGTTGTAAAATGATGAATCAATAAACCTTGTCCCTGTACAGTGACATCTTAGACAATAGTGTGCTTTCAACTCTGCGGCAAGGTTTCATAACTGCCACTGCCTTAATATTACAAGGTTCTTCCCAATGTGGTGTGGAAAAACTTGACTGACCTGCACAGAGCCCTGATCTAATAATGTTGGGATAGAAAGAGTTACAAAATGGAAGGGGATAAGTCAGGGGGCTCTGGTTTAACTTGTTGGAGACAATTTTAGGTGACTCACAACTGGAGCGCATCTACTGCTTAGATCGGCATTAAAACTCTCCCAGTTGAACGTCAGTATTAAATATTACATTTTTTTTCCAATTGCTAACACACTAAAATGACATGCATAGCCCAAATATTTAAACTGACACAGAGGGAAAACCTTTTTTCAAGTCTCCAAAACTTTAAACACATTTTCTGCCTTACACACATTTTGCCATTCCAATTAGCACTTTTTAAATGCACTGAACACGGTTCTCTGCATAAGACACAACAATCTTACATAAAGTCACATGTTTGCCATTTCAGTACACTGCCATTCAAAATTACACTGCATGAGCTAAATGGCCACTATATGTGCCACCTGGCCAAATAATTGTTACTGTAATTGTTACCACTTCAATCAGGAAGTAAGCACTAAAAGACCACAGGTGAGCACCTTTTCTTCCAACAACAATGGAAGACGTTGCAGAGAGAGCAAGAGGAAGAGGGAGGGTGAGAATGAGAGGGGGAGGAAGAGTGAGGGGGAGAGCTGGTAGAGGAGCTCATGGCCAAAGAAGATAACAGCTTTCAAATGAAATCAGAGCAACCTTAGCTGATCATGTCATCAACCATGGGCTGACACTGCAAGAGGATGGACAGAGAGTGCAGCCTCCCGCATTGTTGCATTTTTTTTTCTGTAATTTTCTTTTTCAGTTTACTGTTTTGTGAGCATATTTGTGTTCATTCTAATGTAGATTTATATATCTGCTGTGCATATGTTGCACTGACATGCTTCAACAGCATGTGGCCCTCATTTATCAGACAAACGTACGGCAGAAAACTGACACCACATTTTTGTAAAATAAAATATGATCGTAGATTCAATAGTGCACACACGTGTCACAGTGGAGCGCAGCTTCAGGGCAGGTGGCTCCATCTCGGACTGGCAGGGGGAACACTGCTGTATACCCCAGACAAAGTGTGCAATATTACAGTTTTTACCCATTGTTTGAACACTATAGACACATGCTTGAACCAAAGTAACATAACTTGGAGCTGTTGTTACTATACCTTAAACAAAATGTAACCATACCTTAAACAAAAGCACTGCTTTGCGCTTCAGTTGCAATTCTGTAACACTTGCACACTTGCTCCTTTCTGCAACACACTTGCTCCTGCACATTACACACTATTTCATACATAAGACACTTCAAAAAGTGAAATCTCAGGGTACCACTAGGAACACACTTCTATTCAAAATACAACACGCATTGGTTAATTGGAAATACTTAGACACACACCTGAAAATACTTACTTAGAAAACTTAGAACACCTATTAGCCAGCTACAAAAAGGCCTCAGTTAAGCCATTTTGAGAACTTTGCTGTACAGGATAGTCCAGAGCAGCCTAAGTTTGTTGTAGTCCGGGATAATTTTAGTTTCCATCAGGCTGCTCTGGTCCAGAACTGGTTCACTAACTATGATCAATTTGAAGTTGTGTACTTGCCCCCTTACTCCCCATTTCTAAATCCTGTAGAGTCATTTTTTTCTGCTTGGAGATGGCGCATATATGACCGCCACCACATGCCTGCATGCCATATTTTCCCTGATGCTTAGCAAGAGAACACATTGCTTGTGATGTTGATGAGATCCTGTGGCCAGACCCCTACAGATGGCATGATCCACAAGCTCACTTTGCTTTAACTGAATTTACTGTACTGTAAAATACACTACTGTAATGACATGATTTTGAATTGAGTATTTCATTTTTTGGTTGTTGCGAAAATGTGCCTTCTGTGGAACGGAATCAAAACATTGAAAACGAAAGACGGCAGTGTTTTACATGAAGTAGACTAGTGTGTTGCTGCTGATCTGAAAGTGTATTCATATGATGCAAGTGGGTATCATTTTGTCATTAGAGTGACATTTTGACAAAGGATTGTTAGGTGTTGATAGCAGAGTTTCAATTTGACTCCTTCTCTGAACTACCATGTTATCGTGGTGGAGGGGTTTGAGTACCCGAATGATCCTAGGAGCTATGTTGTCTGGGGCTTAATGCCCCTGGTAGGATCTCCCAAGGCAAACAGGTGCTAGGTGACGGGTCAGACTAAGAGTGGTTCCAATGCCCCTGATGGCAAGTATAAAAACAAGGACGTTCACGTTGCCTGGAATGGCATTACCGGGGCCTCATCCTGGAGCCAGGCCTGGGGTTGGGGTGAACGAGAGGGTCGTTTCCCTGTGCCTTCAGGCCGGGGATAGGTCTGCTACTGGTACTACGGGTACTCTGCACTGTTGTTTGGCCTGTAAGCCGAAACAACAGTGCAGAGTACCCAGCCTTCTTGGAGGACCTGGGAGGGGTACTGGAGAGTGCTCCAACCGGGGACTCCGTCATTCTACTGGGGGACTTCAACGCTCACGTGGGCAGCGACAGTGTTACCTGGAGTGGTGTGACTGGGAGGAACAGCCTCCCCGATCTGAACCCGAGTGGTGTTTTGTTACTTGACTTCTGTGCTAGTCACAGTTTCTCCATAACACCATGTTCAAGCAAGGTGTCCATCAGTGCATGTGGCACCAGGACACCCTAGGCCGGAGGTCAATGATCGACTTTGTGGTCGTGTCATCTGACCTCCGGCCGTATGTCTTGGACACTCGGGTGAAGAGAGGGGCTGAGCTGTCAACTGATCACCACCTGGTGGTGAGTTGGATCCGCTGGCAAGGGAGGAAGCTGGACAGACTTGGCAGACCCAAACGTATTGTGAGGGTCTGCTGGGAACGTCTGGTGGGACCCTCTGTCAGGGAGGTCTTTAACTCCCACCTCCGGAAGAGCTTTGTCCAGATCCCGAGGGAGGCTTGGGACATTGAGTCCGAATGGACCATGTTCTCCACTTCCATTGTTGATGTGGCTGTTCGGCACTGTGGCCGTAAGGTCTCCGGTACCTGTCGTGGTAGCAATCCTCGAACCCAGTGGTGGACACCGGAAGTAAGGGATGCTGTCAAGCTGAAGAAGGAGTCCTATCGAACCTGGTTGGCTCGGGGGACTCCTGAGGCAGCTGATGGGTACCGGCAGGCCAAGCGAGCGGCAGCACGGGCAGTCGTGGAAGCAAAAACTCGGGTCTGGGAAAAGTTCGGGGAGGCCATGGAGGAGGACTACCGGTCAGCCTCGAGGAAATTCTGGCAAACCATCCGGCGCCTCAGGAGAGGGAAGCAGCCCTCCACCAACAGTGTTTACGGTGGAGGTGGGGAGCTGTTGACCTCGACTGAGGCTATCGTCATGCAGTGGAAGGAATACTTTGAGGATCTCCTCAATCCTACTGACAGGTCTTCCATAGAGGAAGCAGGGACTGGGGACTCAGAGGTGGATACATTCATCACCCAAACCGAAGTCACTGAGGTAGTTGGGAAGCTCCTCAGTGGAAAGGCACCAGGAATGGATGAGATCCACCCTGAGTACCTCAAGTCTCTGGATGTTGTGGGGCTGTCTTGGTTGACACGTGTCTGCAGCATCGTGTGGCAGTCGGGGACAGTGCCTCTGGACTCGCAGACCGGGGTGGTGGGCCCTCTATTCAGAAAGGGGGACCGGAGGGTGTGCTCCAATTATCGGGGGATCACACTCCTCAGCCACCCTGGGAAAGTCTAGTCCAGGGTACTGGAGAGGAGAATTTGGCCGAAAGTCGAACCTCAGATTCAGGAGGAACAATGCGGTTTTCATCCTGGCCGTGGAACACTGGACCAGCTCTATACCCTCCACAGGGTGCTCGAGGGTTCATGGGAATTTGCCCAACCAGTCCGCATGTATTTTGTGGACTTGGAGAAAGCATTTGACCGTGTCCCTCGTGGCATTCTGTGGGAGGTGCTCTGGGAGTACGGGGTCGGAGGCCTTCTGCTAAGGGCTATACGGTCCCTGTACGACCGGAGCAGGAGCCTTGTTCACATTGCCGGCAGTAAATCAGACCTGTTCCCGGTGCATGTTGGACTCTGGCAGGGCTGCCCTTTGTCATCGGTTTTTGGAATTCACTGGAATTTCTAGGTGCAGTCGGGGCCCGGAGGGGGTCTGGTTCAGGAGCAACTGGATTTCATCTCTGCTTTTTGCGGACGATGTTGTCTTGTTGGCTCTGTCGAGCCAGGACCTTCATGTTCTGGGGTGGTTTGCAGCCGAGTGTGAAGCAGCTGGGATGAAAACCAGCACCTCCAAGTCCGAGGCCATGGTGGCTCCCTCCGGGTTGGGGTAGAGTTCTTGCCTCAAGTGGAGGAGTTCAAGTATCTTGGGGTCTTGTTCACGAGTGAGGGAAGGATGGAGTGTGAGATTGACAGGTGGATCAGTGCAGCGGCCGCAGTAATGCGGTCGTTGTATCGGTCTGTCGTGGTGAAGAGAGAGCTGAGCCGAAAGGCGAAGCTCTCAATTTAGCGGTCAATCTACGTTCCTACCCTCACCTATGGTCATGAACTTTGTGTCATGACCAAAAGAATAAGAACCCGGATACAAGCGGCCGAAATGAGTTTCCTCCGCAGGGTTGCGGGGCGCTCCCTTAGAGATAGGGTGAGGAGCTCTGTCACCCAGAAGGAGCTCAGAGTAGAGCCGCTGCTTCTCCACATCGAGAGGAGCCAGCTGAGGTTGCTCGGGCATCTATATCGGATGCCCCCGGATGCCTTCCTCGGGAGGTGTTCCTGGCATGCCCCACCGGGAGGAGACCCCGAGGAAGACCCAGGACATGCTGGAGTGACTATGTCACTCGGCTGGCCTGGGAACGCCTTGGGGTCCCCCTGGAGGAGCTAGAGGAAGTGTCAATGGTGAGGGAAGTCTGGGTGTTCCTGCTCAGGCAGCTGCCCCCACGACCTGGCCCCGGATAAGCGGAAGAAAATAGATGGATGGATGGATGGAAGGAGTTTCAATTTGACGTAGATGTGAATGGTTTATTTCCCAGTGTTGTTGACACAATAAGCCAAGTTTTGCAAAACTTGTTCAAGCAATGGGCAAAAACTGTATTTTGGCCTGTTCAGTTTTGCACAACATTGCATTAGTGAATGGAGTGCCTTTGATATGCCGGCGCTGCCAGGATGCCGATCTCCATCTCAGAAAAGTTTCTCTTCTTGCCAGTGTTTCTTCTCTCCATGTTTGACCTCAGTGGGCGAGGCCTCCGAACCCGGAATATTTAAGGGCGTAACATGTTAATGATGATCGAATTCAGCCGCCGCATTTATCAAGACCCGATCATTTGTACGCTGGAATTGGTCAGATACGAATGTTTCATAAATCACACGTGTGTCTTAAACTACTTATGTAGTTTTGGTTGCAGTGCTTTATTTTGCAGGATATATGAGGTATTTTGCAGTTTGGGTGTGTGGTTTTGTGAATTGTGTTAAGTATTTTGAAAAAAACAGCCTAGTTTGCAAAATTGTGTTAGAAAAAACTGTGACAACTGTAAAACATTTGTTTTTATTTTTAAAAATCTGTGTACATGAAAACATATGCAACAAGCAGGTTATGACTCCCAATGTTAATTTCCAATCACAGAGCTTAAAAGTAGCATGGCACTCAGTAGAGCACTTACCTTTGCCAAGGCCCAACAGTTCCCTTTTATAATCACTCATAGATACCAGCCACATTTATACACCTGAATTTTCATCAAGATCCATGCTTAATGGGGTCTATCCCACATCCAAGTTTTAATGGAAATCTGTTCAGTAGTTTTTGTGTTACAAACCAACCAACACATGGACACAGATTAACATATAAGCTCCCTGGCATTCCTAATGAGTGTGTTAAATATTATAGTATAATATAGAGTTAAATATTGCACTGTTAAGAAAATTTAAAATACAATCTGCAGTTTGAATCACAACTCTGACTGGCTTCTTCTTCTAATCAACAATGGCTGAGGCATATAAGTATTGTCGTTTGCCATGCCAAACTGACAGGCACAATAAGTGGTGGCTATAACATAATGCTATGGGGTTGTCAGGAGACTCTTGTGTCATAGATGAAGCTACATTAAAGATGTACAGTATTTTTTAAAAAAACGATTGAAATAGAAAATAAACATTTCTGAACCGAACAGTTCTTCTTACTCGGCACTTCTGTTTGAACACAAATGGTTGAAGTCAGGATCCTAAATCCTGTGGAAACCTTTTATTGAAGAGTGAAGGCTGCTGTTGCATCATATCATAAATATGGGTATGATGTTTTGGTGCCCACATACTTTTTGTGGTATTTTGTAAGTATGCATTAATCTCTCTCATAAATAAATCACCATCTGTCTATGGCTGATTTCTGTGCTCTACAGCAGGCTTTTAAACATCTGCTACACTGACATAGTCCAGTGCTGCTGGGGCATATGCTCACACTAATTCTCCTGCATATGTGTGTTCATGCCTAAATGCATTTATGTTATGTCTTATTCAATTACAGTTATGACAGGGCTTGCCTTAGGTCAGTGTGTAAAAGCTTTTGCCTTAGCCTGTGTGCCAGAATTTATGGGTGGTCAATGTGTCAGTCAGAAAGACAGCATATATGAAAGTCCTACCTTACTCTTTGCTCTACCTTCTTCTCCCTCACATGATCAGCAGGTCAGCTGGCTTGA
This sequence comes from Acanthopagrus latus, assembly GCF_904848185.1. Taxonomy (NCBI): domain Eukaryota; kingdom Metazoa; phylum Chordata; class Actinopteri; order Spariformes; family Sparidae; genus Acanthopagrus; species Acanthopagrus latus. The sequence continues at coordinate 1,268,273 of NC_051047.1, read as the reverse complement.
GATGTAATGTGGAAGTTTCTCTCTTTCCCACCCCCTCTTCTCTTCCTATAGCTCTCTCACAATACAGCCAAATCATCCAAAAGGCAAATGTTAGTCATAAACCCTTCACTTAATCTTTTTTCAAAAGAGACCTGCATACATAAATAATCTATTCATAAACATACACAGCATAAAGGAAAACAATTCAGACAGACATTGTTAGAAATTGTACAATAGTGTGCTGACTCATAGAAGAGAAACAGGATTGATTCCTATACACAATGAAATCTCCATAATCACACTGATAATCCCCTTCATCCAACTGTTCTGAAGTTACCTGAGCAAGAAGGGTAACTCTGAGGGTAAGCCTCACATGATGAAGTACTGCTTTCAAAAAGGATGCGGCCCTAAGCCATTCTGTCAAGTTTGTGTGGTTTTAGTGTGAACACACTACAAATTGAAACTAAAGAAAGGAATAACAACTCACCCAAAGTCACACATATTTTTTCATGCAAAACAAACAATGCCAGCATATGACAACCATGCACAAGCAGTAAATGAGTGCGATTTTGCTGTAGCTCAGAAAGTGTATTATACGTGTCTCTACTCACCGCTCTATCTCTCCTTTCATTTGCAGGTTTGAGTGCAGCAAAGCTGTTGAAAGCCAGTGGACTGAACCCTGTGGTCCTGGAGGCCAGAGATCGGGTCGGTGGTCGCACCTTCACTGTGCGGGTAAGAACAGGAGAGCTGAAACTAATGCAGATGCTTCTGTTAATGCAGCTGAATTCAGTTGTTCAATTATGAATAATAATAATTGAAAAAATAATGCAAAACAAAATTTAATCACTGTATTTCACAAAACGCAGCTCAAATTGGCAGTGTTGGACAAGCTACTTGGTGTAGTGAGCTAAGCTACAAGTTACTCTAGATTAAATTTAGCTTTACTACACTAAAGCTACCCCCCAGAGAAATGTAGCAAGCTAAGCTACATAGATATGGCAAAAGTAGCTTAACTACATCAAAGTGTTGTCTTTTTATATTGGAACAACTTCATTCCAAGTCAAAGCTACCTCAGTGATCAATAAATCTGTCACTCAGACAGATAAGCAGGCAAAAGTGTTATATTCAGTTGTTTATTAAACAATAAACTGTGCCCTTTTTTGTATATTGTATTATTCAACTCAGATCAATGCACACTTAATTCTACATCCATGGACAATCATGCACCTTGCTACCATAGCAACATCCACCTGACTTGCACTAATGCAGTGTCCTACACTGTAGCATGTTAACATAATTAAACAGTGTATACTCAGCAAATAGTATGTTATAGTTTTAGTTTTTGTTAAGGTTCTCTAGTCTGTATTCTAGTTTCAGCCTTTTTATTTATATTTGATATATGAGTTAGTCCATTTAGTTTTGTATATAATACAGTCTTTAATTGTATTTGTTTCTTTTACCTACCTCATTGTTTTTGTATTTTGATTCATGTCAAATGGCTGTAACACTTTAATTTCCCTATGAGATTAATCCAGTACTCTATCCATCTACCAGTATCCCAAATAACTGGCAGTTTCAAAAGTGATATTTTTATTAGGCCCACTCTGTACTAGTAGCTATATCTACATACATTTTAAGCTAATAATTATGACTAACCAGCATACTTTGGTTTTGTAGAAATTGCGCTTTTGTTGAACCCTGTGCTCGTTGAAAATTGCAAAAGTAACAATTCAGAGTAATGTAAACTTTTCAAAACTTTCTCTGTTCCCTCATTTCCCCACCTTTTACCACCTATATGTAACTTTACTGTATTTGTTTATTATTTAAGTTTGTCTTTTCAATTTGTGTCCGTCCTCCTCACCCTGTGCCATCTTTCCATCAAGTAACGTAACTCACTCAAGTTAACCTGTCTGTATTCCCCTGCCGCAGAGACCTTGTAGGTAAGGACCGGTCCGTGATGTCCTGTCATACAGAAATGCTTCTGTCGGTTCCACGAACACGACCGTGTATGGCGGTGTTGTCACTGACTGATCCTTTTATTTCAGACCGTAGCAGAAAGCTCCGCTGCGCTGAGCTTCAGAGGTGTTCATAAAAATGTAGCTTGTGTGGACGCTACCGCGCTACTTGGTCAATAAAAGAGCTAAGCTACTGAAAAGCTATTTCATTCAGAAAACAGCGATGCTACCACCACGCCATTGAGAAATGTAGTTAAACTAGCAACGTCGCTACTCAAGAATAAATTGTATTTAACTTTTTCAGCATAATCTATGAATATTTTTTGTACATTTGTCTTTTTATGTTTCAGGGTGTGTTTCTTTTTTTTTCAGAATAAGGAGACCAAGTGGGTTGATCTGGGTGGGGCTTATGTCGGACCAACTCAGAACCGCATCTTCCGTCTGGCAAACGAGTATGGCATAAAGACCTACAAAGTCAACGAGCAGGAGAGTCTGGTGCATTATGTCAATGTGAGTGTGTCCCAGTGTCTGTGTGTGTTGTTTAGGATGGTAAATCGTGTCATATCTGTGCAGACCGACACATACGACAGATACATACATGTTAAAAATGGGTCAGTGTGGTGTGTGTGTGTGTGTGTGTGTGTGTGTGTGTGTGTGTGTGTGTATGTATGTGTATGTATATATATATATATATAATATATATATATATATATACATATACATATATATAGTAAATCGATAAAGCCAAATACCAATGAATCAGTCTGGCTCTGCTATTTTGCACAGTGTTCACTGTGTGTCCTTCAAGGAATTCAGATGGTGAAACAATTCTGAGGGGTCATGTGGGTCATGTAACTTAAAATAACCCTGCCTGCAGTGCATTGTGAGAAGCATGAGTAAATCCTGCCTGAATAAACTCAGTCCACTGCATGCAATTTAATTACTCATTACTTTAATACAGTTATAAAAAGACAGTTGTAGTAGGGAGAGAAGGAAGATAACTGGATATATAATTGTAGAATTAGAAATGTCACAGTTATGGTTAAGGTGAGAGGTGTAAATCGGTGTGTCAGGGCAGCGCTGTGGTTAGGTTAGGGTAGTGCTCCCATTGGGCCATCCCCCTTGTTAGAAATTAATTATCACCAAATCATATATATATATATATATATATATATATATATATATATATATATATATATATATATATATATATATATATATATATATATACTGTATATAGATAGATAGGTAGGTAGATACTATATACTGTATATATAGTACTCCCACATTACTAGTTAACCATTATCTTTTCCTTTTTTTGGAAAAATGCTGTAGCCTATTTGCAGTTGGTGTTCAGACTGGTCTGTGCTCATCCAGTGATGATGAAATAATGTTAAACAAGGGTGATCATAGCCGGTGATCATAGTTGCTTTCTTTGTCATTAAACAAATCAAATATATGTGCTCAAAGCTCTTGCTCTAACTGACTGATGATGATGAGAAGTGGCAATTGAGTTTAATTGCAGTAACTGGAAGGCATGATAGATGAGCTCTACAATCTGTGATGGAAATGGGGTCTAAACTTCAGCCACTGATGGGCCACTAACATCTCTAACCCTCTGATCATCAGCTACACTTGCTTTGCCCCCCAGACATTTGGTCCCATGGTACTCAGAGAAGATTGAAGTGTAGAGCAAGAAAAGTAAACATTGTGTCCTTCCTATGACTTTCTACATGCCTCCCGAGCAGCCAGCCACTCCTTTCTTCGCTAGAATTGGTGACTGGAGATGTTAATCTTTGCTGGAGGGATTTCTATAATGCAGTTCTCTCTCTCTTTTCTCTGAGTGGTTGAAACGCAAATAAAGAAAGAAGGAAGAAAGAGACACTACTTTCTTTGTTCCCATTATTCTTTCTTCCATATCTCATTAGTGTGGGTGCTGTGCTGTCCCTTGCATAGTTGGTTTATTCTACCTGATTTGATTTTGCCATTGCTGCCATGTATTCTGGTCTAACTTCCCCTGCTGTAAATCACTGGACTGCCTACTGTGGCTGGCAGGTTTTCCAAGTGTGTGTGTGTGTGTGTGTGTGTGTGTGTGTGTGTGTGTGTGTGTGTGTGTGTGTGTGTGTGTCTGTGCTTGCTTGCTTTGCTTGCAGTTGAAATGCAGACTGCTTATCTCAACATGGGTTGTTTCAAGAGATTTAGTCATCATACCTTCAGAGATGGACCTTAAACTTATGGCTCTGGGGTGTGGACACAAACTTGCACACACAAATGCACTTTCACTGCACTATACAGAGACCTGCCTCTGACGACTGCCCTCCTGCTTTTCCACTGTAGCGGCAGAGTTATCATTTGTGCACCTAATGTGTTTCCAATAAGTAGAACTTATAATGCATAAAATAAAAGCGATCTGCTGAAAAGTGCTGAAAATGAAATATTATAATCTGCGATAAATAAATGGCATTTCTCATGACTGATTAAACAGCATGATTATTGCACAAGTGTGCCTTAGACTAGTCGCAACATAAGAGCACTCTAAAATACCATAGATGTCAATCGGTTTCCTGCAGTCAGCATATGATCTGCAGGAATGTTCATTTCACTATCATAAATTGTCTTCAATGTCGTTTTCTGAGAAGTCAGAAGTACATCCACCCAACCTCACAACTATTTGTAACAACGCCAGCCCAGAACCTCCTCATCTGGCTTCCTCACGTGCATGATTGTCTGAGCCTGGCCACCCAGACAGCAGATGCAAAACTGTCAGTGTCTCCGGGAAGCTTATCTGCATGGTCATCATCCTACCCTATTGAACCCTATTGTAATGGTAAGGATTTTTAGGGGGCCAAGCCCAAGGGACCGAGAGAACACGTATGCAAGCATCTTGGAACATCAAACTTAAGTCAATTGTTCCTGAAGTCATCCAGACGCTCTCTGCCAAATTTGGTGCAAACTGGCCTGTAGGTGGCACTATAACGGATGTAAATGCATTTTTGCCGTTTATACAGGTGACATTTAAAAAAACCTCAACGTTACTGTGCCACGTCCAACATGCTAACACATCAACTCTGTAGCTCCTCACAAATAGTTCTTTCTGCTCCACAGGTTCTGTAACATTAGTTCACTTCTCACATATGCAAGACAAATGGATAACAGTGCGTTTAGAAAATGTAGGCCTACACACTAATCAACATAAATGCATTTTTCCTTGTCACTCTCATTTTTTGTTGCAAATAATAGAAATGTAATGAAAAAGTACTGATGTGGGGTCACTCCTGAAGCCAGCCATCTAGTTATAATGATTGGTCAAAGTGGAAGTGATATAGTACAACAAATCCAAATCGGTACACATTCAGCCTTTTGCACTTCCAGTGAGCTTCCCATAACAGTGAATACCACAGCTCAGACATTGGCCTATGACCTCACTTTTGCCCCGAGCTCGTCATCCTTTGGGGCCAACTTCAGTGGGCTCTGCAGTGCGCGGGGTCCGAATCGTGCGGGGGGAGCTTGGCCCCTGTTCATAACTGCTTGCAGTTCTAGTTCTGATTGTGTTTTTGCATGACCAGTCCAAAGCACATCCATACACTGATCTTGATGTTTAATTAGCATCTCGATATGCCACAACTGTTGGGTGGACTGATAATCTTGGCAAAGTAGAAGTGCTCAATAAGTTGGGTTTTACCATGGGACATCTGCTCTAATTTTGATAGAAGTAAGAGTTTTGTGTACATAATTAAAGTCTTAAAATCTTTTATTTGACTTCGGCAAAAACAAAAATGCATTGTTTTTGTTCATATTTTTGTTGAATGTATATAGACAGTGAATGACTAGCACAGATGATGACAACTATTAAATCCTTGGGCAAAATAATGAAACTATTGTGCTTGTAAGTAAATCTGCATGTTCATTCATCTGTCATGTCAAACAGACTGGGATGTGCAACAGACATTTTAAGGACAAGCTTGACTTGAAGGTCTTGATACAATGGAAGGTGGTCATTCTGTCTCATTCAGATCACACAGGTGACAGTTTTTGTGTTTTTTCATTTGCATTAAATATACTGGATATAGACTAATATGTTCAAATGGTTTCATAGTGCTTCTTGTCTCACCAATGTGTCCCTAGCACTGATGCCCTATTGACATGACCTACTTTAACAGTGCTGTGAAATGTCACCAGCATGATGTTTGGCACCAATAGTGGTTGGAAAATGATTCTTTGGTTTAGTAAAGGACTTGACTGGGAGCCCTGGTGTTGTCAAGCATTATATGGGCTCTGCAAGAAAGCTTCTATGACTGTGTCTCCTTAGCTACTATCTCTGTAAGATCCACTCCAAGACCCAGACTCACACACATGTGCCACTCGTAGCTTCCTGGCTGGTTTCCATGGCAGCATGCCTCATCAAAAGCTGCTTACTCCTATCAGTGTCAGACAGTATATTTGTCTATGTTAGTGCATTATGGGACACAAGGCTTCAGTTATTCATCAGGGCATCTGAAACTGTCAGAGATGTGGCTCCATCTGTCATGGCATTGAAATGATTAAGTAGCATGATAATCATCAAATAGTGGGCGATTAACAATGGCATTAACATTGCAGATAAATTTACCATGAGTGCGGTGCAGAAACACATATTCAGGGGGCCCTTACAAGAACACCACAAAGTGGTTCCTCACCTTTTTATCCATACAGTTCAAACCTCAGCTGTTTATTCACTGAATGTCCTCTGACTTCTACCTTTGACCTCCTTGAAACAGTGCTGAAGCACAGTGACTTGTGCCACCCAGGATCAGTTGAGTATTACATTATTGTTAAAAAGGAAAAATGGAGAATATTTTGCCTTGGATTTAAGTTTGGGACTTAAATGAGCTGAAGAAATTTTACATTTTTACCCCAGTGGATTTTCATCAAACAAATACCCATCATGATAAGGACACGGGATGCAGTAACAGAAGGTTCTCGAGGTTCAATTTAAAAAAAAAAAAAAACATGTTTTGGCTTAAAATATCTGTTATGGTTACCAAACATGGCTGGAAATTGTTCCAGTCTCGTCAAAAGGATGTTGTGACAGTCAGGTCATGAACATGCAATGTGAGGATGATATGACACGTAATGTAGAAATGTCAATATGGTACATGATTTATGACACTAACAAATGTGATAGTATCAGTGATTTGCAGAAACGTTTAGGTGCAAACATTTTTATCCTGGCTACTGGGCTGGGTAGATAGAATCTGTGCTATACTGTACAACATTAGCAGGATGCAGTCAGTTTCGTGCTTTTTCCATGTCCTTTGTTACGTTTTCTGATGAAAACCTACTGGATAGTAACAATGATTTTTTGAAGCCTCCATTCACAACTTTTGTCACAGTAATTTTGGCCTCATCAACAACAAAGAAAAAATCACTACGTGGACGTTCAAACATTTAAGTATGTTGCTGTTGTGAGTATCCCTACACTATGTTTTGAATGTAAATAGCTTTGGATTAGCCAAGAAGTTATTCCAGTGAATACACTCTAAACAGACTCAACATGTCATAGTTTTCTGATCACTGTACAAGTCTGAACTTACCAACAGAGGAATGCATGCAGGGTGACATTTGCTTTAATCTAACCTGTATGACAGTGTCTCCTTTACTTCACAGGACAGAAGAAGAGTAATAGTAAATCAGCATGTGTGCCAAGCCATTGTGTAATTAGGGCTAGCTTTCAAGCAAGCCGCGTAGCTAATCAGCTTTTCTATGGCCGATTGTAATCCAAAAGGCCGGTGATGGTTTCCCTTATCAGCAAACTATTGCCTTACACGCAGCTGCAGCTCTCAGCACTGGACTTATTAATGAGGTATCACTATCAGAAATGGGAAAACAGACTTTGATTTGATATGCTCTCTGGTTATCGGAGATTGAAAAAGAACATAGGATGTCCCATTGCTCCTCCAGCAGTGTGGATATTGTGCATATGTTCATGTTCATAGAACCACTGAGAGAAATGGCTGATGATCATGTAAGTGTCTTAGCTACATTCATTTGTAACATTTTAATGATCCTCCCTGATAAAGAAATAATTATGTAGTTGTTGTAGTTGTCACTTTTCCATTTTTCAAATTTTCCAGTTCTTTAATATTGTGTCACCACTAACACAGTTGGGTGATAATTCACTGTTAATGTGTCACTATCAGCTTGCTTGAAATGAACAAAGTCCTCTGATCTACTGTTAATATAGACTCTATAAATGGGCGCAACTACTGTCATCTTATGATGGTACAATTTGATATGGTGAACAGACAAAGCAACATTAGCACTCATTTAGACCTGCTGAAAGACTAACTAACTGGTAGTAAAAAATTAAAAAGCACAATTTACTCAATTACTGAACTGAAGTACAATTTTGAGGTAATTTACTTTAAAGCTGCAGTCTGGAGTTTTGAGAAAAAAAGTGGATTCAGTCAGGATATTTTAATGATACAGCTCCCAGCTCCCTCCTTCTTCCTCTCTGCTGGCTGCAGCCCTGCCTTCAAAGCCCCTCCCCACAGAGGAGCCTAGGCTTGTAACCACGGTAACAGAGGATGCCAGATAACCAAGATGGCATGTTCAAAATAACGACAACATAAGCCCTGATTGTTCTCTTTCTAACCAATACAACTAAATTACAGTGACGAGTGCCTCATGCAGATCACTGCAGATATCCAGAGTAACAAACAATATTCCTGACATCGCGGTAGACGTAGTTACCAGCTAATCATTAATAGAATAGAATAGAATACAATACAATACAATACAATACAATACAATACAATACAATACAATTACTTTATTGATCCCAGACTGGGAAATTATTTTGTTACAGCAGCAGCGGGTCCGCAAAAAACACTCTGTACATAACATAAATACAAAGCAAGATATACACACTGTATATATACAGTGCAATCTATACTATGAACAATAATACTTTACACAGCTATACAAGAAATAGACAATTCCTATGAATGTGCAACAGCAGAACCACAGGTAAAATGAATAGATAAATAGTCTGAAAAGAACATAGAATATGTAGATGTAAACATGTAATGTAACATGAGTAAAAACAATAGATAGATCAGATTACTCTTTCAGGCAGAAGTGAAAGAGTTGTTGTGTAATGAAATGGCTTGTAGCAGGAAAGATTTCCTGTATCTATGGCTGTGATAGCGAAGCTGAAGCAGCAGGAGAAGGTGCTTTGCTGTCTGACCAATGTGAGGTGGAGAGGGTGGACAGAATTATTTTTTAAATTATTTTTCAGTGTCCTCCTCTCCACCACAGCCTCCAGAGTGTCCTGTTTACATCACAGAGCCAGTCTTCCCGATAAGTTTGTTGAGTCTGTTGGTGTTGCTGGCTCCGATGCTGCTCCCCCAACAAACCGCAGCAAAGAAAAGTACACTGGCCACCACAGACATGATAAAAAATCTCCAACATCTTGCTGCACACGTTGAAGGATCTCACCTTCCTCAGGAAGCAAAGTCTGCTCATCCCCTTCTTGTAAACAGCTTCAGTGTTAGATCTCCAGTCCAGTCTGAGGTTGATGGTAACGCCCAGGTACTTATAATCCTCCACCGCCTCCACATCCCTTCCAAGAATGCGCAGTGGTTGGAAAGCTGACCTCCTCTTCCCCTTAAAATCTATCACCATCTCTCTGGTCTTGCTGATGTTCAGCCACAGGTGATTCAGTCTAGTTCACTCCACGAAGTTGTCTACCTGTGCTCCCCCTCCTGTTCCTCATTTATACACACAACAACAGCCAAGTCGTCAGAAAACTTCTGCAGGTGACACGACCCGGTGTTGTACTGAAAGTCAGTGGTGTATAAGGTTAACAGGAAAGGAGACAGTGCAGTCCCCTGTGGAGCTCCTGTATCACCAATCACTGCATCAGATTCTGTGATTCTCACAGTACCTCCTCCACCATCCAGATGCGAATGGGCTCGTTGCAGCAGGTAAATGACAGTATCATCAACTCCCAAGTGGGGCTGGTAAGCAAATTGCAGAGGGTCTAGCAGGGCTCTCACCTGCAGCCTCAGGTTGGCCAAGACCAGCCTCTCCAGCACCTTCATCACGTAAGATGTGAAGCCCACTGGTCGGTAGTCATTGAGGTCTGATGGTGTTGACTTCTTTGGAACAGGAACCAGGCAGGACGTCCTCCAGAGCACTGGTATTCTCTCCTGACCCAGGCTCAGGTTGTACAGGTGTTGTAGGACAGGAGACAGCTGGCTGACACATGTCCTCAGGATGCTGGGGCTGATACCGTCAGGGCCTGCAGCCTTCCGCTGGTGGAGTCTCTCCAGCTGTCTTGTAACCTGGCCTGCAGTCACAGTCATGTGGGGGAGGGTGCTGGTGGAGTGGAGGAGGAGGAGGAGGAGGAGGAGAGGTGCTGCACAGGAGAGCTTACATCAGGGGAGTGAGGGGGGAGGGGAGGAAGCATTTAGGGCAGTGGAGGTGTGTGGGGGTCTGGAGGTGTCGGGGAGATGACAGAAGGCTGACCCTCTCCAGGCTGTCTGATGACTGTCTGCCGCTCACCTTACACCCAATGATCTACTTCATTCCAGTCCACACCTCCCTCACATTGTTCTGCTGGAGTTTGGCCTCCAGCTTCCTCCTGTAGGTGTCATTACAGGCCCTCAGCATATCCCTGAGTTCATGCTGCACTCTCCTCAGTTCTTCCCTGTCTCCAGACCTGAACGCCCTCTTCTTCTTGTTCAGAAGGGCTTTCAGGTCATTGGTGACCCACGGCTTATTACTAGGGAAGCAGCATACAGTCCGGGTTGGCATGGTGGTGTGTTCACAGAACCTGACATATTCTTTGATGCAGTCAGTCATGCTGTTGAGATCCTCTCCATGTGGCTTAACAAGTACATCCCAGTCTGTCGACTCAAAGCAGTCCTGTAGTGCATCAGCAGCCTCCTGAGTCCCATGCTCCTAGTATGAACAGGCTGCTGCTGAACAAGAGGGACATACCTAGGGGTCAGCAGGACCAAGTTGTGGTCAGTTGTGTTTGGCATATGTGAATTCCCGGGGTAAATAATACGGTCACATCCCCACAGTCAGCAGTTCAATGTCCGGGATACAGAGACGTTCCTTTACGTGAACATGTCCAGGATTACACCACCTCTCACTCACATACAGTGCAATCCCCCCTCCTTTCTTCTTTCCGCTGCTTATCACGTCCCTGTGAACAGTGCTGAAGCCAGGTACCGCCACGCTGTGGTCCGGGATGTGTGAGTGAAGCCAAGTCTCTGTGAAACACAACACACTGCAGTCATGATATTTCCTCTGAGTCTCTATCAGCACTGCGAGCTTTGGTACAGCCGGTCCTTGTCTCCTCTTCTTCGCCCTCCGTTTCACTCTGGCTGTGCAGCCCCAGTGTCTCCTCCTCAGCTCATTCATGACCTCAGGCCTGGCTCCGGGCAGCAGTGCAGGTTCACACAGCAGTGCAGGTTTACACAGCACAATCAGCTGGTTGCGTGTGTAAACAATGCGCTCAATAATGTGCTCCTGACCCTCCTTTGCTAGGGTTAGCAGAAACATCATACAAAATGCCTAATGCCACAAAAGTTTTTTTAAAAAAGTAAAAAAAAGTAAAGTGTCCGTCTTCTCTTGGACTCTGGAGAAGAGTTGCCAAAAATTACCAAAAATTCACAACCAAAATCAAAACAGAGCAACAAAACAAACTACAAAAACTTGGAAAACCCACAGGAGCTGCTGCAACAGGCTGCCACCTAGTATGGCGCCATAGCAACAGTACTATATAACTGTACCATATTACCTGGTGCAATGCCATGCTGCCTCTCTGAAGCACGAGTAATGTTATTTCTCTAAAACCAATACAACCACTTACTAACATTATAACAGCCCGGTCACTTGAAATACACTTTTGCTAACCAGTAGCCATAAAGACAGAGCTAAACACCAGAGTAAATCTAGCTTGTTAGCTTGTATGCTAACTCTGTTTGCAAAAATGCAATGTAATATTATTGATTTTATGTTTTCATTAGTGTATAATCACCTGTAACTAGGAATCGTTGTGTCTACCTTTACCTAAAAGAGCCTTTAGTATCTACAGAGGAAGCAGGGCCTTTTTTCAGAGTCGCACAGCCATGTTTCTACAGTGGACGAGCCAAACACTGGTTCTAGAGAGGGCCTTTCATTTTTTTTAGCAGCCACCATAGGGTAGGAGTGTTCGGTTGGTTTCAGTCTGCAACCTCTCTGTGAGATGCTGCTTAATCCTACACTGGACCCTTAAGGTCAACACAGTATATGATCAGGAGTTAAAGTGAAAATGTAGAAAATAGATGTTTGTTTACAAGTCAAAAAAGGACCAGTGGTTGTAGTGGTACTGCAAGGGAAGAGAAGAGATATGTTTATTTTAGAGACTCTACTGTATAATACCCTCCTTTCTGCAATACAGGACCTGTGTCTCCATGTAGCATTCGGTTTACACTTTCTCCTTTGAGTGAGGCTGACTCACTGCTCACTGATGTGAAAACAGATGCTGCTGTACATTCTCTGCCCCTCCCCTCCTCTGCACTGCTCTTTATGTATTCACTTGGCCGGCGTCACCATGGTGACAGACCTGTTGTTACATGGCGACGGATAGTTCTCTGCACAGCAGTGATACTGTATGATTGGAAACACCTAATCTTCTATGACCTACAAAAATTGTGCAGCCTCAACCTTGAAGTGATTTTAACAATAAAAACAATGACAAGCTTGAAACATGAAACACATGTAGTATCAGAATGAGTTCTGTGACTATAATTCAAGACGTGTAGGTTAAAGATACACCACAGCCAAAAGATATTGTACTACAGCGCTAGTTTCTCAAACCAAAACAAATGTGTTGGAAAGAGAATCTATAGAGACACTGCTCATGAAACTAAAATCAAACTGTAAAATCAGGCAGGCCTGACCAAAAATGAATCACGGTTCTGTTACTGCACGACCTATTGTGGCTTGAAATGTACCATATATCCATATATTAGTGTAATCTTTAGCTGTAAGATGAGAATGTTTCTTACCTGGCTGACATATTAATGCCGGACAGAGAGGGACTCACATACATCCCTCTCTTGAAGTGTACCTACATTAGCCTCATTTGCATTTTTTCCTTGCATCTGAGTCCCACCCCACAAGGGTGCATGGAGTGACACATAGAGACCATGTGAAAAAGAGGGTTATGAAAATTATTAAATGTTTTTGTTTTTTTAAGACAATGAGACTTGATTGACTGCTTGTGTGGTTGAGAATTGGAGCAATAGTCCAACAAATGGAATGTGGACACTCTTATCACTTGATGACTCTGAATCTTTTAATCAGTTATAAAATGTTGAGCAACTGGCAATATATCAATTTACGCTTTGTAAATTTGCTGTGTAGACTCTGGCTAAGCATACTGGAGGTCAGCTAGAGGTTCAGTAATGTGGGTTTTCAAAGAGAAATTTCTCACTTTGAGACACTTTTAAGCATCTTAAAGTTTATCAAAGTTTGAGCTTGCCTCTAAATTTGTCATTAGCATGCTGTGAACATCTTTGAATGGCTTTTAGATATTTAGAACACAAAAGTACACAGAATATATTAATTTTCAGAATAAACAACTCTGTATGGCTAAGTTGGCCATGTTACATACCTAGAAACCTGCCTTACAAACTGCTTTGCAACCAGTAAGGAACTGAGGATTAACCAGTACCATGGCAGCCAAACTCTGCAATCAACAGGTGTTTTTCCAACAATGTGTTACTGAGTGGACAGACTTATCTAAAACCTAATGTTTGTTTTGTAAAATGAGACACACCACCAGATGAATACAAAGTGAACAAGGGAACGTACACACTGCAACCACGTATGAAAAGTAACATTTCTATATATTGGCAACTGACAATCACAGAAGATTTTGTTGTTTTGTTGTTGTTGTTGATGATGATGATGATGATTGTATGTCCAACAGGGAAAGTCTTACCCATTCAAAGGCTCCTTTCCACCCATGTGGAACCCCTTTGTCCTGTTGGACTTCAACAACCTGTGGAGGACAATGGACGACATGGGCAAGGAGGTAAAGCAAGAATAACCCTGTTGTTTGCTTTTACTTTACACTCTTTGTATCTCATCTTTGCCAAACAGTGACTTGCTCATCCTCCGTCTGTATTTCAGATTCCCAGAGAGGCTCCCTGGAAAGCTCCCCATGCTGAGGAGTGGGACAAGATGTCCATGAGGGAGCTCTTTGAAAAAATCTGCTGGACCAGGTAGCAGAGAAAAGTGGATAGTATATTACATTTCCTCCTTAAGATTAAGAACAATTGTGCACGTTTTTCTTATGTCTCCTGAAGCTGGGTTAGTAAGATGATGGAAACCATCAAGAGCAAGCTAAATTTGTCCAACTGAAAAACTTCTCCTCCTGGCTACAGCGACAGTGGCTGTCCTGTTCCTCTCACTGGCCAGCTGAAAGATGTGTAGCTGGCTAGTTTGTTACATTTAAATTGCTTTCTTAGTATGGTTTGTCTGATAAATGCCTAAATCAGCAACTCCACAATCAAATAAACTCAAGCAAAATAGCTATCACTAAGTGTACCTCAGGCTAAAAAAGGCTAGCCTTTGCACAGTTAGCGTACTCATTGCTGCTGTAGATGTATGCTTTGTGCTAACAGGATTAGCTTCCGAATAAATCTGTTGCTGCCACAGCCAGTCTGTCCTTTGGCTCAGAGGCTATATGGTATGAGCTCAGCACATAGTTGTCATCACTTACTGTGTCCAACTTTAGGCAACAAGACTACTTGGTTAGTTTTAGGAAATACAAATGAATAATACTAGGAAAACCCTAGATTTAATTCAGCCCAATCATGTATTTCTTTTGAAGTGATTTTTTTTTTCTGCCATTTTCACCTTTATTAGAGGCCAGGGCCCGTATTCACAAAGACTTTTAATGTCAGGAATACTCCTAAATCGGACTAAAAGTTTTTATGTAGGAGTCATTTCTTAAAAGTAATTCACAAAGCTGCTGAGACCTACTTTTAGTTATGAAAACACTGAACTCCTAAACTAGAAGTAAGTCTTTGTTGCTATGGATGACGTCATTTTATAAGGACGCACTTAGAAGCGGTAACAACAATGATTGGTTGTTGAGTGACAGGGCAGCCCATTGAAAAGTCATTTAGGCTGCGCAATGCATGAAGTGAAAATAAGGAAGTTGCCTACAAGCCCATGACAAAGCCTGTGAAAAGATATTGGATAAAGAAATGTATTTATGAGGAGAATTAAGTGCACCCCCACCCCCACTCCAATCAAAAGCGCTTTGGCCAAATGAAAATTAGAAGATTGCGATGAAAAACTTGAATTGCCAATAAAAGCGGCATTTACTTGAAAAGCTGCATCAAATCACTCTCCATTAAAATTCAGGAATTGTGTGTTGATCTGGGCCATTTCGCAAGAATGTCCAGTATATTGTAACATGCGTCAAAGACAATATGTGTATTGATGGAATGCAAGTTTTTTCTGATGACAAATGGGACTAGCATAACTTGGGGACCTCCAGTAATTTGTAACAATTGCGGAGGTTGTCTGTGATCTTAATCCCATGCGAATCTGCCATGAACGTAATTTGTAAAGTAAAAATTTCACCTCAAATTACCTACCATATTTCACCAAACACAGAGGTCATGTGATAATATTAGTCCTGTGCGAATCGGCATCTCTGTGATTTGGGGTCATTTTTTTTTCTTAAGGTTTTTTGTGTTTGTCACACCTTTTTTCTGCCTTTTTCCCAGTTGAGAATTATGGAGGCTGCATTGGGAATTATAAATGGAGGTTTTGACAGCATTTTGGGTGCAAATTCAGGAGACTCATTAGAAGGGCGAAATCTCGAAAGATGATTAGATGGATTACATGCGTGGCAGCATGCGGTAAGGAACATTTTTCCATCTTTCAACAGGCTCCAGTTATAATATTAAAAATATCTATCTCTAACCATTAACTCCGGTGCGATTGACCCGGGGCATAATGTCACTAAAAGTTAAAACACAGACTTCGCTTATCTCATGCGCTTATCACTTGAGGTCCCCAGGTAATACTATTCCTGTGCGAAGAGCTGCATTTTCCCCGTAGCCAAGTACCGAAGTGTTGCCAAACATTTTAACTCCAGCATTATTGAATCGTTTCGGTTGGTTGGGGACGTTATTGCATCCCTCACCAACTCAACCACAACTTCAATCCCTTTGCGGTCCATCTGACATCGTTTTAATAATTCCCTGTCATATGCGTCTCCAAAACATTCGGTTGTGATTAAATCTTTGCGAGTTAGGAGTCCTCTGGACTACTTCTAAGGTCTCCCAGACTTAGGTGCTACTTTTAAGCTTAAAATCTTTTGTGAATAACTCTTATTTTAAAAAATTCGGAGTCCTAAAGTTATGACTGACACACCCATTATTTTTAGGAGCTGCTCCTAAATTTGCCTGTTAGGAGCTACTTTTAGCCTTAAGAGTCTTTGTGAATACGGGCCCTGGCTACTGGCGCAGCACTCCATCACTCTCCTTCTTGGTCAGATAGCCCTTATACAGCCTGGAGGTGTGTTTGGGGTCATTGTCCTGTTGAAAAATAAATGATGGACCAACTAAATGCAAACCAGATGGGATGACATCTTGCTGCAGGATGCTGTGGTAGCCATGCTGGTTCAGTGTGCCTTCAATTTTGATTAAATCCCCAACAGTGTCACCAGCAAAGCACCCCCACACCATCACACCTCCTCCTCTATGCTTCACGGTGGGAACCATGCATGCAACCTGGAACTAAAGATCTTATCTTTGGACTCATTAGACCAAAGCTCAGATTTCCACTGGTCTAATGTCCATTCCTTGTGGTTCTTGGCCCAAACAAATCTCTTCTGCATGTTGCTTTTCCTTAGCAGTGTTTTTTTTAGCTGCCAATCGACCATAAAGGCATCTGAGGTACTGTTAACTTGAGGTTTCTGAGGCTGGTGACTTGGATGAACTTATCCTCAGCAGCAGAGGTGACTCTTGGTCTTCCTTTCCCGAGGCGGTCCTCATGTGAACCAGTTTCATCGTAGTGCTTGATGGTTTTTGCGACTGCACTTGGGGACACATTCAAAGTTTTTGCAATTTTCCGGACTGGCTGACCTGACAGTTCTTAAAGTAATGATGGACAGTCGTTTCTCTTTACTTAGCTGATTGGTTCTTGCCATAATATGAATTCTAACCGTTGTCAAATAGGACTGTCAGCTGTGTACCAACCTGACTTTTGCACAACACAACTGATGGTCCCAACCCCATTAAGAAGGCAAGAAATTCCACAAATGAACCCTGACAAGGCACACCTGTGAAGTGAAAACAATTTCAGGTGACTACATCATGAAGCTCGCTGAGAAAAGGCCAAGGGTTTGCAACGCTGTCAACAAAGCAAAGGGTGGCTACTTTAAGGAATCTAAAATATGAAAGATATTTAGAGTTATTTCTCAATTTTTTGTTGACTACATAATTCCATTTGTGTTCATTCATAGTTTTGATGCCTTCAGTGAGAATCTACAATGTAAATAGTCGTGAGAATAAAGAAAAAACACTAAATGAGAAGGTGTGTCCAAACTTTTGACTGGTTGTGTATAATTACAGACACAGATACAGTACACTAACACAAACAAAGCTGCATTATGTTTTTTTTAAGTATTTAGTCCTAACTGTTTTATCTCTCTCCCTTACTTCAAGCACTGTCCGGCAGTTTGCCACGCTGTTTGTCAATGTGAATGTGACCTCTGAGCCCCATGAGGTGTCGGCTCTGTGGTTCCTCTGGTATGTGAAGCAGTGTGGAGGAACCATGAGGATCTTCTCCACCACAAATGGAGGACAGGTAGGTGAACCTGAATGTTTGTGTATGCAGTATCAGTATTTCTACCAGTAAGTGTTAGAGTCGTTATTCAAAAAAGTAATGTATTACATATAACTTGTCATCTCTTTTTAAAATGTTATGTGTTATTTCACTTTTTGTCCCTTTTTTGTTACACGACCCATTACATTACAGTAGTGTTAATGTTGTCTGAGATGCATTGTCATGTAGTTGCCAGTTAAGAATAAAAAGTTAAACATTACATATGCCCATACATCAGTCCAATCCTTTTATGGTGGATCTACACAAGAGCTTTCTTTTATGCTCTTCAGATAGCATATGGACTGCACGTACCAGGCTAGACACAGTCAGATGAGTTGATTGCTCACAAACTAGTCTCTCAAATTGTCTGTTCCAAGGCTGTTCAAAGGCTGCCGAGGCTCAAAAGCTTCTCCAGGGCTGTACTTGGCAGCATTGCTGTATTGAGTTTTTATTGATATCAGGAGTGGTCAGGAGATGTGAGTGTGCATGTAAAGGCAAGTTTGGTAATTTTTTTTTTTTTTTGTCCAGCCATTACACAGTTAACCCTTTAAGCCCCAAGCCAATTTTCTAGGGTTAGGGGTTAGGGTTAGGGTGATTCATGAAGTTTGATGTTTAGTTGTTTATTTGAGTAGTGTTTGGGCTGTGTTTGGGTAATATAAACATGTTTTTTACACACTGTAGCTTCTGCTGTTTAATTTGATATAGAATATGACTATATTCTTTGATAATTAGTGCAGTAGTGGCTCTGTGGTTGTTCTGCAGGTCTTAAGGGTTAGGAATAGAAGTGTATAAGGACTCCTTAAAGTCCAATATGGCATTGGCGCAGGTCTCTCTTTCATTCTCTTATTGAAGACCTGAAATCATAAAGGTCACATTAATTCAAAAAATCCAAAAATAAAGGAATAGGAGGAGAAAAAGGGGGGGGTTAGGGTTAGGGTTAAAACTGCTTAAAGGGTTAAATTATGCCACCTAGGTAACAACATGACATTTCGAATCAATAACTACAATGTGATCACTGTGAGTTTTCTTGTTTGTTTAAGTGGGCAAAGTCCAGGTTTATCAGTCCAATCTAGATCAGAGATTAATGTGAGATACATTTTTTGAAAAAAAACAAAAAAAACATAACGCAACAAGAATGACACTCAGTCCAATGCATACCCTAACAAAGGCCCAACTGTCCCCTTAAATTCTCTAATCAAACCTTGTCCAATATCAAACTTGATAGCCCTGGATCACTCTAAATTTTGACCACCCATAACTATTTAATCATAATTGTACTCTCTCATAGATATCAGTGATCTTAATACACAGTTTCTTTCTTAAATTCTGATCCATGCATTATTCCCTGAGAAAATTTTAAGACTGCCCTGAAAAATGCCCTTTAACCTGGATTCCCACCAGAGGTCTATTGTGAGCCAAGACCCATCCTTCATCCAGGGTTACACAACAAATCTATTCAGCAGTTTTTGTGTAACCCTGCAGACAAACCAACCCACTAACCAACAAACAAACATTACAAAATGGAACTAGGTGGAGGTGATAATTATTCTTAATTAATACCCATTTAAATACAAACAGAATACCACAGTATCACGTATAAGCTTGCTGTGAAAAGAAGCTCGAGGTAGTGAGGCCAGTGCAGATGAGGCTTGCCAAGAAGAGGTGTAAACTTAAGCTCACTGGAGCTAGCAGAGAGGCACTCACTTATGCAAAACAGGAGGCTAAGCATCAGTAAGAGATCCCTCACTCTCCTCTTTCAGCCATACTATTTTTACCTTAGTCTGCTTCTGATGAGTGTAGCATAATTATGAGCCTTACAAAAGCTGTTTCTTGGAGTGCTTGGGGAAAACATTGTGCCTCAGTACTCCCCAAAGCCAAGCGGCCCTGTTGCCATAGCCACTGAGGAATGGGATTGTATTTAGGTAAACAGACTATGCTGTAACCAGCTCTGTTGTCATCTTCCAATATGCTGGACCTTCCAATTTAAAACATGCAAACTTGTTACGGTTGCATGCATGTACAATACAATACAATATGTACAATATAAACATCTGAACAGTCATTTGAAATGATATTTTGTTTAAAGGAGGGGGTTATGTAAGTTTTGAAGTATTATATATAAAGGCACATGTGATATATCTTACTTTTAGTGGAATTCCCACAGAAACTGAAATGTGCGTGTCTTTTACCAAACAAGACAAACACAGACTCACTCCATTTCAACACCAGGAGTGGTTTAGTTTTAGCTCAGAATTCTGTGGCAGCTGGCAGGCAAATTCATCCAAACTGCCACAGTGGAATACACACAGTGCATTTGTGAACAGGAAAAATAGAGAGACATTGACACTAACCATATGGAAGAGGTCACTGTTGATTTAATTTTGTGTATCAGAGCTTTGGCAGCACTCATTGCCTCTTCACCTTCACAATATTCTCCATTATTCAGCAGTTTCTCGCCTGAGCTTTACAAACAGTCTCCCTTTGGTTTAAGATGTAGAAATTTCTTAGTGAAGGAAAGAGAGTTGACTGAGAATAATTGGTATGTGACACCCAGATAAATCAACAGATATGTCTCCTAGTTTTATTACCCTGGCAGAGTAGTAGTCTGTATTGCAGGGAGATACTTAAAAAGCTGGACTAGATCAGTGTAGTCTCTCTGCATCTGTGCTCTGTGTTTGTTGTTGTTGTGGTGGTGGTGGTGGTGGTGACTGACCCCTGATTTCCCCCTCCTCCTCTGCAGGAGAGGAAGTTTGTAGGCGGCTCTGGTCAGATCAGTGAGTGCATGGCCAAGGAGCTGGGAGACAGAGTGAAGCTGCAGTCTCCAGTCTACAGGATTGACCAAAGTGGAGACATGGTGGTGGTGGAGACAGTGGACAAACAGACCTACACAGTAAGCAGATCACATTAGTATGCCATACTGTGATGGAAAGTAACTAGGTACAATTACTCAAGTACTGTATGTACATCAGCATAGTTTTGAAGTACTTTTACCTAACTTTTTATTATTTTCATTTGATGTTTCTAAATTTTATACTTCTACTAAACTAAATGCCAGCAGTAAATATTATAATTTCTACTCCATTACATTTAGACAAATGCTAACAAATGCTAATGAACGCTGTCAGATGAAAGCTGTAGTTAGAAGTCTCTGGTCTTGTGACTCCCCACAAAAGAATATGTTTGGGTCTCTTGTTGCATTTCCCTCTAAACTTATCAGATTTCGTTTATTTAGATAACAGTTTGAGGTCCAAATATGTTAAATTACCCCATAAATAACAAAGACAGCTTTTACTTGGAGAAAAAAAAAAAAAAGGGTGACTCCTTTTGAGGGGTTTGACCACTGAACTATCTACAAAACTGTATGTAATGTACTGAAAACATTAACCCTGCATGGTTGCATTAGTATTGACTATTTACCCATCTTATGAATAATAATAATAATGATGTAACAGTGTTTAATAACAGTAACTAGAGTATTTTTACTTCTGACACTTTTCCTGATACCTAATATAATTAATAATAATAATAACAACAATAATAATAATAATAATAATAATAATAATAATAATAATAATAATACAGTTCCTGACAAAACTTTTTATTGTTGAATGAAGGGCTTTTATTTATAATGGAGTATGTTTATATTGCTGTATTAGTACACCTTTGGTGCAGATAATCTGGGTACTTCTTCCAGCACTACAGCCATAGTTGATATTACACATAATAGTTATCATTGTTATATTTTTGGAATTATTTATACATAGAAAAAAACTACATGCATGTTATTGCATGCATGCTGCTTAATGCAACATGTAGTCATAATAGAACATGCCCTCAGGGATGAGAAATAGATGTTACTGACAGAAAATTTTATTAACACAGCCTGAATCATGAATTGCAGCTTGCATTATTGCTCTTTGCTGCCATCCACTGGTTTCTTGGCAAGCTGCTGCATGTGTGATGAGATGCAGCTCACAATGTCCTGTCTCATTTGTGTTTGCTTTTTTATGTGTGCCCTTGTCTTAGGCCAAGTATGTGATTGTGGCCACCCCGCCTGGTCTGAATCTGAAGATGCATTTTAACCCTGAGCTTCCACCACTGAGGAACCAGCTGATCCACCGCGTCCCCATGGGTTCTGTCATCAAGTGCATGGTCTACTACAAAGAGAACTTCTGGAGGAAAAAGGGTACAGTGGAAGTGGAGAGAGACAGAGAGGGAATGCTGTTGTTTATGTCCTTTTTTACTTGTACACTATTCTTTTTTTACAATAGTGCTCATGGTGTGTGTCAACAGGTTACTGTGGCAGTATGGTAATTGAGGAGGAGGGCGCTCCTATTAGCCTGACACTGGATGACACCAAGCCTGATGGGGCTGTACCTGCCATTATGGGGTGAATGCAGCACTCTGCAAAATTTGATAAAGTTAGATAGTATGATGACCCAAAGTCATATTAAGTGTACACATGCCCCCATGTGTGATTATCTCATTTTAAAACCAAGGGCTTTGTCAACAAGTCCCAAGAAAAGATCAAAACCAACACTGTGTTTGTTTGTCCATCTCATACTGTTTTCTGGTTGTCTTTGTAATATCATTGGCTCTCAGCCCTAATACCCCTTTGGCTCCTACTGAAGACTCACAAATTAAAAAATGACTACAAAATATATAATTACTAAATAGGCCTCAGTAATTTCCTAAAATAGCACAGCAAAAAATATGACTCAAACAGCATTGAACAGGTGTACAAAAGGACAAAGAACATTCATTAATGATAGATCCTGACCAATTCTGTAACACAGTCCTTTTTAGTACAATCAGTTCATTGTTTGTTTGGGTTGTTTCACGAGATTTGATGGCAGTCAGGAAAATATTGAATGTGACTCTACTCAGGCTCTACTCATGATATATTTTCTATATAGTAGATAATATTTTTCTTTTCTCTCCCCAGATTCATCCTTGCCCGCAAGTGCAGAAAGCTATCAGAACTGACCAAAGAGGAGAGGTAAAACTATGGTGGAGACAGTGCGTTAGCAATAAACTCTCATAAGCTGTGAAATCAGTTTAATCCAAATTGTTGTCTCTCTGTATTTAGGTTGAAGAGGATCTGTGAGATCTACTCCAGAGTGCTGGGCACGGAAGAGGCCCTGCATGTGAGTTTATACAGGCTAAAATGTAGTTACACAGCTGCAGTGGAATTGCATCACTAGTTAAACCATTCATGTGTCCACTTGTGTCTCTGTCAGCCGGTGCACTACGAGGAGAAGAACTGGTGTGAAGAAGAGTACTCTGGAGGCTGCTACACAGCATATTTCCCTCCAGGAATCCTCACCCAGTATGGCAAGTGAGTCACTCAAGTGCACACACACATGCATGCACACACGCACAGCAAAGCTGTATTTTTCATTCAACTTGAAAATGAAGCTGCCTTTCTGTCTTTAGAAGTTGACAGCTGAAGGGCTTATATGATGAAAAGACAAAACCCAATGCAATGAAATAAATCAAGTGTTTTAAATGTGCTGATCCATCGTCCCTTCACTTGAAGGCTTAATTCAGACAAAACAATGAGTAGCAATGGCAATGGCAGTGTGTTTAATTAAGGGCCACCTTTAAACCTTATAGATCAGCTCTAACTCTCTCTTTTCCTTTCCCCAGGGTGCTAAGGGAGCCGGTTGGCAGGTTGTACTTTGCAGGCACAGAGACAGCCACAGAAT
The DNA here is from genome assembly GCF_904848185.1 of Acanthopagrus latus. NCBI lineage: Eukaryota > Metazoa > Chordata > Actinopteri > Spariformes > Sparidae > Acanthopagrus > Acanthopagrus latus. Next base: position 1,244,740 of record NC_051047.1, on the reverse strand, counting down.
GGAGTGGCTACATGGAGGGGGCTGTACAGGCTGGAGAGAGAGCTGCCAGAGAGGTCAGAGCACAGACAACCTCAAAACACTGCTCTTTCAGAAACCAGGAGATTCATAGATACAGTCATGGTCAAAACTTTACATAGGTACAGTTGTGAAGAAAATGTATGTCATAGCAGTCTTCAGTTCCAGTTGTTTCTGCAGCTGTCATTTTTCTGCAATTGAATGAGTGGGACACATACTACTTTGTCACAAATAACAATCATGAAGTTTGGTTCAGCAATCAATTTTTTACCAAATCTGCAGGGTCAAAATATATCTGCATTCAAATTATGAACATCTACAGGCTTCCATTTTACTCCTTAGACATCCCCAGCCTCCTCCAGGAATAACATTAAATGTGGTTTCAGGAGAGTTTGGGGGAGTGAGTGAGCTAAATATATTCACACTGCCAAACTGAAATGCATGTTATCTTGAAATAAAGGCTTAAATCTTGACATGAGTGTACTGACTGAACAAATGATGTACTCTGTTGCAGGTTATGTGTGTACTGGGTAAAATCCACCAGAGTCAGATCTGGCAGACGGAACCTCAGTGTTTGGTGAGCTAAACCTCTCTTTAGTCAAAGTCAAAGTCAAAGTCAAAGTCATCTTTATTGTCAATTCTGCAGCATGTACAGGATAAGCAGAGAATCGAAACTTAGAACTTTTAGTTAGAACTTTAAGAGTTCTAACTAAATGAAAGTCGGAAGATAAATACATTTAACCTAAACCCCCCTGTGCCTTCTGCCCCTCCAATAGGAGGTTCCAGCATTGCCATTTGTCACCACCTTCTGGGAGAGAAACATGCCTTCAGTCGGTGGTCTCCTCAAGTTCATGGGAGTCTCCACCTTCCTGTCTGCTGCCACTGCAGCTGGCCTGCTGGCCTACAAGAAGGGCCTCCTTCCCCTTCCCAGGAGTTAAACGGGTCACACCAATCATCTCACTCCTCTGTATCTCAAGGGGGCATGCCTCAATAGACACCGTACTGTTATCCTTCTAGTGCACTACTTTATGGCCCAGACTACAAAGTAGTAAATTATAGGCTATAGGATGTTTTTGAGAAACACCCTGCTGTAAGACAGACTGTTCAGCTCACACAAATCACTAATGCACCATCACTCTGTGTGCACTGTCTGGTCACAAAAGAAAGAGAGAGTGAAACACACAACACAGTAAAGGACTGATTGATAGTTCATTGATACTTTTAGAGTGAAGGAGAACTAGCTTCAGTTTAAATCTAGAAAATCTAAACCTGAGATTCAGATTGTGAAACCAATGAAGGAAAAATACAGAATCAATTCTTAAAAGAAAAAAAAATATATGTCACTGTTAATATTCCATAACATTGCCAATGACATTCACATTCTTAAACACATATTAGTTTATTAATGTATCATGCTTTCTGTGTGTCTATGAGCTTTGTTTGTGTGCATCACACATGCTTTGGTGATCATGCATTTGTGAGTATGTGTTGGTCAGTTGTGCAAAGTATGTGTATGTTAATGCATGTGGTGTAATTACTTCTGCTGATTTTAGGTGCTGATTTATTCTGGCCAAGCAGCTGTAGATGTTTGATGAGATCCAGCAACATCAGAATAGAACAGAGTTGTGCCATTGCCCATGACAAATCCACAGGGGAATTTTAGAGATTAGGGTTGTGATATTTGCTGTTTTTCTCATTGTCAACAAATCCCATGAAAAGACAAAAGTAAAGCAAGACTATGAACTGATCCTTTATTCAAGTACTGTCTGTGTAGCTTAAGGCTGATAAATCATGTAACTCTGTGCCATAGGGTTCCATTATTAAGTAAGCCTCACTGTTGCAATGGGTGACATCTTCCCTCATTCATTATGAACAGGAGCACTGTTGTTTATGTTGAGTCAACTCCACATTCACCATCCTGCTTGTATAAAGGCAGGGGTCTTAAACATCCCTTCCCTCAGCCATATGTGAAACTAGATAGTAATCTAGCCCTCAAAATTATTTTTTTATTCAGTAATTTTTAAGTTGTTTAACACCAATTTAAACCACACCTCCAAATGCAGTTGAAATTTAAGAAAAACAATTCTATTTCTTTTACAGACACAAGTTTACTTTTATTTTCAAGTAACCAAGAAGATTTTATTTTGAGTAAAAATGCTAACAGTGACGCAGCCTATCTGTTTTACTTAAGTGACAGAATAGTTAACTGTTGGTTGATAAAGGATTTGGTGACAGTAAGAAAATTCAAACTTATTATTCGGGGTAATTAACTGCATCTAAGCTGCTCTTTACGGTTATCTTTTGGTAAGTGTTATGGAATAATCTGAATATATTTTCTTCAGAATAGATAACACAATCTATTTGTTGTTGTATTATGATCAGAATTTTGACGTATGTACTTTTACTTTCTCTCATTCATGATTTAGATTAACACAAAGGGTAGTACTGTAGCTAACCAAGCAAACCACATACCTTTTTTTTCAAGGAAACCCAAACCTGATATGTGCATTATTATAAGAGGCCATTTGTCATTCAACATGAAAAGATGTGGCCAGTGTGCAGTTTCTCTGTAAAGGCCTCTGACATTAGAGTATTAGAATAAATTGATTTACATTATTGCACTTATCTGATGCTTTATTGTGTTAATTACTTATATTGTATTATTTACTCAATCAAATGAGTTCAAATCAAATAAGATGTAGTTTTTGTTTTTTAAGAAAAGTTTTGAAGGAATCACCTTTTTCTTAAAATAGATTCAAGAAAAACAGTTGAACAAATGAAGGATCACTCTTAGAAAGATTATACAGACATTTGGAGAAACAAGTTGTCAAATTGTTAAGGGTGTGCCACACTTCAAGCACTTTGACAGCAATCCATGATGATTTACACTTTGATGACAGCAATCATTTGTCAGAGTAGGGGTCAGATTTGAAGAAAACCAACACATGAGTGACTCTGAAGTTTCTCTGTTAGAACATCTCTTTTGAGGTGCACTGTAATGTGCGTGCAGCTCGGTATGCTCGCTGAGAGAATCATGCTGTTCTTGTATGTGTGCGTGAGTGTAGTTGTCTGTTGTGCCTTAATGGAAGTCGTGGTGTTTTTGTCATTTCTCTTAAGTGCCTGTGTGATTCTTGACACTCTCTGCCCTTATTCTGCTCCTCCCCGATCTGCACTGGAGGTGAGATGTCAGATGGACCAGGCCATTGGTTTAATGTGTCATCAATATCCATCAGTGTATAGGGACCCGCAAAACAACTGTGTCCCTCTTACCATGTCCAAATCCTGTTTCATTTTGGACATTCTATGTATAACCTGAGGTCTAAACTCAGTACAAACTTGACTCAGGTAAAGCTGGGTGTATAAACACAGCATCAGCTGTGAACAATAGAGCTCTGACCATTAGGTTGATCAAGCTGCTTATCTCCGGTGATATCAAGTCTGTGTGTGTTTTGTATTGTGATTGCAGTGCCTCACTGTGATCTGTCTCCCCTTGTTGTGGTGCCCTCATGTCTCTGAATGCTTTACTCATCTTGTGTAAACTGACCTTTGACCCTCCAGCCCTTACTCCCTTGACCTACCCCTGTTTCACCCCAGCACATGCACTGGTTTTGTGCTCGACCAGGCTATATCTACAAGTAATGATAGGACAATGAACAAACACAGCCAACACACTCTGTCTGCCTTTCAAAACCACAGTACTAGCACCATCAGCAGACATAATGTATGATATAGTTATTTATCTGATCCTCTGGTTTCTGGAGACCTTTGACTGCTTCTCGGTCCCTCTTGTCCTCCTGTGCATTTGAGCCTCCTTGATTATTCCTGTGACCATTATTATATCAATTAGTATACCAGTTATTTGATGTGTTTGATCCCTTAAATAAAGCTGGTGATATTGAAAGACAAAAAATGTGAAATAAATCTTTTACTCATCCTCAACTCTTCTTGTGTTATTATTTTGTGTATTTCAGGGTTAGTGGATGCAGCTATGTGCGTTTGGTCCACTTAAAGCAGTGGTTCCCATCTAGGGGTAATTGGACCTCAGGTTGCACTGCATCAGTTGCCAGGATTTTTTGAAAAAAATAGCTTATTACAAAGTAAAAAAAAACATGATGAGACAAAAACAAATATGTGAGACAGAATCAACAAATTTGTATCTGAGGACTGAGAATACATGAAAACAATTAACTGATCAGAAAAGTTGAAACATAACGTTTAACATCTAAAACTTCACTAATCATGTAGAACATAATGATAGATCAAGCAAGACACCTGGCAAAAAACAACTCAAACACAACAAAGAAAAAACAATTATATCCAGAATTAAAGACTTAGCTGGGAATATCCACCAGGAGCCCCAAACCATTAAAAATAGAAGTAAGAAAAAAAAACTCAGCAGAAATAGATACATCTTCGGGCAAAATAATACTACCAACAACAAACACCAGGCATGAATGGGATATAGCAGATAACATTAAAAGATCAAAATGTATTCTACACCACATGAATACAGTACTCATCTCCAGGCACGTGCACACATAGGGCCCAAGGGGTGCTTGAGCCCTTGCCTTTTCTGCCTCGAATTAATATATATTAATATTATATTAATATATTTATATGTATATATGTATGTGTATATATGTATGTGTATATATGTATGTGTATATATATGTAAATGTATGTATAGCTAGAGAGAGAGAGAGAGAGAGAGAGAGAGAGAGAGAGAGAGAGAGAGAGAGAGAGAGAGAATTCACTGCCTCATCTAGAACTCCACCACACACATAGATGAGATGTGACAGTGGAGCAACTTGAACCTTTGTGAGTTATAGAGAGAGAGAGACCAAGCAGTGATGATCCTGTACCATTTTATATGCTGGCTTATTATATTATTAAGGTCTGAAAAAATGTTGTGGCATGTGCTATGCATGCTCACATACTGCCCTTTTCTGACTTTGAGCACCCGCCCCTCTATAATCATGTGCACGTCCCTGTTTATCTCAGCAGGGAGACTGGGGTAAGATGAGACATTTTTCATATTTAGGATCACAACATCAAGGCAATCATAGTTTTGTCGTTAACTAACATATCTGCATATATTTCCGGATGTTGTGCAAACAAAATGAGTGTAAACATAACTGTTTCAATAATATAGCATGTCCAAAAAAAGTGGTCTTGTGGCACAACTTACACTGGAGCGGGGTAAGTTGAGCCGTATCCCTACTAGGCTTAAAAATATCTCCAAGCCTGTCCAAATTATTGCATCTCAACAATCTAAAATGAATTAATATTATTGAATAAATGAATTGATATAACCAAAAACTAAATTCAGTTAGAAAAAATATGTTACAAAATCAAAAACTCAAGGGAAACCAGAAGCACCTCACTTGCAGAACTGTTACTACCAACCAACTGGATCTTCAAAGCATTCACAATACCAACACAATTACTTATGGCTAGACATAGAAGAAACCAAATGCAAATAAATACCAATCAAGGACCTACCATACCTTAGCAACACTGTTGAAAAAAACTTCTTTAAACACATGGGCACATGAATAAAGCAAATGCCAAAACCCTGTGAGCCTGGTGGAAAATGTATCAATTATTACTTAGGCACTTGTGCTTGTTTCTTGCATCAAGACAGGCACATCAATGAAAATCATTCTTTATTCACCCTCCAAAAATATGGTATTGTGGAGGAACACTCTTTTCCAATAAATGAATGTGAAAATATCTGAACATCAGCACCAATAATGATTTCTGGATTCTGATATGCAAAAATATATTCATCATGTCCATGAACATGCAAATTCAATTACAGAAAACATATGACACAACACAAGCCTGACCACCAGTTCCATGCATTCTGGCTCCGCCCTCCTGTATAACACTTCCTAAAAGCAATAACTATTAAACTATCACTCTTCTTCAGAAGCAATATTCCACTTTCCCTGTCACTGTGCATACTAGGAGACCTGATCCCACTCGACATACCATCTCTGCTAATAGGCCCAGCCCTATCCCCCGAGTGAGTGAAGGAGAGGTATCACAGGTCCTTCCTTCCTGCTGCTGTCAGACTGTACAACCAGCTCTGCTCCCAGTAGACTTCATTCTGCACTACGTATTACAAACTGTATACATAACTCATTTGTCATTTTGGTTTGCACTCACTTGGCAATTTTGATAATCATGTTTATTATTTATTGATAACAATGCACTACCAACATTGTTTATAATTACACTGTTTACATTCGTACATATTTTGTATATACAATGATATTTCTATTTATGCCCTAGATCTTCTTCTTACCTTTTAATTTTTTTTTTTTTTTTTTTTTACTATTATTATTGTTTATTGTTCTATTGAACTCCATTTGCAGGACTACGAAAGGAATTTCAGATTGTGATTCTGACTATTGTCAAGAAAACTATTCTACTCTGGAAAAGCAGAAGCAACACAGCATCTAACAGTGGTTAAATCTCTTAGCAGAATATATAAGAAAAACTGTTGCAATAATTTAACAAAAGTATTCAAGACTTCATAAATCTCTTAATCACTTGAGTTCCCAGTGGCAACAACAAACTTAAATAACATTCATATACATTTATAAACACGAATGAGATTATAGACTCACTATTGTAAACACATTTACTCTTTAAAGATGGACATAAAAGAGACAAGACATTGACACAAACACACTCAACTTTATTTATTCATTAACTAACTCAACACAACTTGAAACTTTGCTCGTAGTATCACCAGGGTCTCTACACTGTTACGTTGTAGTCAGAGATCGACATTTCTCTGGCAGGACTGGCAGGATGGTGGTGAATGAAAAAAGCAACTGCTAACACGAGTTGTTCAAAAACTTTCTTTTTTAGTAAACTCTGTGTACACAAACAATGTTCTCAATGCTCGAGTTCATGTGTAGAGACCCTGGTGATACCACGAGCAAAGTTTCATGTTGTGTCGAGCCTTCCTAGTGTTTAAAAAATAGCTATTTTACGTATTTTTATTTGCTAACATAGTATTTACCTCTAGCACTCCATTAAAAATGATTTTAACCCGAAAATTAAATTACGGTCAATCTTAAAAGTGGCGCATTTGTCGTAATTATGCTTGTAAATGAACATTTGACTTGGGTACATTCACAAAAAGACCCTAGGTTGCATTTTGCCAAGATTTCCACTTTAACCTGTATCGTCCCATATCTCCCTGTGTAGCAAATACAATACTTTTTTAAAGAAAAGAAAGGAACAGAATGGTTAAGGCAATTGATGAAGGACTGAAACATCTAACAACTGCACTCCATGTGGTAGTACAGATTGTAGCCTACTGAGGCAATGTTTTGACTGAATCCTTTATTTATTCAGGGAAGGTCAATTGAGAGCAAGCTTTTCTCTCCAATTTCTGTGTCTCGTCCTTTTTGGCATGCCTGATAAAAAGAATAATGATAATGTTTAATAATATCAAAATCATTGGATGTCTCTAGAAAACTATCCCTCAGTTTTACCTGGCTTGCATTAAAGGGATAATTAGTGTTTTTTGAAATGGGGTCATATAAAGTACATATCTATAGTCGATCTGTTCCCTACCATATTCACCGATCAGCACAGCCTCAGTTTGGAGAAGCAGACAGCTGCTCCAGCCCAGACACTGAGGTGCGCTCCATTTCAGTGCGCTGGTACACCGCGAGGGCGGGCAAACAGTTTAATGCCTTAGGAAAAAGTGGGGGTATAGACACCCAAGAGGGGTGAAGACATTGTACAGTAGGACAGGGTTGAGTTCATCATCCTCTGGAGTAAACAGAGGGAGAAAGACACGTTTTCCCATCCTAACAACGGCGCCCAAGAGGGAGAGTGAGGTCCAAATGGCCCAGGAATATCTGCAGCCGGTGGACATTCAGAGCTGCAGGGAGCACCCTGTTGCAGCACGTCAAGCCAGGAAAGGAGAATCGCCTGCTGCTGGAGGACATCATCCAGGAAGCTCTCAATTGAGTGTAGCTTGGATCTCAGGATGGGCAACTCAGACTCCGCTGGGGTAAGTGAAGGCATGCCGTCCAGATTTGGGCCTGGTGAGGTCACTGGGTATACGGTAAGCTGGGTGATGATTAGCTTACAGCATTGTTCCCACACTGTCAAACGCAGAAGATCAGTGAAAAACAGGACTTAAACCTCTTGTTTAAGTACCAGACTTCAACTTGGCACCACTGGAGTCTGACCAGTGAAAAATCTAAAGCAGGACTCAACCAGGTGCAGTGACGGACTGGGAACCAAAAACGGCCCTGGCATTTCCACCCACCAGCAGGGGGGTGTCACGCAACTTTTGATGCACGGAAAGAGAAGGCACTTTTGATGCCCCAGTGATGGTGAACGTAAACTCCCATGCTATAACAACTCCACCAGAACATGGACATATCAATGCACAACCCCAGTGGCATAAAAAAAATTAATAAATCGTCAGAGCCAGGCTCTCCATAATATAAACATGTCTTACCATTCGTTATCCATGTCTACCGCTTCATCCTGCTCTTGCTCGTTTTGTTCCTGCTCTTGCTCATATTTCTCACTGTCTTGTCTTTCTCCCTGATGTGCTAGCTCAGTTGTGTTGCTAACATTAGTGCTAGCAGTATTAGCGCTAGCGCTAGCTGAAGCTGCGCTTGATTTTAAAAACGGATCAGTCAGTTTGAAGCATTTTTTACCATCAGCCAACAGTGCACTCTTAGATTTCGCTCTCTTTTTCTCCGCTCTCCCCTTGTGTCGCTTGATCCCACGCCTCATTTTTTTGCTAGCTTAATCTCAGGTAACTACCAACTTCCAATCTCCAACTTCCAACAACCATGCAGACGTGGTCCACTTGATTCGGTCTTGAAATTCTCAGAAGGTATTGCTTCATTTTAACTTTTGCAAACAAAGAATCACATTTAAAAAATGCATGTAGTTTTGTTATATTTCAAACCATGCACATTTTTCAACATCTGAATAAGACATTTTGCTACAAAACTATGCAGACTGACATAAAAGTTTGTGACTGTAGAAGGTAACCATGACTGTGATGGAGAGAGTTGTATGTGGTATTTAAATACTGATCAGATTACCATACTATCTAGTGCGAGGGAATTGGAGAAATTTGGCTGTCATTTCTCCAAAGAACGTTACTGACGCTTGTAATGAGGCTGAGAGAAAGAATCTTGGGGCTGCAAGGCTGCGACAATCATGCCACTCTGTGATTTGATGGTTGGCCCACGAGGTCCAGCAGCCCCTCTGGCATCTGCCCAAATTCCAGATGACCAGTCCATCACTGACCAGGTGTCTGTGGCAACTGCACCAGAAAAATCATGTGATTGTGATTTTGGGCTATACAAATTATATTGATTTGATTTGGATTGATTTCATTAACTATATAGGTGGTGTCAATTAAGGAGTACTTTAACTATGTGCTTATGGGGCTACACTAGGCCATAAAGTTTGAGAACCCCAACAAATCCACACTCAGTGATTCTGTGATGTTTGTGGTAAAGAAAACCAAAGTTATGGATGCACACACGCAGGTTGAGTATTTATGTCAACAAAGTCATATGTGACATCAGATAACCACCAACCAGGTTACTACCCATGTCATCTCAGCTCACAAGATTCTGACTGACTGAGAACTGTGACAGTCATCCAGCGTTCGTAGAACTGTGTTTATATCTGTAACCTTCATAACCTGTGCAACCTTCCTGCAGGCCAGAGGCAAAGCTTCTCACTGGATGACTTTTGACAACAGAGGTTTGATACCCAAAGCACCTACTTCACAAGGCTGAAGAAGAGGAACTCAGCCAAAACCAAAACAAAATCCAATGGGTTAGGAGTGGCGCCACAGTCTGTAGTATCTGAAAAATGTGCTCTAAGATGCCCATGAGGACACATATGTCATCCGAAGGCAACTTTCTTAAGATTGTCCATGATGTAGAGACACTCCTGATATTGACACCCCCTTCTATCAACCCCATATGATATAATGTGCTGTACACAAAAGCGATTGCATGCACAATCTAATGGGACAAGCACTGTTGGGAGAGAGCATTACCCTTCTTTGTACCACGGTAACAGACACTGTGCAGGGCATGAAGCTGCAATTAATGCATGTTATGTCTGAGAGGCCCTCCCTTAAATGGTAAAAAGGCCAAGACAAGACCGGGCAAGACTGTTTAAAAATTTGACTTTGTAGCTTTTATCTTGAGCAGCTGTGATTAAGTAAATGTAAGCAGCATCAGAATAAAGCATGTGCATGATGTAAAGTATAAAATGATGCAATTGGCAGTATTACAACATTTATTTGTAAGAGGATGGTGCACAGAAAGTGTTTAGTCACTAGTGAGGTTTTATTTATATCAATTGTTACGCTGTCACAGTGGTGCTTTAAGTTAAATGTTAATTTCAGCATCATGGCCTCTACACAGTGACACTAACATGATGATGTTGAGCATCTTAAGCATGTTAACATACTAGCATTAACTAATTCACACTTAAAAGTGCAGTGGAGACTGATGAGAATGCCATTAGTTTTGCAGGTCTGTGTCATAAATACAGTAAAGGGATAACCAAAGTTTCTTTGAATGTTCCTAGGCCTGTCACGAAAACAAATGTTGCTGGACGATAAATTGTCCCAGAAATTATTGCGATAAACGATAATACTGTTGTTTTAAGACCATTTTTCAAACAATATAATGATAATGGCATAACAATGCAAGTATATCCTTTCAAAGATCAATAAACTTTTATTTCTATAGAACTGGAATGTGAAGAAGACATTTTAAATATCCAAAATAAATAAACAAAACAACCAGAAACAATAAATAAAAAGGACTCTCAGTCTCGGTTAGCAAAAATTGCACTTGAATTACACACAACCAAAAACAATAACCCACAATAATAACCACTAACCCTTTAGTATGTCGTCTTTCACACCGCACAGTGGAGTGTGTGTGGAAGTGCCGTTTGTGACATGTATGTTCTCCCAGGCAATTCGTACTGGCTGTCAAATGTTTGCAGCATTTGTCAAATGCTGGCTTTTTGGCTGTATTGAAGGGCTGCATCTCTTTAGCAATGTAGTGAACTACACTGTCTGTGAGTGCGCACCATTTTTCACTGTCCTGTTTGTATTTTGTTTATCGACTAAACGCCCCAGTGATTGTGGACTGTTGGGAAGATGGAGATATCCCCTCTGTAGCTTTAGTTGTATTTTGTATTTTTCCAGCTAGGAAAACTGCATCGGATGATTATGCTTTAGGTGCAGATGCATGTTTGTTGTATTGCCAATTTTAGTTGCTACTGTTTTACAACAAATGCAACATACCGGCTCGTCCATGTTAAGTTGTTCACCGCCGTCATTCGGTTTGAATACGAAGTGCTCCCACACTGCAGCTGTTGCTTTCGGCTTTGTTCCATCTTTGTTTTTATTCCGTCAAATCTCAACTAGCGTTTCCTCTGGCTTGCTACTCCTCACAGGCTCTCGTGCTGCACTCTGTGTTATGTCAGGAACAGGGTCCTGCCTCTCCACACAGAGACGAGAGTGACTGACAAGAGGGTTCACGTGAGAGATACGAGGAAAACAAACAAGCATGCAAATGGAAATTATCGAGGCCGACAAAATGATCAATTTATTTATCATACGATCAATTGATTTATTGATTATCGTGACAGGCCTAATTGTTCCTTAAATAGACATAAATATCTAGACCAGTTTTCAAGGTAATCCACTTATGGCAATGTCAGTCCAACTGATGGACGGACATTGCCATCCCAGAAGCCATGCTGCTAGTGTGCATGAAAGTATGGCAGTTCTGATTCAGAATTACTTTAATGTCCCGCAGACGGGGAAATTTGTTAGAGCTACTGTGACAGGCTGCCACTCCAGCGGCGCCATCTTGCTGTTGTGAGTTGAGTTCTTAGTGAGTGCATCGTACTTAGTATAATCAGTGTTATGTCATTTACAGCACAGAGGACAAAAACCTATTTAGCTGGAACATTTCTAGAAAAGTAGGTCGTAGTTAAAAGCTGCAGTAAAAGGTTACTAAGCCAGACTGATAAGTGATAAGTGATTCACATTAGGCTCACATTTAGTGTAAATGTCAAAATAGCCCTCTAGCAGCAATGAGACCATACTCACTCATTTGCACCTTAAGATGTCTGGCAAAATCACCTTTCTAGTCTTCTGTTTGTGTGTGTGTATGTATGTGTGTAGCATCATGCTAAGACTTCTTCAGACATAAGATGCTGTCCTCTTTCATCTCTTTTATCTAATTTAATCTCCACGTTAAGCTCCTCACTGCAGGACCAATCACAGAAATTCATCAATCATCAATCATCCACCTGCCTTTCAGACTGCATTGCACTTGGTTTTAAAAAGCTGTATTTCAGATGGCTGGTCCAGACATGTTATTAACTGCTGTTTGTCTACAGGTATTTTCACCTCCTATTTTAAACATGCCACTCTTTTCCCTCTTTTAAAGAAACCCTCTCTAGATTTCTCACTTTTAAGCAATTTTAGACCAATCTGAAAGCTGCCTTTTTTTATCCACGTTTTTAGAAAAAATTGTCTGCATTCAATGATTTCTTTTATGGACAACAATCATATTTTCAAAAAAATGTAAATCTGGTTTCTGCTCCCTTCATAGCACTGAGACTGCACTGGTCAAGGTCCAATGACCCACTGCTTGCAGCCAACACAGGCCTAATTCTCCTTGACCTCAGCTCAGCTTTTGATGCAGTGGACCATAATGTCTTAATTAGTCATCTGAAGAATTATGTTGGTATCAGTGATGTGGCTCTGGATTGGTTCATCTCCTATCTGTCCAACAGGTCATTCTCTGTAAGGCTTGGAGAAGCCTTCTCTTCTTGTACTCCTCTCTTCTGTGGGGTCCCTCAGGGGTCTATTATGGGTCCCCTCCTATTCACTGTTTCCATACTACCCCTGGGACAATCATGCATAGACAGAACATATTTCCAGATTTCCATTGCTATGCAGATGATATGCAGTTGTATGTCCCACTACAGCCTGGTAAAACTGATGTTTCTTGTATTATGTCCTGCCTTGCTAAGATCAAAAATTGGATGTCTGAAAATGTTCTGCAGTTGAATTACTCCAAATCAGACATTGTTATAATGACCCCTTCTTTCCCCAGTTCTAGTAGCATTAACAATCTCTCCTCTAGTCCGGGCGCTTTATCTAACTATGTTCAAAAAGAGGCTCAGGTGACTAAAGTGGTGCAGTCCTGAAAATGCAAAATGTAACAGCTCGCCCCACTAAAAAGGCAAGGAAAAGAAAGCCTGAGGCAGAAATTGCTGCAGTGAAAAAGGCTCTGGATAAAGAAAGAAGTCAGACCCGAGTCAACATTGGTGCAGTTTTTGAGTGGTGGAGACAACTGGGGCATGTGAAAGACCTGAAAAGTGATGCAGAGGTTGCTCTCTTTCTGTTGGACAGGTAAAGATTTGTTTTATTTCAGGGGGGATTCTTATTTTCATTAAATATGTAAGGTTTGCTAACTTGGCTACGTTTGTAGCTTGTATTAGCCCAATGCTAACGTTAGCTTCTTTGTGTGTTGTTTTTAGCCAAGAGAATGGCTAATGAGTCGGCCCAGTTTCCACTGAATATGGTCCGCTGTGTTGCGGCTCCAATCCGGTTTTGCTCCGCCTTCCGGCAGTCCCCACCAGTTGCGGTCTGAGTCCGCCACGGCGCAGTACGGTAGACAGCTGGCCTCACGACGTGTGCTGGCATCAACACGGAGTGTTTTATTTTGAAAAATAATATGCCCGCTCCGTGTTAAATTCAGCTGAATTGCTTCGTCATGCTCCGGCATCTTCTTCTCCCTGCTGAGTCCCACTGCCAGATAGGCGTTCAAGTTTGTGGGGGCGTGGCTTTGGACGGAGCACTGACGGGATGGGGGGAGGGGTGGAACTTAGAGGAGATGCCACTTTCAAATCTTGCTAGCTGTCTTGCTAGCTCTCCAGGATTGTAGACCCTAGATTTAAGACTCACTTTTACCCTATCGCTTTTTCTTAGTTGATGGTAATTGTTGTAATTATTTAAATTATTTTATATATCATATTTTTGTTTGGGTTTTAGCTCATATTATCTGTTTTATTGTGAAGCACTTTGTTACTTGTTTTTGAAAGGTGCTATATGAATAAAGTTATTTTTATTAAAGTTATTAATATCATATAAGGATGTCAGTGAGGCTGTGTTCCAACTGTTCTTTTTTGTTTGTTTTATGTTTTGGCCAACAAGAGTCTGATAATGAAATGCTTTCTAAAGCAGATTTTTGCCTGCAGTCATGTGGATGGCCACCAGAGGTCGTGTGACACTCAAAGTTAAAAACAGACTGCCATTCAAAAAACAAAATAACACTATCCATGCAAATAACATTGTTTCTGTCTCCTGACCCCCTCATTTGTTGCTCTAATTGCTGTAAGAATTGTTTACATGCACACAAACACACATAAAGGCTTGTAGGATGGCTTTGCTGTCACATTAATCCTGCGCAGCCTGGGTAAGTCATGTTGACTCTGGGCTGGTTTTGCTGGTTGACATATGGCATTTATTTTGCTCTCATCACTCTCATCTGAGCTGTGATAGCCAGAGGCTTATACAATCCGAGATTGACATACCGGGCTTTTGCACTGCAACCACTTTCCAATATCATTATACAAGGCTCTGACAGCATATGCTTCCCAGTCTGCAGAAAGATTGTGAAACTACAGTACAAGAGCAGCTGCATGGGCCTGATGGTGGTCGGGTGCTGTTTTTCTTTGTTTCATATAGGTGTCAATACATCTGCATGCAGGTGCACACACAGGGACGAGCACACGCACATGCAAACACATGCTACTCCACCAACTTTAGACACATTGTCCTCTCTTTATTAGAGTACAGCACTGCTTCTGGCCCCACTGCAGTTTAAGGTGATATGAAATCTGACACTGTCAATTTGCCTCCCAGTCCATCAGACTGTGGATTGGATTCAGATGGCGGTGTTTTGAGACTAGGGGGCTTGGAGCTGTGGCCAAGGCAACGGCCCTCCACCCACAACCGTACCACAAGTTCCCTCAACAGTTAAATCATCTGCAATATATCATACATCGGTCCCACTCACAGATTAGAGTTAGATTTTTACCTCGTCCACATGTATCAGGCGCTCAGAATCTCTCCCCTGGGAGCTGAGGCGAATTTCAACAGCAAAGCTCAAGAAAAAAAATTTATTTCTGAGAATAGGTTATCCAATTACTATTCATAGAAATGATACTTTTAACAAGATTTTTGTGGCTATTCATGCTTTTATTATCAAGCTGACCATTTCAAGATGACAGAGATGAAAATGAGGACAGAGAGAGGGAATGACATGCAACAAAAGTCCCAGCAGGATTTTAACTGGGGACAAAGTGGTTTGTTGATGTTGGCACAATAATCATGCTTAAAATCATAATCAAGTCATGTAAGGACACCAGCAATAATCATAAAAATACTAAACTTATATGCAACTATCTTTTGACATAACATTGTGAAAAATCTCTTTAGGGCCTACCAAATCTTTGACTACGTTATTACATAATGTGGCAGCCCAAAAGTTGTTTTTAAGTTGCTTGCTTATAACAGATCTAACAAGCTTTAATAGATGCTTCATAAACACTAAAAAGGCATTTTACAGCATTTATTGTGGCAAAAAGGTGAGGACCCAAATGCAGAAACAAACAGGAGGCAGGCAGGCAGCAAGCCTTAATACAAAGAAAAATATAAAAATTATATAATTCAAAAACCTTGCATCTAAAAAACATACCACAGAGGGACACAGACAGACATGGAAACATGCTCAGGGGAATGACACAGGACAAACTGAAGAGAGACATCAGGTAGCACACAGACTATGTACACACACACACACACACACACACAAGGGCTAATTAACAAACAAGACACAAGTGAACACAGAGAAAGGGCAGGAAATTATGCAAAAGGACAATAGTAAATAGCAACACATGACATATGTGGGCAGGATGTAACAGGAAATCATAGTAACACAAACTGAAACATGACACAGTGCATGTCATCATCCTATTAGAACTGTGACTCCACTGTCATAGGCAGTCTATTGCAGGTAATACAATCATTGTTACTTCTTATCCCACCTGACTTTGACTTGCTCACTAAAAGCAGGCTTGCTATGAATCAGTGGGCCAGGATGAAGCTACCTAAGCCTGCAGTGCTCAGCACTTCCCACATCTCACGGTGCTATAGGCTTTCTAACTTATTGTTCTGAGCTGGTGGGACCGCTCTGATTTACTGCAAGATCCTCAACAGATTACAGCATCTTCTCGTTAGACATTTCACTTTGGACAGATGAGGGGAAGTAAGCACTCCAGTTGTCCACCATCACTGTTTATGGAAAGTCAGGCTAGCTGTTTCCATATGTTTCTGAAGCTAGTTGAAATAATAGTAGACATTTAGTGAACTACACCTCTATGTTTCTTTTTGTTGAGAGCTTGATGAGAAGATTGATACCACTCACATATTTCTATGATAAATATAAAGCAACAGCTAGCAGTGGGTAGCTTAGTTTAGCCAGGAGCATAATCCCCTATAATACCACTTTGTAGTTTAAACCACATGTTTTATGAAGTTAACAAACTAGATGTTTTAATTAGACTAAATATTGATAATGTTGCTGGTAGGCACTTTTATTAGGTTCATCAGAAAAATGACCATATACTGTAGGTTGACTGTAAAGCAGCTTATTTCCAGCTAGCAATTTATTGTTCCAAAAATGATCTGAGAATGTTACTGAGAATGGAATGTTCTTGTAATGTTTTCAGCGGGAAGCTTTCGTTAAGTTCCCAGAATGTTCGAGGGTAACGTTCTCTAAAACCATTCCAAATACGTTTCGTGATAACCTCCTTAAAATGTTCAGTGACAACTTGAACGTTAGGCCCTAATGTTCTTGAAAACGTTCTCAGTGGGAAGTTTTCTTTGGCCTTTCAATGGACTTGCATTCCAGTACTCAGAGCACTTCACAGTACTTGCCACATTCACCCATTCACACACACACATTATACACTGATGGCGGAAGCTGCCATGCAAGGTGCCAACTGCACATCAAGAGCAATTTGGGGTTCCATATCTTGCTTAAGGAGACTTTGACATGCAGCTCAACCCAGCACGGGAGAGCCGAGATTCGAACCAGCAACCAGACGACCTGCTCTACCTGCTGGCTGAGCTACAGCCGCCTCAAATATCGAAGTTCCCAGAATGTTCGAGGATAGCGTTCTCTAAAAACATTAGAAAAATGTTTTGTGGTGATCCGGATCAAGATGGACACTTGAGACTTTTCTCCGCTCCGAGCTTCAGTTAAATCCGTTACTTTCTCCAAGTACACTCACTATCATCAGCCAAACCGTACTGAAGAAATGCCTAGAAAG
This sequence comes from Acanthopagrus latus, assembly GCF_904848185.1. Classification (NCBI taxonomy): domain Eukaryota; kingdom Metazoa; phylum Chordata; class Actinopteri; order Spariformes; family Sparidae; genus Acanthopagrus; species Acanthopagrus latus. The sequence continues at coordinate 1,227,271 of NC_051047.1, read as the reverse complement.
CAGCGTGGCAACGACTATCCTATTTTTTCACCGTCGACTTCCGCCATTCAGAAGAAAATTGCCGAAGTACAAGCGGCCGCACGTGTCTCGAGCGAGGCTAATCAAAGTGATGCTAATACTTCGGAGCTGACGCTAACTGACCAAACAGCTATGGAGCAGATTTTAGCTGAAATGAAGTCTGTGGCCTCCCGGGTGAACGACATGGATCAATCAGTCGGCGCTCACCTGGATATAATTGACGGTGCACTAAACGAAATAAAAGTATCCGTCACATCGGTGGAGAGCTCGTTGTCGGCTCTTTCTAACCGAGTGACGGACCTGGAAAAGTGCATGGAAGAGGCTGAAGAGAGGGTCTCCACCGCAGAGGACAGTACAGGTGCTCACGGCACCTGCATTGCCACCCTGGAAAAAACAGTGGAGCAGCTTCGACTTAAAACTGACGATCTAGAAAACGGTGGCTGAGCAAAAACCTGAAAATTGTCAACCTTCCAGAGAAAACGGAGGGCAATACCCCCCTTGCGGACTTTCTCCTGACATCATTACCGACTTTAGTCGGCTTGCCTGCTGACTACCCTCCGCTGGAGATCGAGCGCGCCCACCGAACCCTGGCTCCCGCCCCGGCTCCAGACAAGCCCCCGAGAAGCGTCTTGGTCCGGTTTCTGCGGTACTCCCAGAGAGAAGCTGTGCTCAGAGCAGCGATGAAGAAACGCGACATCCACCACAGTGGCTCCCAGCTACGGTTCTACCCTGACCTGCCCGCGGAGGTCCTGCGGAGGCGGCGAGAGTTTGTCACTGTGGGGAAAACGCTGGCCCGCCATAACAAATACCGTGGCTTTGCCTACCCAGCGCACCTCCGGTGTCTCCACGAAGGGCAAATTCGCCTTTTTGACACCCCCGAGTCTGCGGCTGCATTTCTGGATACCTTTAAGTGAGGTATTTTCTTCATTTCCAACGTTATTGCTCATGATGGAGAAAGACGGACGTTACATGTACACTGAGCCCTCACTGAACACTGTGCTGTGACCACCACATGGACTGAGAGAATAATGTACTCAACGGTGCTGATTTAATTTGTAGTTCTTCCCCTTAGAAATAAGGTGAATTTAGTTTTTTGTCTTTTTTACTCTTTATAACAGAATACTTAAAAACTGTTGATGTTGCATTGTACTCAGTTTGATCCCTCAGTTTGATGCTTTTTCTTTTACATGATTTTTATTTTTTATTTACTTTTTTTTTTTTTTTTTACAAATACAGCACTTACATTTTGAAGCTAGTCTTAATAGCTATGCCCTTTTGTGTAGTCCATGTACACCTTGCACAAATGTTGTGGTCCAAGCAATAATTTGGAAACCCATCATTCTGGGGTGTTTCTCAGTGGTGTTCATCACTTAGCCTGGAGTATTGGACACTGTTTCAGGTGTCTTAGTTGTTACTGATCTAACTGTTAAGTTAGGATTTGGACTATGCTTAAAATGCCCAGTGACTTCTTCTGGGGATTTTTCTTCCTGTCGTTTGGGGACAGGATAGGGGAGGGTAAGCGCTGCTGTTCAGATTTTTTGTGTTTTATTTTCCTACTGTTAAATGTCTGGAGCCTAGGTTCATTCTTTCATATAACTGTTTGCACCTTGACTAATTCCTCTTCACTCAGTACCTGTTACTCAGTTACTTTCGTGCTCTGTAGCTCTCATGTCTGGTTCATTTAAACTCACCACTTGGAATGTCCAGGGATTGGCCCATGTAATTAAAAGGAAGAAAATTTTAACATATTTGAAAAAAAAAAAAATCTGATATAGCATTACTCCAGGAAACAAAGCAATCTGATACAGAACATCTGAAACTTAAGAGGGACTGGGTAGGCCAGGTTTACTTTTCCTCCCATTCACAGAACAAAAAAGGCACAGCTATTCGTATAAATAAGAACCTTCCTTTCATTTTGGAACATGAAGAAAAAGATGCAGAAGGCAGATTTATTTTGATTAAAGGTTCAATTCTTGAACATCACATAACTATTCTCAATGTTTACGCCCCAAACAATGATTCACCTCAGTTTATGTCACAAATGATTTTGATGTTTAACCATCTTCTTCTTAGCCGGCGATTTTAATTGTATAATGAATGCCTCTCTGGATAAATCCTCCTCTGCAAACATATCTAAGGTCATCTGCCGTCCTTAAAAATGTATGCACCGACACCGGATTGATAGATATATGGCGACACCTAAATCCTAAAGTGAGGGACTACTCGTTTTATTCATATCCCCACAATTCGTATTCGAGACTAGATTATTTTTTTATTCCCAAAAACTTTTTACATTCTGTTCAAACCTGTTGTATAGAGTCCATTGTTTTATTGGATCATGCTCTGGTACATCTGTACATTAACCCGGTGTTTAACATTCCTAAAACCCCCAATTGGAGATTCAATACATCATTTTTGAATAACGATTCTTTTTGCACCTTTGTACGGAACAGCCTATCACAATTTTGGCTTGAAAATAAAAGCTCTCCGGTGTCCTCTGCTACAATCTGGGATGCAGCTAAGGCCACTTTACGTGGACACCTTATTTCTTATTGCTCTCATCAGAAGAAAACCTTAGAAGAAAACAGAAAAAAATCTTGAAAGGGAAGTGACTAGATTGGAGCAAATACATAAGCTGTCACCAACAGCAGCAAACTTGAAGGCTCTAGTGGCTGTTAAGACTGAACTTAATTTGGATCATACTCGTCACGTCCACAAACTTCTACTTTACACAAAACAGAAATATTATGAATTTGGTAACAAATCCAGTCGCCTGCTTGCCCACCAATTGAAAAATCAGAATAACGATCGCTCAATTAACATGATATGAACACAGAACAGGGTTGTCACATGTGATCCAGTGACTGTCAATAGCACATTCTGGGACTTTTATAAAGCCTTGTATAGCGCAGAGCAGGTCGACGCCATGACTATTGCTTCATATTTAAATAATATTTCCTTGCCTACTATTGCGGAGAAGGATCGCTCCGGCTTAGATGCTGCATTCACGCCGGAGGAGGTCTGGGCTGCAATCCAATCTATGCCTAATGGGAAGTGTCCAGGCCCAGACGGGGTTCCATTGGAATTTTTAAAGAAATTCTGGCCAGATATCCATCCGATCTTTATGCCGGCCATCAATGGTATTTTAAAAGATGGCATCCCCTCCTCTTGGAGATATGCCTCTATTAGCCTACATTTAAAAAAAGATAAAAACCCATTGAATTGTTCATCATTTAGGCCTATTAGTCTCCTTAACGTGGACTACAAAATCATTGCAAAAGTACTGGCGTGGAGATTGGAAACCATCCTTCCGAAAATAATAAACCCAGACCAGGCCTTTGACCGAGTGAAATGGTCTTTTTTGTTTCCGGTATTAGAAAAATTTGGTCTGGGCTCTAACTTCATTAATATAATTAAGTCCTTCTACTCAGACCCAATAGCCAGTTGGGTCTTGAATCCTTATTTTGCTATCCCAGTAGGCTTAACTCCCTTCCTTTTATCAATAATATAGATCAGTTAAATCATCTCCAGAATAACATAATTATTTATAACACATTGTTGGCTTGGCGAGATGCGAAGAAATACCTTCATATTGCCCCTGCCATCTCTCTTTGTTCTCCCCTAGCTCTGAATCCAGATTTGCCAGCACAGATTAGGAGTGTTGGTTTGATGGATTGGATGTCTAAGGGCCTGTCAAATTTTACAGACCTGCTGGATTCTGATTCGGTTAAATCATTTGAGCAAATCAGGGCTGGTTTTAATATTCCCCACAAAGATTTTTATAAGTATCTCCAAATTCGTCATTTTATAGGATCTCTCTTGAAGACAGGCGGGATACGCATATTCTGATTCTTCTGGTTGTGACTCTCTGAAGTTGTTGTGGGAGCGTGATCTGGAGGTGACGTTTGCTCCTGTAGACTGGGACAAGATCTGCAGCGGGATTTTTCCTAAATGTACCTCAATCTCTATACATGAACAGAACTTTACATTTTTTCACAGAGCTTACTACACTCCTGTTCGCCTCCGGAGAATGTTTCCTGACACTTCCAACCTTTGTTATAAATGTAAGATACACAAAGGTACATTTATCCATGTGTTTTGGTCATGTGACCACATCCAGACTTTCTGGAAGGGGGTTCACTCTGTAATCCAGGAGGTCACTGGTAAACAGCTCTTGCTGACTCCTTCTTTCTTTTTACTTAACCATGATGCTCCAGACAATTCTTTGGACACAGACACCAAATCTCTGTTGATAATTCTTTTGTTCCTGGCTAAAAAATGTATCTTGCTGCAGTGGTCAACTCCCCAGGTCCCCACGGTTGACATGTGGACATCACAGATTTCTGCTCTTATTCCTCTCGAGAAGCTGACTCATGACCTCAATCGCAAATCGGACATGTTTCGGAGGATCTGGGAACCATTGCACTCCTTCTTACAGAAGCTTTAACTCAGCATCTATCCCTGCAAGATGAGGACTGCCTGTTTTTTCTTTTTCTTTCTTTTTTTTTTAATTTACTTATTTATTTACTTATTCACTTTATGCATACGTACAGCGCAGCGCTCACTGTTGGTTCGGGGTGGGTTTTCTTTTTTCTTTTTTTTTTTCTCTTGTTGTGTCCTGTTTGTACTTATAAAACTGAAAAACCAATAAAAAAAGAGTATTAAAAAAAAAAAAAGGAAAAATGTTTTGTGATAACCTCCTTAAAATGTTCAGTGATGACATTGCTTGAACGTTATGCCCTAAAAAAAAACGTTCTCAGCAGGAAGTTTTCTTTAAGTTCCCAGCATGTTCGAGTATAATGTTCTCTAAAAACATTACAAAAATATTTAGTGATAACTGTAGTGGCAAATAAATCTGGGTCATGATCATGCCTATAAATAGATTTGGGAATATCCCATGCAGTCCCAAATGATGCTCTAATAATGAGTTTTGAGCCTGATAAAAGACCAATGTTTGATTCACGCTTTATGATAACAATATTAAAATGAATGAGCAACAGGTGCAGCCACAGCTCACCCAAGGTCACAGGTAGGGCCCGGATGAGACATTTTGTAGGCTTTTACATAACGCACTCAAAAATGAAAATAGTAGATGACAGTCTCGAGTGATCATGACGAAGCGGGGTGGTCCAAGAGGGCGTTGACCCCAGTTATAAAAGTGGGTGATCCGGGGAGATTTCTCAGTTGCCCCGGGGTACCTCATGGATTTATAACTTCTTCTCTTTGAATAAACAACTTTTTGGACTGAAGACTTGCTGCCTCGCCTCTGATTTGCACTTAGTCTCTGAGCTGTTTTTGCCTTTGATTTGGACTTAGTCTCTGAGCCGTTCTCACCTCTGATTTGGACTTAGACTGAGAGCTGGTTCTCCTCTGATTGGGACTTTAACTCTGAGCGGATTACCAAGGTCACATAGTGGAGTAATTTAATGGATAAGGAAGGTAGTCTCCCACTTCATAACCTTAAAATGTTTACTAAAAGCCCTGTTAGAACATCATGCCCAAATGTTCTTAAAACATTTTTAGATGAAAGTTTTTTAATGTTCCTGGAAAGATACTATTTCAGAGTTGGATAACACGCTTTGAAAAAAAAATCTATAAATGTTTCGCAGTAACTTTTCATTAAAATATTTAAACATTAAAACATTATGACAACATTCCAACTTCATCTTAAGACCAAAATGTCCTTACTAGGATCACTGATAATTTCCTTAATTATTTTAATTGGACTAGTCGCTTCTAAAGGATGTTTCAAATTGGTGAATGGATCAATCAAGAACAAGACTTCGCTGTTCATGTCCAGTGTATAATTCTTTGCGTCCAGTGCATGGTAAAGTTGGACTCATTACGACTTCACTCTTGCTTTTTTGGTTTTCTATTGTCAAAACTTGTGGATAGTAACTTTGCTATCACCTCAGACAGGTTCTTGCTGAGCCAATAATGAACAGAGTAAAACCACTACAGATCAATGATTGGTTGGAGAGATTCTTCACTTGCACAGCACTTAGCAAGCAGAGATGCCTCATCTGCTTTTTGATGCAGGATTAAACAAACTCTCTTTGGAAAAAAGAAACATGCATGAAAAACTCTTGAGCAGTCTTTTGTCTTGCTGCCTCCAGCCTTTTCTGAGGTATTGACTGTCTCAATACTGTGACAAAAACAGCTATCCCTTAGATATACTGTATGTATTTGTTCAAATGGTTGGTTCATGGTTCATTTAATTGTAATTTTACAGCATGGGTTTGTACAACAAAGACTAAATTGTTGGCCCTTTATGCTACACAAGAAAAAAAGAATGTTATGGTTAAGTGTGGGGAGGATGAGTTCAGGAGTCTCACAGTCTGAAGAAAGAAGCTGCTCCATAGTCTGGTGGTATGACAGTGGACACTTCTGTTTCTTTTGTCAGATGGCAACTGACTGCAGCTGCGGTGGGTTTCCACAGATATCACTGGTGCTCAGGTAGTGTTGGGCTATATGACCAAAAATGTATATCACAGTATTTTTCAAAATTCGGTTTCACGGTATATCATAGTATTTTGTTTTTCATGCATAATCAGGTGTTCACAGCATTTTCTACTGGTTGAGAGAGGAATTACTAGCCCCTTTAATATAGAAAAGACGGCACTTTAACTTACTTAATTATAGACCCGTGGCCCATATTCTTTCCTCCTCAGTCAAACACCGATGTTAAACCCCCGCTATTAAAGGAGGCGTGCAGCGGCGCGCCTCACATTAGCTGCCTCAAGCAACAGACAGCTAACAGGAAGCAGGTCGAATTTGTCTTCAAAATAAGAGCTTTACATTGCACCCCACTGGAGTTTGGAACTGGGTTCCTAGCGGGGGGCATTTAATTTGAAAGTAGCAACCCTTAATAGCTTGCCGCTACAACAACAAGCTGACAGCTACAAAGACCGGATCTCGGCAGCTTTCCAGTTGCTCATCTTGACATCCGCGGATGAAGTCATGAACTGCAATGTCTATCCTAGCCATCTCCTAGCCTGTTTAAAAGCACAACACTGAACGTTGTGTAATCAAATACACCAGTATGCGGGTATATTAGAAATTCTTATCATAACAAAAATATACACCGGTTATTCAGTGTGAACCACTATACCGCCCAGCACTATGCTCAGGAGTTGGGATCCAATGATGTTGTTTTGTGTAACAGCAGTTCTGTGCCACCTTGCTTTGGAAATCAGCTTAGCACTGTACCTACACTGAGCAGGTATTAACTGCAGTGGATGAAAAAATCAGGAAAAGTACTTGGTATCAATAGTGAGTTGACTTGAGTAGAGCAAGGTAATGCAGTAGAGGAGGCTTAACATCAACATATGACATGGAGAGCTCCTCGCCGCCCTGCAAGACATCCAAGCTTTATGGATCTGGGCAGGAATGGCCAAACCACAAAGAGAGAAAAGGCTTCCTTTGATGATGGATGAGAAAGCAATCAAATCAAATTACACAAGGTTGAGAGTTTTTTTTATTCCAGTCCTGGCACAGTGTCACACTCTCTAGGTCCGCAGGCCTCTCCATCACAGCTCTACAATGATAAATAACTGGGGTACATAGTATATCCACCCTAGGCTGCAGTGGTAAGGAGGAGATGAGGGAGGGAGAGTTGAGGGAGATTCCCTGCGTCTTAATCCCTCCAGTGATGACTACACTACAAGTCAAGCCCTGAAACCCAAAATAGTCTTTTTCTCCCACACTCACCCTCATTTTCTCTCCCTGTAGAATAATGACTCTTCTCTCCTGTCCCCTGCCCATGTAGGTAAATGGTCCATTACAGTAAAGTAGTGATAAACACTCAAGTGTGCACTTAAGGGAATCAGCTTCCACCGTCATATTCCCAGCTGGTTAAAATCTGTTCCATTTATGTGCGTAATGCCTTAGAGGGTGGAAATAGCTAATCACATCTCATTCTAAATTAGTCTCCACAAATGGCAACCTGGCTTAATTATATTGGAAAGCTAACTGTGATAGGTTTATTCAATTATTCCACCTCATGGAAGACAAGGCATGAGTGCTTACTTCTGCAATGGAAGTTGGTGTTATGTTGGTACACATACAAATGCATCATTGTGCAAATATGCAAGAAAGTTATTAAATACAATCTCACCTGTAGAGCCATGTGCACCACCTACATCACTGAGGGAATCATGCTTCCACCAGAAATCCACCAGAATCCACCAAAAGAAAAGAATGAGGGTTCAAGTTAATTGTGTAGATTTGCTATCACCAAATTGAAATATGTCAAAGAGGTTGTAGTTGTACTGAATAATGTAAGTAAAGGAAAGGAAGTTTACAGCAAAATAATGTTTATCTTTGCAAGTCATTTAGGGACAGTTTTAAAGAGGCAGTCCAACATAGCTCTTCTATAAAGAAAAAAATAGCACATACCTGTACATGCTGGCTGAGAATGATTTGGACAAAAAGACAAAACAAAAAACAAGCTGTGCCCCAAATACCACATACTTATTCTGTATAGTATGAATGATGTATCATACATCATCATAATGTACTGTTTAAGTTAAAAAAATCAACATGTCAATATAATTTTAAACTCCACAATACACACAAAAATATTTTTTTTCCAAAATGTTAAATGTTTTGTTTATCTTTTTGGAGCAGTGTTACTGCCATCCACAATTTATTCAAATGCTAGGTGTGACCTCTTCTGTATGTATGTGTATCGCTTTGTGGGAGATTGCTGTGCATCACATTCCAAACTCAGCGTTTTTTGTATACGTTCTGTCTACCTTGATTTGACTTTAATTCAATGTATGTCTCTTGTAAACATGACATAATAAAGCACCTTTTTACAATCAGTATAGATGTGGGACACAGTGATAACCTTCCTCAGTCGACTAGTTACTTCACAAATTAAGACTTTAAATTCAAAATTAATTGATCTTGTAAAGTATGATGCATTGTTAACAAGAGGTAAACAAAAATGTGTCCTAAATTGGTCAGTGCTGAAGAAAGACAGAAAAAGAATTGTCGTATCTGTGCTTTTATCAAGATCTGCACCGAAAGTAACTGTGATGTAGTCCCATCCTGCATCCAAGTTTCATGCAGATCCATGCGGCACAAACCAACCATCCAAACCCCAAACAAGCACATTGGGGAAAACATAACCTCCTTGGCAGAGGTGATAATTACCCAATAATATACTATGTAACAGGGGACATTTTTTGCACAGATAACAATATTGTATGTATACATATATTGCAATATTTCTCCGAGCGGCCCTCTGGTGTAGAGATAGTCTCTTCACTCAGAGAACAAAGGTTGCACATATAACCAAACGTTCCCTATCGTATCGAGACGTATCGAGAAAGTGCAGATAGATCGATAGATCGATAGATCGATAGATCGATAGATAGATAGATAGATAGATAGATAGATAGATAGATAGATAGATAGATAGACAGATCTGGCAAGCCAAGGGCCCTGAGCTCTGCCCTTTCAGGGGCCATGCCCACAGTTTCAGGCTGCGTAGGAGGGGGTGAAAAAGGGTGCCTCGTGCCTGCACCAACAGGTCTCTGTGGATGGGGAGCTCCCAGGGAGTTCCGTTCAGGAGTGGTGCGATCTCTGAGAACCATGGGATGCGGGGCCAATTTGGAGCCACCAGGATCACCACCGCATTCTCGAGCTGCATATCCTCCATAAGAGGGGGTGGAGAAGGCTGAAAGGGAGAAAGGCATACAGCAGACCTTGGGGCCACTGGTGAACCAGCGCATCTGTCCCTAGTGGCGGGTTGTCCCTCCCCAGGGAGAAGAACCTAGGGCAATGGGCTGTCTCCCTGGAGGCAGACAGGTCGGCTACTGCCTCCCCCAAAGCGTTGCCAGATCTGTGCAACAACCTCTGGATAGAGCCTCCACTCTCCTGGCTGCAGGCCTCCCCTGGACAACAAGTCCACAGCGGTGTTCAGGGGGCCCAGCAGGTAGGTAGCTCTCAGTGAGAGGAACCGTGGGTGCGCCCATGTCCATAATTTGTGGGCCAGCTGCCCGAGGCGGGGGGAGCCCAGTCCGCACTTCCTGTTGACATAGGTTGCAGCCACTGTGCTGTTGGTCCTGACTAGTACATGGCAGTCTTGCAAGCGTAGGAGGAAGTGCAAGGTGAATTGCCCGGTGCTTGAGAGCATTGATTTGTTGGTTCGACTGTCTGCCGGTCCAGGCACCCCAGACACCTAGGCCTGCATGTATAGCTCCCCAACCTAGATGTGAGGCATCTGTTGCCAGGAGTTGTTGATGCGTCACAGGGCCCAGCCTGTTGCCCCTCCCAAAGTTCTGTGGGCTCCTCCATCAATGAAGTGCCGCGCAAAGACACCGTGTAACCCAAACTTTGGTTGACAGGGGAGTCTGGGGGCTCAACTCCAGGCCGGTTGCATGTGCAGAAGGCTGAGTGGACCGTGACTGCCATCAGTCCCATCAGACGGAGACATAGCCTCCAGCTCACCTTTGTGTTGAGGCAGAAGTGGTGGAGGCAGGCCCTTATGGCCTCTTTCCACTGTGTGGTCAGGGAAATTGATGCCGTCGTGGGGTCCAGGGTCATACCCAGGAACTGAGTGACCTGTGATGGGTCGAGTTTGCTCTTTTTTTTGTTTATATGCAGCCCCAGATTCTTGATGTGCAGCAGCAGCCAGGGACTGGTCGATTGGAGAGGGGCGTTCACAACCAATACACCCTGCTTTGCTAACGTCTGCTAGCCACCTGCTAACACTGGACCACCAGCAGGCTCGCATAGGTGCATGGAACTGCCCTTGGCTTGAAACAAGGAGAGTGCATCCTCCTCTGTTTCCACTTCTGAGCTCCCTGTCAGGGGATTGCGCTGGCGTTTTGCTGCTCTGTCATTGTTGGAATGGGAGTGGGGCTGTTTACCAGCAAAGAAATGGGCCCAAGCCTCCCTTGTGCGCCAGGGCCTTATAAAGCAATTCATGCATGGTTTCCCCCAGCAGCTTCTGCATGCTGGAAGCCCAGACATGCTATGCACTTGTCATGCCCATCCTCCATAGGCAGTGTGATGGTGCAGGCCACGCATAGGTGCATGGTTGCACTGGCCATTGCTGCCGACAACCTCAGTCAACCAGTCTTGTGAGATCGCCTAGGTGGGTTTTGCATGATTACGTAACGGCTGGCCACAAGGGTTTGTTTACCTCAGAGGGGTTAGCCCCACCGGGATAGGCTAGGTTAGCTATTGGTCTGGTTCGGTCTTGTGTGAGACTTATGCAACTTGCTTTCGCTTGGGGCACAGACAGGCCCCCACTCTCCTCGGTCATGTTAACAGCCAAAATGTGTAATACGCCGTATGGGGAATATATGCAAATGAGCTGTAGCCCAATCTCCCTGGGTCGGGTTAACACATTACCATGTGTAATACGCCGTACGGGGAATCGCTCCTTCGCCCCCCCCTTTTTTCTTTTTATTTCTGTGGGGACCAATTGCCCCAGAATGGATAACTGGAATACAACCACCAGGCAGAGAGCCTTGCGACAATTCTCCCACCACTTAACTGCATCTTCAGTGACAGGTAAGCAGCTACGGTTGTATTTGTCCTAAAGTTACAGTCTATGTCTTTGAATCACGCAGGTCCGTGTGGAGATCAAAAAAAGCACTAGTCCAACACCGGCACAGGTGTTTTACACAACACTAATCAAAGGCAGCTGACTAAAGGCCCCCACACACCGCTCAGATGCCCAACTCCCTTATCCGACCACTCTCTGACAGCTCTGTTGCCTTTTCTTTTCACAAGATGCAATAAGCGGGTGGCGCTTGTGTTGTGAGTTGTAAACGAGAGGCTTATGCACACGACTCTCTTTAGTTTTGATCAAAATGAATCTTAACTATTTCAGATAAAAACAGCTGCATACTAAACATGCAGCGAGGCATTACCAAACGAACACAATTAATAACATAACAACTTGTCTCATGCCAGTACTGCAAAGCATGACAACGGGGAATGATGGAACAGAGTGCATAGAAAACCAATGTGCACACAGTATTCCGACCCTCCCACACATTGCGCTGATTCGCTAGCACACTCCAATCAAAGAATCCAATGGCTTAGACATCCGACGGCCCACCTCCTCAGACTTTGCATGCTGAATTGAACGTCTGCGCGCTCCTCCCGGGTGACAGAGATCCTCACCCTATCTCTAAGGGAGTGCCCCGCCACCCTGCGGAGGAAACTCATTTCAGCCACTTGTATCCGGGATCTTATTCTTTTGGTCATGACCCAAAGTTCATGACCATAGGTGAGGGTAGGAACATAGACTGACAGGTAAATCAAGAGCTTCGCCTTTTGACTGAGCTTTCTCTTCTCCATGACAGACAGATACAACAACTGCATTACTACGGCCGCTGCACCAATCTGCCAGTCAATCTCATGCTCCACCCTTCCCTCACAAGACCCCAAGATACTTAAACTCCTCCACTTGAGGCAGTAACTCTCCCCCAACCTGGAGGGAGCAAGCCACCTTTTTCCAGTCGAGAACCATGGACTCGGACTTGGAGGTGCTGATTCTCAGCAGCCGCTTCACACTTGGCTGCAAACCACCCCAGGACATGCTGGAAGTCCTGGCCCGAAGGAGCCAACAAAACCACATCATCCGCGAAAAGCACAGATGAAATCCTGTGGCTCCCGAACCAGACCCCCTTCAGCCCGTGGCTGCGCCTAGAAATTCTGTCCATAAAAATAATGAACAGAACCGGTGTCAAAAGACGGCCCTGCTGGAGTCCAACATGCACCAGGAACAGGTCTGACTTACTGCCGGCAATGCGAACCAAACTCCTGCTCCAGTCATAGAGGGACCGTACAGCCCTTAACAGAGGGCCTCCGACCCCGTACTCTTGGAGCACCTCCTACAGAATGCCACGAGGGACACGGTCGAATGCTTTCTCCAAGTCCACAAAACATATGTGGACTGGTTGGGCAAACTCTCATGAACCCTCGAGTACCCTGCAGAGGGTATAGAGCTGGTCCAGTGTTCCGTGGCCTGGATGAAAACCGCATTGTTCCTCCTGAATCTGAGGTTCAACTATCGGCCGAATTCTCCTCTCCAATACCCTGGAATAGGCTTTCCTAGGGAGGCTGAGGAGTGTGATCCCCCAGTAGTTGGAACACACCACCCCGGTCTGCCAGTGGCACTGTCCCCAACTGCCATGCGATGCTACAGAGACGTATCAACCAAGACAGACCCACAACATCCAGAGACTTGTGGTACTCAGGGCGGATCTCATCCACCCCCGGTGCTTTGCCACCGAGGAGCTTTCAGACTGCCTCAGTGACTTGGGTGATGAATGAGTCAACCTCTGAGTCCCCAGCCTCTGCTTCCTCTACGGAAGGCGTGTCAGTGGGATTGAGGAGATCCTCGAAGTATTCCTTCCACCACCCGACAATGTCCCCAGTCGAGGTCAACAGCTCCCCACCTCCACTGTAAACAGTGTTGGTGGAGGACTGCTTCCCCCTCATGAGGCACCGGATGGTTTACCAGAATTTCCTCGAGGACAACCTCCATGGCCTCCCCGAGCTTTTCCCAGACCTGAGTTTTTGCTTCCGCGACTGCCTGTGCTGCCACGCACTTGGCCAACCGGTACCTGTCAGCTGCCTCAGGAGTCCCCTGAGCCAACCATGCTCAATAGGACCCCTTCTTCAGCTTGACAGCATCCCTTACATCCAGAGTCCACCACCGGGTTCGGGGATTACCGCCACAACAGGCACCGGAGACCTTACGAACACAGCTCCGGACAGCCACATCAACAATAGAAGTGGAGAACATGGCCCATTCGGACTCAATGTCCCCAGCCTCCCTCGGGATCTGGTCAAAGCTCTCCCGGAGGTGGGAGTTAAAGACCTCCCTGGTTCCGCCAGACCTTCCCAGCAGACCCTCAAAATATGTTTGGCCTGCCAGGTCTGTCCAGCTTCCTCCCCTGCCAGTGGATCTGACTCACCACCAGGTGGTGATCAGTTGATAGCTCAGCCCCTCTCTTCACTCGAGTGACCAAGACATATGGCCGGAGGTCAGATGACACGACCACCTAGGGCGTCCTGGTGCCACGTGCACATATGGACACCCTTATGCTTGAACATGGTGTTCGTTATGGACAAACTGTGACTAGCACAGAAGTCCAGTAACAAAACACCACTCTGGTTAAGATCGAGGAGGCCATTCCTCCCAAGCACACCCCTCCAGCTAACACTGTCGTTGCCCACGTGAGCATTGAAGTGCCCCAGTAGAACGACGGAGTCCCCGGTTGGAGCACTCTCCAGTACCCTTCCCAGGGACTCCAAGAAGTCCAGGTACTCTGCGCTGCTGTTCGGCTCATAAGCCGAGACAACAGTGAGAGACCTGTCCCTGACCCGAAGGTGCAGGGAAACGACCCTCTCATTTACTGGGGTAAACTCCAACACATGGCGGCTGAGCTGAGGAGCTATAAGCAAGCCCACACCAGCTCGCTGCCCCTCACCGCAGGCAACTCCAGAAAAGAAGAGAGTCCAGTGTGTGTCAACTCACTTACAAGACAGGTAGAGAGTGAGAGTGCAGCTAGTATGAGTATATCAACACTGTGTAAAATGAGTGTTGAGACTCCTTCAAAGTTTCAGTACAAGTATGTATCAATATTATGGTATTTTTGACAACACTACAAAGTTAAAATACTACTTACCTTACATGTTCTCCATTTGAGAGTACTACAGAGGCAAGCTCTGTTTCTGACAATTATGCTTGTTTTTTGTTTTCTTGTTTTGCAAAAAAAGAAAATGGGTGTGTTTTTGGTAGTTTATTTTAACAGAAATGTTAGCATTGCCTCACTTCAGAATATATTACAAAGTATAGTGTTCAAGCTAATTAACACAATTCGCTCAAAACATCAGCTGAGGCTTATGGAAATGTCATAGTTTAGCCAGATTGTTCTCACATGTCACATAAAACAGCAGCCTGGTTACCCTGCTGTAGTTACCCCTCTACATGCATTTCTGTTCCTGTGGTGTTGTAGAATAAAGATCTAGAAAAGTCGGTTGGATGATTGTTGGATGGGTCATACTCAGGACTCTCCCCAGGGGAATGTGGTTTGAGTCCTGTGTGTGAGAAAGTGCCAAAAAATTATTTGTTTTTAAGTAATTATGTTACTCGACGCTTTACTAGACCTAACCAACTACTTTTTGTGCCCAAACCTAAACAAACCCTGACTCTTTCACAATGCTACTAATAACAGTCTAAAAATCATAATGTGTCATAGTAAGTGAAATGCACTAGCAAACAAGCACAGACATAAACAAACACACACGCACACACACACACACACAATGAAGGCCCCCTGGGGATGTGTCTGAAGCCTCCTGAGGCCACCAGACTAATTTTCACTCAATTATAAACCAAAGCTTTAATTCAGAACCTGTGAAAGGGTGAATACATCCATCACATTGTTAATTGAATTTAAGTGTTAGAAATCAGTTGAGTGAATATAAACAAATGTATGTTTTCCACATACAGTATCTAGTTTATAGCAGCTCTCAGAGACACTGACTCCCTGACTGAAGAGTCATCCGTTTATAACAGAACAAGAGCAGCACTGATGATAAACTTTGAAGATCACCGAGTAATGCTCTGGGAGGAATCATTACAATAATCCAAAATATACTGAACAGGACATCTCATCTCCCACTGGCATTCAAGATCATAAGAAATGTAATAAAAATGAAGAACGTCATTTATATTGCTACATTAGTCTGAACCCACACAGCAAAGATAAACCACTGCGGCATCCATCAGAGCAGGTTTGGCCCCCTTAAGCATCTACAGAAGGGACAAACACTTGAGAATTGACAATAATCCAAAATATACTGAACAGGACATCTCATCTCCCACTGGCATTCAAGATCATAAGAAATGTAATAAAAATGAAGAACGTCATTTATATTGCTACATTAGTCTGAACCCACACAGCAAAGATAAACCACTGCGGCATCCATCAGAGCAGGTTTGGCCCCCTTAAGCATCTACAGAAGGGACAAACACTTGAGAGGCGGGTTAAATTATACTGTACCGTCAGATGTTGATAATGCAGTGGAGACAGCCTCCCTCGTTTCCCTAGCAGATTAATTCACCGAAGGCCTAAACATTGTCCGATGCCTGACTGTCAGCCCTATGTGTGAGGGCCCTAACTCCCCTCACCTGCAGTGACTATTGCTGCATTCATGCTATGTCAGCAGAATGGAAAGAAGAGTTAAAAAAAAAAAAAACTTGTTGCCAAGGTGGTTAAACCTGGTGCTAACCTTGTACTCAAACCAGATAAATTGAGGGAGATATTGTGACTGTCAGAAATGTACTAAATCTTAGACTTGCAATTCTAATTAAGAGACTGACATGAATGTTTTTTCAGCAGCTCATAATGACAGTATCGATGATATCCTGCAGGCAGATATGGCTATATTAAAAATGTGTTGTCATCTATTTAGCCCACCTCTAAACTTACAAAACCCTGCCAGCCAGTCTTCTCATTTTCTTTATTCCACTAATATTAATCATGGATATAACTTGTGAATACTTAGATTGTAAATAAAAACCCATTTATTTGTCTATGCTATGCCATGCTGTGTGTTGTCTGTGGCACTGCGCAATGGTGTGGCTCGATGTTTACAACATTAGTAGGGATCTATGGTGCAAAAGAATAAGTTACATCAGGCTTAGGACAAAGGAAAATACACAGGAAATGTGTTATCTTTTCATGAGATTTGATTTGACTTATCCTTTGTAGTCTCTAAACAGAGGTTTAGCTCTAAGCATTCAGAACTACCACATCACCAGCCCAAAACCAAAAGCCCTGTAACCTCTGTTATATCACTGTATCTCTCACAGTCACAAACACACACACAAACATTATCCCTCTCTCACTGCTGGGAGGCTAGCAATCATTTTATATCTAAGGATCTAGGAGCAGTCACAGTTACAGGTCTCAAACCCAGTTCAACTGTTGCAGTGATGCAACTGAGCAGATGGAAGGAATGAAAGGTGTGTGGGAGCAGTGGAATAGTGTGTGCACTTTGTTTTTCTTCGCACTCCGTCATTTCTTGTTTTCAATGTTTTGCAGTACTGGCACGAGACTAGTTGTTATTATGTCTATTCAGGACGAGCAATCTATGTTCGTTTGGTAATGCCTCGCTGCATGTTTAGTATGCAGCTGTTTTTGTCTGAAATAGCTAAGTTTTGTTTGGAAAAGTAAAAGACAGTAAAGTAAAGACAGTTGCATGCATAAACCTCTCGTCCAGTGTCTTTAACACTTGAGCCAGCCGCTTACTGCATCTGTGGAGTGGAGCTGGTAGCACGTTGAAGCAGTGTGTTCAATGCAAAATTTCTGCCAAACGGGTCAGACAAGAGGCAACAGCGTGGTCGGAGAGTGGTCGGATAAGGCAGTTGGAAGTCTGGGCAGTGTGTGGGGGGCATAAGATAGTGCTCTATGTGTCAGAGAGGGTGCAACACAGGATTTTAAGTCCTGTCTCCCGCTTCATCCTTTACAACACAGAATTCAACTATCACACAGTGTCCTAAGATTAAATCGCTGGTTGTGGATCTGAGGAAGGCAAGGCACCAGTGACCCCTGCTTCCATCCAGGAGTCTTCATAGATAGTGAACTGGACTGGACTAAGTTTTAAGTTTTCTGATTCCGTAGGTCAGTGCTGCCCTGTCTGCTGTAGCATGCTGGGGCAGCACGATAAAGGTCGCTTAGGCTAACAGTGTCAGTAAACTGATCAGAAAGTCACATTTTTGGCCAGGATCCATGATGAGCTGGTCAGGAGTAGGAGCACATTCTGTCAAAATCTCCTTCCACCAAAATACACAATAAAGCTTCTAATGATTTAAATCCTGCCTGTGGCAAACATTTCAGTTCTTCCCCCTGAGTATCACATTCTCTAGGTCCAGGGGTGCAGATCCGATGTCAGGATTGGGGGGACACAAAAGTTTTTTTTTGTTTTTTTTTGCCCATATGCAGCTCATAGCATGCCATCATAAATCACAACTTCTTAGAGGCTCGCCATATCGTTCAAAAAGTGCTGCACAGAGAATCATTTATTGTGCTTACCTTTCTTATTTATTTGTCCTAATCAGCCAACAGCATGTATCACTGCTTACTTAACTGTTTAATAATAAATCATAATTTTAAGGGTCTCGGGCATGTAATTTCTACTCATATTCTTGTCTTTTGCCTCCCTCCAACCCTCCCAGATCCCCAATTCTTCTCACCATCTTCATTTTCTCCCATTGTATGGGACTACTTCATGCATGATTAATTGATATGGATGAATATCAATATATGAACCCCAAACCAAGTTGTGTAAACTAACTGACCATGTTTTTACAATGCCAGTTAATCTGGTAAACAGTTCTAACTAAACACAGCTCAATATGTAAGATGTAAGACAATGTAAGAAACTTCCCATTCATTTGCATTGTACTTGTAATGCCCTCCATGTTGCTATTTTGACCTTGTCTTTGCTAGATCCATCCATCCATCCATCCATCATCTGTACACATTACATGTACGCCGCTTAATCCTCTGCAGGGTCGCGGGGGGGCTGGAGCCTATCCCAGCTGACTTAGGGCGAAGGCAGGGGACACCCTGGACAGGTCGCCAGTCTATCGCAGGGCTTCTTTGCTAGATCTCCCTTGTAAAATAAATTCTAAACTCAATGTGACTCCTTAGTTAAATGAAGGTTGTGGTATCTTCATATACCATAATAAAGTAATAAACTTTATTCTCAGTAACCACTTTTCTACTAGCACAAGTAACATGCCACCCGTCAAGGCGGAGGTCAACTTTATCATGGCACGTACATAGAAACGCTCTGGGTCATCCAACATTCCCCAGCACACCTGCGCCCCCTGCTGGTGTGGGGTGTGGGGACACCCCAGAAGTCACTTCTCAACATCCCTCCCCTAACATCCCTCCCTTAAATTGAAACTATTCCTATTTTACATTCACAATAATAACCGCAACAATCTGGTCTAAACAAACCCAAACCAACAGTTTTCCAATTTTCAGTTTACACTGGCACCACCCTTAACTTTTATGCATAACATGCATATAATTTCAACAAACACTCAAACACTGAACATACATTTTCTTTTTTTTTTAAAAAAAGTCTCCCTTTTTACTCTCTTTTTTTAAATGTCTGCGTGTTTAGCAATATCCACTCATTTAACAAAGTCCTTCATGTATGCTGGTGGTTTCCTGTTTCTTTGAGAATGGAACAAGTTTGTTGTTGGAGAACCAACAGGTGCACTGCTCTCCTGCTCTGTCGTAGGCAAGACTCTGTCCCCTTCTTCCATAGAAACTGCATCTTGTCCCGTTGTTTTTGACATTGGTGTGGGTGCCCCACACTCCTCCTCTGTCACCAGATCTAGACTCAGAACTGACGGCTCCGACTCCTGTCTGCTAAACAGCTGATCCACATGTCATCTGACCAGCTTTCCATCTCCTAGCAGCACAGTGTAGGAAACGGGTTCTGTAGTCTCATGTATCAGTCCTGGTATCTTGGTGTGTGTGTATATATATATATATATATATATATATATATATGTGTGTGTGTGTGTGTGTGTGTGTGTGTGTGTGTGTGTGTGTGTGTGTGATACTCACAAAATAAGTGTTTTGTTGAGATATTTGTATTGTTTCATTTTCTCTCTGAGAGTCACTTTTTAGTTTATTGCTGTTGTATTATTTTATTATAGTCTGTCTAATTCAAAATGAGAAGTCACACAGAGAAACACACAGCGACGTGCTGTTGCATGAAATGGACACTGGGTGGAAACATTTACTGGCAGCACCACTGGGACTCGTTGCAGTGCATTGCTGAAGCGGGGCTCATAATCCAGATGAACGGAGAATGAGCAACAGTCCTAATATGAATCCCCGGTGATGTGTGGTCCATAAGCTAAAAGCTTGTTAAATGTGTTAATAAAGTAAAGTGTCACTGTACGTGATGATTGTTGTGGAGAAAATGGCAGCCAGTGCTGTGACCAAATGTTTCCTTTTATTTATTTATTTCGGCTCCTGGGCATTTGTGGGTTATGTGTGGAAATCAGTTTTGTGTGTGTAGTGCAATGCTTGAAATGTTGACGTTAATGCTAATGTGCAGTGTAAGATCAGCTACGGCTGCAGCCTTGGTGGAGGGTACACATATAAACTGTCAACAATGCTATGGTTCAAATTCACGGGTTAAAGCGGCAAGCTATGGGCCAGCCATGTTTGTTATTTCAGTTTGTGTTCATATTGGGTAGATGTGAAATAGCTAGACTGCAAGGGAGATTTATTCTGGTATATTAAGTGAGCACTTAATGTACTTAACATACTTTATGTACCATTATATAAAGAAAAGACTCTTTCTATGAGAGGATGTAGATGATGTGTGTAAGGCTGAAGTGTATACATGATTGATGATAGACAGGTGACATGATGAAAAGGGAAAAAGCTGATCTTTGGTTTAATACAAATTCTGATGAGTTTATTTCTTGAAAATATGGAAAAATAGACATTTAATGTGAATGTTATCTAAAAATGGTTAATACCATTGCTTGGGCTCGTCCGGGATTCTTCAGTGCCATCTATTGGATTGGAAGCTGAGGGATGACGATGACACCGCTGATCATCCATCTAACAACCAACGGCCCTGTCCAGCTGTGGGGACTGTGACTGTGGACATTTGGAGGTCTGTGACTGTGCCATCACTGAACTGTGTTGTCAGCTGTGAGGGAAAAAAGGAGCCATCATGTCGAAGGGTGGGAGGAAGAGCCTGGTGTGGGACATCAGGAAGGGCCTACTCACCTTGTCAGCAGAAGAACTCTTTCGGGTTGCCAGAGCGGTGGATCCAGTGTTGGATGTGGACCAGTCAGAGCTTATGGAGGGAGATCAGGAGGTATATTACGACCACGTCAACTCATTCATGTATAGTAAGCAGTTACTTGAAACAGAGGACAGGGGAATGGTCCAGTTGCTGATGTTAAAAGACGCAATTGATGATGTAGTGAAATGTCGTGAAGATGATATATCACTGTTAAATGTTAAGGGTGGTTCTGAGTTGCGTACTGTGCAGAGTGGTGAAAAGCTTGTTGACCTTGTTGGTTTGTCTGATGGTGTCGTCATTATCCAAACACCTCCTGAAATATCCACAGACACTCACATTCAGAGTCACCATACACCCATTTCAGTCAGTACTGCATTATCTAATAATATTGCTGCACCAGATTCAGGCTTAGTTAAAACTAAATGTTAAATGCACCTGACACAGCGAACACTGATTTGCTTAAAGCCCTCGCTAGCTATGAAGAGCTGAGCAAGAAATTCATACATACATTGTATACCAGCCCATGTTAAACCGCCACAGACACATGTGCCCAGTCAGCTGGGTAGCAGTCCACCAGGTGAGCCTGCTTCTCAGTCAGCTTGTGAGGGGATGGTGTCCTTAAGGGAACTCAACTACTTACCTAGGAGTGAGTTCAAAGTACAAGGTGATCAGGTTCAAGATCAGTTGCAAGAATGTCTGCAAGCAAATTGATGATGGAATCAGGGAGGGATTTTCCGACTCAGAGATTGTTCGTGGGGTGGTCAAAATTATAAGACCAGGCATCTTCAAAGAGATGTTGATCAACAAAGATGACATAATGATGACTGAACTCAAGGGGTTCCTCCAAACTCACCTAAGAGAAAAAAACAGCACAGAGTTATTCCAAGAGTTGATGTGCACAAAACAGGATGAGAACGAGACACTAGAACAATTTCTCTACTGGGTGAGTGTGTCAGTCAGTGTGTTTAAAACACACTGACACTGACATTAAGTACTCTGCAGCTACAGTACAAGATGTTTTTCTGCATACACTATACCAACGCTTTGGACACAAACACACTGATATATGCAGAGAACTCAAACCTTTGTAGTCAAGCAGTGAGATCACCGATGAGATGATCCTTCGTCATGTGATGAAAAGCACCAGTGAAGAGAATGAGAAAAGGAAAAGACTTGGCTCCTCCCGCCGACAAACAGCAACAAATGCACACAGCGCACAGCTTGAGCCTGGTGGGGTAAAGGGACCCAGCCTTAAGTCAGAGAGTGTAGAGTCCAACTCAAATCACACGAAACGGGTTCCCCTGAGAGACCTCACGACCAAAGTAGAGGAACTCACCAGACTGGTTACAACAATGCAAAAACAAAACCAACAACAGCTAACTCACAATGGGCACCAATATGGTCAAAAGAGGACACAATCCAACCATGGAAAACCCTATGGTTGCCCCAGAAGTGTGTAACAAGACAGACAAGACTGTAAACCTTGTTTCATATGTGGGGATGAAGGAAGGACATCGCGCAGCAGGCTGTCTACAGTGGCCAAAGAGGCGGGGGGGCCGAGTCTGGAAGTAAGTCCCAACCGTTAAGTGAGGCCAAAGTTGACAAAATATGCCCTTTCACAACCTCGACCCCAGTAATGACAAGCACACAAAGTTGCCACACCCAAAAAGCTCAGGCCCCTCCTCAACCACCATGTGTAGCTAAAGCTAGAGCTGTTGCTAGCCTGATTGGGAAAAAGGCCCTAGTACAGAGCTACCTAAATGGCTTAGCGGTCACCTCATTGCTTGAACCAGGGTCACAAGTCAATATAATCAGCCATGCCTGGAAAGATGAATACCTACCTGACCTTAGCATCCACCCCGTTTCTGAGATTTTAGGGGTGGAGGAACTGAGGGTCATTGCAGCAAATGGCGGTCTCATTCCATATGATGGGTGGGTAGCTATTACAGTGAACTTGCCAGGGAATTTGGACCCCAATCTGTCCATTAGTGTCCCATTCCTCATCAGCAGCTATCCCATGGATAGACCCTTGCTAATGCCAGTACTTGCTAGTCTTCTTAGCAATGCCATATCTGTCCCCAGTCAAACAGCTGAAGCTCTTGTCAACTTTATTCAGACATCAAAGTTAGTCATGCAGCAGGGACATGTGAGAACAGGGACCAAGGACACCATATTCCCAGCAGGTCAAGTGCTGGCTCCCATCAAACATGGATGCCTCTACCCAATTAGTGCTGTTTGAAACAGATGAAGACAATCTGTCATCTGGACAGTGGGATGTAGGCCCAAGTTTGTTACAAATCTAGAACCCAAGGATGGCACTCTGCACCTCTGTATAAATTATCGCCTCCTAAATCAAAAAACTGGAACTACCAGACATCCCCTTCTGCAAATACAGGATTTGACAGACACACTGGGTGGGTATTCGATGTTCAGCATACTTGACCAAGGTAAAGCTTACCAAACCCCAAACAGTTGGCGACCTCCATCAGGTTCTCGATTTCCTGAGCTACTACCGGTCCTACGTACAGGACTTTGCTAAAATACCGAAACCACTGTATGAGCTGCTCCAAGTTAAGTCCTCCATGCCACAACTCCCTCCACAACACTGCAAGTCCCAGGGTCCCAAACTCCCATCCAAAACACCCAGTGAGTGGAAGGTGGATCACCAAAGCACCTTGGAAAGGCTAGTCAGTATGCTGACCAACCCCCCCAATTCTCATGTACCCCAACTTCGAGGAACCATTCGTCCTACACACCGATGTATTGGAGAAAGGACTTGGTGCAATCCTCAACCAACAACAGGGTGGGAAAATGCGAGTGATCGGTTATGGATCACAAACTCTGACACCAGCGGAAAAAAGTGACAGTGCCTAAAGCTAGGCCTAAGCTCAGAGGGGATCAAGCGTTTGTCGTTGCAGCTCCAAAGATTAGGAATGGATTGCCACTGCACAGGCCTTCTCTCTGTCTCATTTTAAAATTCTTCTTAAAACCCACCTCTTTTCTTTGGCATTTGACACCATGTAGAGTGTTGATTTTATGTGTTTTTATGTGATTTTATTTGTTTTCATGTGTATACATGCATATTTTCATCTCTGTTTTATCCTTTTGTGCAGCACTTTGGAAACCATGTGTTTGTTAAAATCGTGCTATATAAATAAAGTGGATTGCATAATTATTAATCAGAGTTACAAACTGACAGTTTAGTACCTTTATGTGAGACTGATTTTGTGAATTGGCTGTCTTTTCCCATCTTTAAGGGTGGTGCCCTGAGGTGATCTATGTAAACTGGATCTTATTATTTATCATGATTAATAATGATCCCTGATAATCATTTCTTATTATTGATAGCCGGATTTAATTGCAAATTCCCTATTAAGATAATCTGAAGCACTACCCTGTTTCAATGTTTGAAACATTGTGGTCTTATTCTTTCTCCTGTTCGTCTCCTTCCAACATCCTTCTGTTACTGCCATGAATGTCATACTTAATTTATATTAATCAGTAATTAGTTGCAGTCATCCACTGTGAAAGTCAAGTCAAGTGTTTGACCTTGTTTCCCTCGCTAAGAAGTGGTTTAGAAACTGCTACTTATCTTCTGAGACCACAAGAATTTTTGTTCTTTGTTAAGCAAATTCTGTATCTGTAGTGAAGTTGCTTTTTTTCTCTCAGGGAAGTCTGATGTACTTAACTTCCAATGGAGTATTCACTCCGTTTCAACCTAATCGTGCTTTGGATACCACTAATCTGGTTTTTAAACTGTTTCATTTCCTGTGTCCACTGCACTTAAATATATTATTTGTCAGATTATTGCATTACAAGTTCTCCAAAAGGCACCAACAACACAAAATTGACAGAGAAGTCGAGGTCAGCGAATTGAATTGGCTGCAGCGAAGCATAGGGGACTAAACTATGCTAAAAGAAACAGCTTAACTGGGAAAATAGCAATTGTGACCAAAACCTACAATTGAGATATAAACATGTTTATTTCTGCTGTAAAGCTGGACATTTAGACATGGGGTCTTGAATTGTTTTTGGATCCAGTCTTAAAGTGAAACTCGCCAACTCTTGGCTCAAACTCATTTTCAGTGGGAGTACATGGGGCATTTTATGCTAGCATCAACATCGCTTTTTTAAAACACTAAGAAGGCTCAGAACAACATGAAACTTTGCTCGTAGTATCACCAGGGTCTCTACACATGAACACAAGCATTAAGAACATTGTTTGTATACACAGATTTTACTAAAATGAGAGTTTTTGAGCAGCTCATGTTAGATGTAGCTTGTTCCTCTAGCCGTCGTCATGGCAGCCTGGGCGTACTCTGGGATCGACATGTCTGGGAATAGTGTATGTGGTTCAGTTGAGCTATGTGTAGTTGAGCTGTGCTAAGTGGCTATTTGAGGAACAACAGTTTTTTGTACATCTACACTAGCTTCATTTCTGAGCTCCATAGGCTGCCCCTTGATTGTATCCTTAAGGAAGATGTCTGTGGCCTATACGTATATCATGATAAACACTAGAGAGGATCCTCATTGGCAGTGACATCTTTATAAACCCAGCATCAGCCCATGGAGATAACACATTTTAGCCCAGTGGGAACCTTGAGCTCAACAGCCTGAGCAGCACACCTTCCAAAGGGGGCAGCTTAAGATGACCTCATCACTTTCATCCCAGTGATCTGGGAAATGGGTGTGTCTCCTACAACTCTCCACCATCTCTTTTCCTTTCATCAAACCAGAAATATAGTACCATGGTGATTTTTTTCTGCCAGGCTGCAGGTGCACTGTAGAGCTGAATGTGCAATATGACTGTTCACAAAGCTAAATAGCTAAATGGAGTGACATTCAGAACCAGTGAGCAGTTACTCTAGCAATAAATCTACCAATGGGCTGTCCACCAGAAAAAAACACAAATGTTACTTGAATGGAGCCCCAGTCTGGAGGTGTTTATTGGGAGCCTGCTGATTGGAGTATTTAAGTGCAGGTGCAAGTGAGGACATTTGATGCAGATATTAGATCTGGTGATCTTAAATTATGGTTCATAAGTGGATCAGAAGTGATACAGGATTATCAAGTTTCTATATGGGACCACACTTGGTTGGATTAGCTGTTACTTTTAAGCCTTGATGGAGGTATGCTCGCTATATTGGGTGCCTTTCTAGTTATTTAGGGGTTGGTTGGGAGATTTTGTTGTTTTACTCTGTTACCAGTCTTACTACTGATCTGAGCTGACATGTCCTTGTTGTAGTTTCATATAGCAGTCAAACATGAGACTGGTATCAATCTTCACATTTATGTCATACATAATTTCAATCTTTTGAGTATGAATCCACAATTAAAATGTTGAATTGGTCTTTGTGTCTTTTGCATCCTCAGTACACATACAGTCATTTGTCAACGGAAAAAACACAAAAAAGCACACCACAACAGTTGCCATTTTGCATACTGGTCAATCACAGAGCTGAAAACATAAACAACTGGGGATTTAGGTCACCAGTGAAAACAGAGCAGGAGCTTCAAAGGGGAGGAAAGCAATAAGTAAGGATTGGATTAGGGTGCTGTTGGTGTGTGTCACAGTAAAACCATCTCAGAGGGCTCTGAGTGCTTTATCTCCTGGAGTGTCTTGGCAACTGACTTCCTACCCCCTCTGAAGGGAAGGGAATTAGGCTCAAAAACACACATACATGCACACACAGTCATGCATACTGGACTCATACACAATCATTTAATGTACGCACACACACAAACAAACACACATGCGCCCACACACACACATACACACATGCGCCCACATACAAACACAAATACACACACACATGCACACATAAACACACACACCACTGCCAAAATATGAAGAGTGCAGCACATCTGAAGGGAGCTCACTGGGCCTAACATACCCCCTGGGTGAAAATCCACAGGGGCTCCATGCCATTAACTTCTAACCAATACAAATTTATGACACGGCATTCTTTATGCCACTACATGCTTAGAAGGTCCATGCATGTAGAGGCAGAAAGAATGAAGCCTCAAAAATACACCACTCGGTCAGTTATTCTAAGCATGTAGCTGATAACAGTATAGATTCTGCAGTAGACTGCAAAATGCTCCAGAAGTGTTAAGGTGAAAATGTTACATTTTCAAATCCTCCAAATAAAGGATTAAATAAGTCACTTGCTTTCCATGATCTGTTTTGTGTAACAGCCATACTACTGGCTGTAGTTGCTGCAGCAGGCATAGCAGTTTGTTACAAAAAAAGTGTTGAGAAAAAGTCAGGAGAGCTATTCAAGTTTTTATGTTAAGCGCACAGTAAAGTTGAGCGTGTGAACAGAAACTGTGGACTGCAAGTTTTTTTAACACGATATTGGAGACAAGAATGGATGGAGTGTCTGTTCCTATCCATCTACCTCCCTGCTGATTAGGCAGCCGGTCACATGGAGTTTCTGACGGAAATAATTTGAAACACTCACAGTGGCCATCGACGACTGGACAGTTTACCTTCCAAATCATGAGCATGGACCTATTTTTGTGACCTAGATTTCTCCCTCTTGGACAACTTTGGGACTACCATCTTGATTGTTATTTGCCGTGGCAACAATTAAGCACTTTTCTGCACAGTGGCTTAATCTCCCTTGCTGTCTTTCACCACCAGCCACTCCTAAAAACTAAGGTGCATCACATCAGTCAGCCCCTGCGCCCTTGTCCCCAGACCTGCACAATGATGTAAATGTCAGACTGCAAAAGCTCTTGGAGGCTGATAAGACTGACATATCCCATAGGATTTCTCACTTAATGGTGACGAGTAAAAGTCAGGAGGTCTGCATCCATGCACCAATGTCAAGTCAGCGAACAAGGCTGTGATCCCAGAAAAGTATTCAGTGCCTACAGCCGAGAAATTAACTGCCAAATTCCACCAGGTTTTTCGCTACACCCACATTCAGAAAATCATGGCCATCATCTTTGCTGGGGCAGTCATCTACTTAGACAACGTAGGAGTACATGGTGAAACAATGCCCCTCCACCCTGAGCAGCTGATTAGAGTACTCAATATCCTCTCCAGCCACAACCTCACACTAAACAGAGGTGATCATCTCCACTGTGCCCACAATTGAATTTGTTAGGTTTCCACTTGACCACTGACAGCTTCAGCCCACTTGACTCTAATGTGGAGGCCATGCAGTAACTCAGTGATCCATACAACTGGCATTGTTCCTTGGGCTGACAGCCTCCTACCTGCTTTTGCTCCCCAGTACTCAACCAACGCCCTACCTTGGAGAGTTTCTGAAAAAGGACAACCCAGACATGGACTCCTGTGCTTCTGACCTGACGAGCCTGACAAACCTGACCTGTGATGCCTCCAGTATAGCTGTCAGAGCAATGCTATCCCAGTTCCTGCACTGAACAGTCTTGCATTGCAGACAGACCACCAGGCCTTCAAAGCCCTGCTTCCTTAAACTGGGTCAGTGCACAAACAACTAAGGGACTAATTCTAAGTGCTATATCACAGGCGACTGGAATTTTTTCAGTTTCTTGAAGATGTTTCACCTCTCATTCAAGAAGGTTTCTTCAGTTCTAACTAACTGGAGGGGAGTTTCAGGCTTTTAAACTCTGTGTGGGAGTCTCCTTACAGAGTTGTTAAGGACAGGAGTGAACTCATTCCTGCATTGTAGGTGGGTGATACGTAGTGTCACTCTTATTTAGTTCATTTTATTGTCATTCAATATATTAAAAACCTACCATGATCTGGATGACTGAGAATCTTCATCAACAACTAAGGGACAACTTCACCAACCAGCAGAGAAAATGTAGGCAGGCTTGCTCTCTACAGCCACTGTCAATCCCACATTGGACCTGGACCCAGATGTGATCCATGCCCCGGTCACCTTTCAGGTCTTCAGCCATGCATCAGCCACCAGACACGCATGGAGGATGGCCTTCCCCTGTAGATGAACTGCAAAATTGAACAGTAATTGATGATAGGGCATATGCAGGGGCTTCCCTTGTATCAGCTGCAGCAACCTGCCATTGTTTCACCAGCAGCAGGGCATTAACAGAGCAGCAAGGTGACTGATGGTGAGCATCGAATGAAACAGCACTTTGACAAGACACTCAAGAGATGTGTTTAATAAAGTTAATCCTGTGAACAAAAGTTGTAGCCTTGAAGTTATTAAAGTTATGGAACACTCTGATCTGGACAGCATGATCAGGACAACAACATTTGTCTGTGCTTTACTAACCATAACGGTAAAAAAAAAAAAAAAGGAAAAAAACTGTTTTCTCATATGACACTATTATGTCTTAGGTTTGGGTACATAAACTACTTGGTTAAGGCTAAAGACACCTTATGGTTTCAGGTCATTTTTCTAGCTATGGTTTAGTCACCATCATGGTTTGATAACCATGATGGTTATCATGGTTATCAATACATACCATGCATTCCTCTTGTTCTACATTGTGCCTTCATTAACACTTCCTTTGTTATCATTTGCACTACTATATTTCTCTTCTTGCTCTTCTAAGTGCTACAAATTGCTTCCTTTATCTGACTTTCTATCTGCCCTCCTGTTTGCCAGGACCCCAATCACACCCTAATAATGTGATTATTATGAGGTCCTGGTCAAAAAAACCCATGTTGTTCTGTCAATTTCAGATGGGAATCTAACTGAAGCCAATCTATCTATAATTTACTTCATAATTACTACAGCCACAGGAGGGCTTAGTTGTAGATTTAGGTGAGATATGCAAGTAGCATGTAATGCAGTGTCAAGCCATTATAAATGAGGAGTGGGCTACAGAGGTCTAGTAAGGTAATGTATTTTTTATTTTGATTTTGAGTTTTTTTTTTTTTTTTCAACATGTAGTTTTCAGCTCCAACTAACCCTAACTAAAGTGACATCTCACATGGCAAGTTATCTCCCACTTCCCGGTACCTGTAAATTTGTAAACTCAGTAGATTTCCCTTTTAACACATCTGGAACATTGGAGTTTGTTTACCTAGGTCTACCTCATATGCTTATATGCTTCATAAACTCCTTCCTCAGACAAAGGCTAAGCACAGTGATGGACTTTTTATGTAGAGTCTTTCCTTGTTCATGGACAGAGGAGGCTGTTAGGGATTTGGAGAGTTTACGTGAGAATAGGCTGGAGAACAGTAATTAAACTACCACACAACTCCATCTCTCTCTCTCTCTCTCTCTCTCTCTCTCTCTCTCTCTCTCTCTCTCATCCGCTCTTTCTCCTCCTACCTCATCACAGACTTACACAACTACAGGTTACTATAGAAACTACTTTTCTCCCTCCCTCCCACTTTCCATCTCATCATTCCTCAGTTACTTTTGGCCTGGCTTTTGCTAGTGACTTCCCCTCCATTCATCCATGCATTCCTCTTGTTCTACATTGTGCCTTCATTAACACTTCCTTTGTTATCACTTGCACTACTATATTTCTCTTCTTGCTCTTCTAAGTGCTACAAATTGCTCCCTTTATCTGACTTTCTATCTGCCCTCCTGTTTGCAGCATGAAGTAAATGTCAGGTCTAAGCTGGCACTGACAGAAATCATAAGGGAGGCAGATGGAGGAGCAAAAATGGAAAGAGGGGGTGACAGAGGGGGGTAAAGAGACATTGCAAATAAGATAAAGGGGTGAGGAAGGTGGGGAAGCGAGAGAACAATAGGCAAGGTAGAGGGGGAGTGAGAGGGAGAGGGAGCAGGGAGTTGCATAGAGTGTGGCTAAGCAACAGCCTCTGCGAAATAATGTAGATCAACATACAGTATACATTAAAGTACATACAAACAGAGCTGGGTGATATAGGCTAGTTAGGGTTCTAAACCCGAAGGGATAGAACCCTTCTGAAATTGTGCCGGATTATTATTATTATTAGGTTTCTAACCCCTAGTGGGTAGGACCCTTCTGAAATTGTGACAGTTTATTAGAGTTCTAACCTCTTTCGCTCCAAACCAGCCACTCTGAGCCTCACCCCCCGCTTAATGACATCAGCCGCTGTGTTCCTCAAAAATCTGTGCAACACATACCCATGATGAGCCCCAGATTTCTCCAAATTGGGTTCTCAGCTACATGCTAATGGCATTCGTGTTATACTTTCACTTAGAGACTTTATTTAAACATTAAAACATACATTCAAATTTTACCTATTGATGTGTATTTAAAAGTTTCAGTAGGTATTATAATGTTTAAGTAATCACAGTTCCATGATCGTGATAATTTTGGGATACAAGCGAAGGTAATTATGCAAATTGGGAAAAATCTGTAATAGCGGCTTTTACGGTGCAAGAGGCTTTTTGTAGATGAGGACTTGTATGAAAGTTAATAGCACTTATGGCTTGGTGGGGAGAGCCTTTTGAAGTTACACTATGTTATAGTGCTCCCATCTGATGGATTTGGATCAAATTTTTGGAGCAGCATTTGCACATCATTTGTATTCAACTTACCAAATTGTGTGTCTCTGGGTCCTTCCAGCTCGCCATAAATTAATAAAACACAAACAATGATGGTTAATGATTAATAGGCCACGCCCACTTTCACCTGTCAACATGGCACTCGCAATATTAGCTGATATTTGCCCCTAGAGCATGCATACCAAATTTGGTGAAATTCTGTCCAATGGTCTTTGAGATATGCATGTGTAACATTCATAGCGCCCCCTATAGGTTGAGCTCAACATGATTTGGTAGACAGATTCCCAGTCCTATTGTGAACCAACCAACCAAGTTTGTGATGATAGGGCAAAGGGTGTGGGAGTTATGGCCAATATTTTCTAAGCCCCGCCCATTACAAAAATACATTGGTCCGTGGCGGCCATGTTTGTTGACCAAGCTGGCTCATTTATGATAGAAAATTATCTTTTCATCCCCCAAAGCTGTATACCAAATTTGGTGTTGATAGAGTCAATCTTTCAAAAGTTCTATTCATTTTACTGTTTTTCACATTATGCAAATTAGCAAAAAATCTCAGTCAGGTGGACATTTATGGTCCAAGAGGCTTTTTTGTAGAGCACATTGAAAAGACAAATGTCTATTATAAATAAACCAGATTGGTCAAAAAACATGGCCGCTACAGACCAATGTATTTTCACAATGGGCAAATGTCCCTGATGAATTTAATAAACAGACATCGACTCAGCTATTTATTGATTATCAAACAATGCTGTTATAGTCCAAAGTAAGCTAGCAAGCTAACTCTCTGCTCCAACAACAGTAACTATAATGCATTAAACTATTAATTTCATTCACTTTATCACATTGACGTTACTGTACCTGTATCTTCTTCATGTCTTTCTTCCTCTTCTTTCCTTAATTTCCTTCACTGAGTGCTGGATGGCTTCAGTCTTTTGGACTTCTGCTTAGCAAGTAACGTTAAGCAAAGTCGTTGCTAGGGCTAGCTAAAAAGACATAGTGAAGACAATGGTGGCTGCTATGGTGGGCACAGTGGTGCCATTTGACAGCAACTCACAGATGTGGGAAGAATACTGTGATGTTTTGGACCATTTTTTGGCAAATGACATGAAGGAGGCAGAACAAAAAAGAGTTGTGTTACTGAGCGACGTAGGAGCACAGACCTATGCCCTGATGAGGAACCTGCTACGTCTGATTAAACCAGGAGACCGCACCCACGAGGACATTTAATACCTGGAAGAGGAAGCCTGATGAAAGTGTTAGTGATTATGTGGTGGAGGTGAGAAAGCTTGCGCAGGGCAGTAATTTCGGAGGTTCATTGACGATGATGCAAAGAGACCGGCTGGTTTGCGGCATAAATGATGATGGCAAACAGTGGAGACTGCTGTCAGAGGACACGTAATCTTTTGACAAAGCACTGAACTTTGCGCAGGCAATGGAGGTGGCAAACAGAGACATTCAGGATTTGCAGGGAGCCAGAGAGCATGCAAAATGGACCCGACCATCAAGGGCGGTGCACAAGGTGAAAGATGTCCGTGCCAAGACGCAGCAGGACACAGGGACATGTTACAGATGTAATGGAGACAACCATTTGGCTAAGTACTGCAGGTTTGCCCAAGAAAAGTGTCATAACGGTGGAAAAGTGGAACATTAAAGTCTTAGCCCGTGGGACCTGGCCGGGCTCAGCCCAAAAGAGTGATGTGGGCCTGCCCTCCAGTAGGTTCACAACCGACAGGAGGGTTCAGAAGGGATGAGCCCAGCCCTCCACCAACCCTCCACCAACACTGATTACAGTGGAGGTGGGGAGCTGTTGACCTTGACTGGGGATATCGTCGGGTGGTGGAAGGAATACTTCAAGGATCCCCTTAATCCCACTGACACACCTTCCATAGAGAAAGCAGGGGCTGGGGACTCAGAGGTGGATTCATCACCCAAGCCGAAGTCACAGAGGTAGTTGGGAAGCTCCTCAGTGGCAAAGCACTGGGGGTGGATGAAATCCGCCCTGAGTACCTCAAGTCTCTGGATGTTGTGGGGCTGTCTTGGCTGACATGTCTCTGCAGCAGTCGGGGACAGTGCCTCTGGACTAGCAGACCCGGGTGGTGGTCCCTCTATTCAAAAAGGGGGACTGGAGGGTGTGTTCCAACTATGACGAAATGCAAGTGGTTGGACTATTATAACACACAAACAAATCATCCTCCTGGTGACTTTTTCCTCTGTCCTCAGCCTCTGCTTCCTCTATGGAAGACATGTCAGTGGGATTGAGGAGATCCTCGAAGTATTCCTTCCACCGCCCGACAATGTCCCCAGTCGAGGTCAACAGCTCCCCACCTCCACTGTAAACAGTGTTGGTGGAGGACTGCTTCCCCCTCCTGAGGCGCCGGATGGTTTGCCGCCACGACAGGCACCGGAGACCTTACGGCCACAGCTCCGGACAGCCGTGTCAACAATAGAAGTGGAGAACATGGTCCATTTGGACTCAATGTCCCCAGTCTCCCTCGGGATCAGGTCCAAGCTCTCCCGGAGGTGGGAGTTGAAGACCTCCCTGACAGAGGGTTCTGCCAGACGTTCCCAGCAGACCCTCAAAATATGTTTGGGTCTGCCAGGTCTGTCCAGCTTCCTCCCCTGCCAACGGATCCAACTCACCACCAGGTCATGATCAGTTGACAGCTCAGCTCCTCCCTTCACCTGAGTATCCAAAACATACAGAGGTCATGACCAGATGACATGACCACAAAGTCGATCATCGACCTCCGGCCTAGGGAGTCCTGGTACCACAAGCACATATAGACACCCTTATGCTTGAACATGGTGTTCGTAATGGACAAACTGTGACTAGCACAGAAGTCCAGTGACAAAACATCACTCTGCTTCAGATCGGGGAGGCCGTTCCTCCCAATCACACCCCTCCAAGTAACACTGTCACTGCCCACATGAGCGTTGAAGTCCCCCAGTAGAACGACGGATTCCCCGGTTGGAGCACTCTCCAGTACCCCTCCCAGGGATTCCAAGAAGGCCGGGTACTCTGCACTGCTGTTCGGCCCATAGGCATTTAAATGGAGTTCTGAAGAGATGCTTTGCATGCCTTAACCTTTTGCGAGTGGAACCACAGGGAGCATGCAACATAATACTTGTGTGTATTGTCCTGCACAACATTGCTACCACGTGCAATGTCCCTCTCTGTGATGATGTTTATGATGCACCTGAGCCTGTTGAAGAACCAGACCAACCTCTGGCGTTCTGTCAGAATGAGGGACTGACTGGACATGTAGTAAGGGATGCAATTGTTAGAAATTATTTTTGACAGGTTCATCTCTGACGATTGTTTCTTTGAAATTAATATACAGTGATAAATGACATAAAAATTTAATATATTATTTTTGTTTGTTATTAAAATCTGATTGGGATTATTTCATGGATACAAGATCATTTTTGGATCAAAGTTATCCAAATCCTACTGAAACGTTTTGAACAACACAAACTGAAGGTTTGATCCGGATCAAAACTAGGATTGGATTCCGTGATCTAATCCGATTTCAAAATCCTTCTTTCCCTTTTGAACAACCCATTTTCAAGATTTGATCCAATCCGATAACCAAAATCCAATCAGATTACCTTTGAACAACTGGCCCATTATGATAAAGTTCTCCAAGGACATGGGATTACTTGATGTATGGGGAACCTTAAATCCAACTCAAAGGGATTATACACATTAATCCCCAGTTACAGGAAATTACTCAAGGCTTGACAATTTTTTTTTTATTCTCTAAAGACATACAGTAGTTAAGAAAATTCCAACCCAATCCAATGTTGCTTTGAAAAACCGGCATAAAAGTAAGACGGATTACCTGATCCTGAATAGCAAAAAATGAAATGTTCAAATCCAGATAATTTTGATCCAGATTAAATGTGTTGAACAGCAGGCCCCAAATGAGTGTCTTTTTGGGCCTTATGTTTTCTGCTATTTTGTGAATCCATCTTTTCATTCATGAGTAAGTAAAAGTCTCCCCCTTTAACTTTGCACTGTAATTAAATCAATAATCTTCTCAATTAAACTTGTCCCTTCTTCGGGAGGGTTGTGTAGGTTTAATAATGTAATATATTCTCCATCTATCTTCCCTACCACAAAAGCATATCTGCCCTCTTTATCACATACTGTATTCTCTACTTCAAATGGAAGATGGTTCCTTATCATTGTTATAACACCTCTTTTGGATGTGTGATATGACGAATGAAAGACGTGGGCTTTAAACAATTTGGCTAATTTCTCATGTTCCATTTTGGACAGACGTGTGTCCTGCATAAATACAATGTTTCCTCCTAGGGACTTCATATGTGCAAGCATTTTACTCCTCTTAATTGGCTTGATCAGGTCATTCACATTAAATAAAATGAATTAATATTCATACACTAACACATAACATATTCTGTTTGCTATTACTTGTATTAAGTTTACCAAGTTCATTCAACCTATATCCTGTAGACCTGAGTGCCTAATTTATATAGAAAATATTTAATCCATCCCCAAGAAACCTTTGAGACCAAAAAATACATACAAAAATATAAAAATAACGACAAAATATGACTTCCACTTGGGCTGCCATACTTAAGGTAGCTATTCACAGTCTTCCATGCTTGTATCAATCAAACGATAAAATATGACTTCCACTTGGGCTACTATATTTCACAGTCAGAAAACGCAGCGACTGAAAACGCACTATTTTGAAAATTGGTCTCAGGGTGAAAAAAGCTGAAAATGCAGCCCTCCCAATTTTGTTGGATGGCAAATCCATATACTTTCAGAAACGATGACGCCATCACCCCACCCCTCGACCTCTAGCCTCCGACCTCTGAACCCCGCGACATCTCATAACAACAACAACAATAGCGGACTACTGTTTGTGTTTGTGTCTTTTGCAACTTACTTGCCTTGTAGTCGAGTGTGAGTCGCAGCAGCAGTTCAACCTCATTATCGATCTACACAAACGCTTCTGATTTCCTTGCACAAGCCATTTTCATCTTCTTCTTCTTCTTTTCAGATTCTCCTTCTACTGTATACTGTCGCCAACTAGAGGCCTGTAATGTGAACTGCAGCGTTTTGAGTCATTTTCAGTGGATCCGTGTGGACACAAATATTCTTGAAACGATGCCAAGGAAAATGGAGGAAAAAAAGATTGTTTTGGTTCATGTGGACAAGGCCTCTGTCTCGCTTCCAGCAGCTGTAAAAACAATCAATAAAGACAATCAGTACTGCGCGATGCACTACGTATGAACACAACACATCTATTAATGCACCTGAAAAATAGTCACATTGACCAAAAACAGATGTAATCTAATACGTCTTACCTTCTTTGTTCTCGGTCAAAGCTGAACTCCGAGCTGAACTATTCACAGCTTCCACCTGCGATGCGAGATCTGGTTGTTTGGAACTGAAGCTCCTGCGTACTGTCTCGTAATGTCTTACAGGCGGCTGGAAAACAATTAAATGAGAGTGGTATGAATAAAAAAACTTAAGTCACAGTGACATTAAACAAGGAAGGAGAAAACCGTAAAAGTCAATGGCATCATTATCAGCATCATGTAAACCTGGACTTGCACACATAGCTCCGAGCAAATAAGAGTCATGGCCTCGTTATGAGACGAGGTTAGTCTGCAAAAACAAAATGCTCGCAGCGAGAATCCTCTATGTCCCTCTGCGGCAGCAGAGCGCCCTCCGTAGGCAACACTCCATGGCAACCCAGCAAATAGTCTACTGGAAATTTCTTTGACACAGAAATGACCCAGATTGAAACATAATCTATAGGCCTAGTGGATGAAATTCAACTTGGTTGCTAAAAGTTGCATGTTGAGCAATTTGCGTAATTAGCATTATTAACTAATTAAGGGGTGACACTACAGGTGAAGAATAGGGATTTTTTTAACTAATGTATATCACCATGAAACTTCCCCATTTAATTACTTCCATTTAGACAATTATTTTTATATTAAGTTTTCTGGAATTGTATGTTTAAATATGCAAATGAGGCATTATCTAATTAAATATGTGCTAATTTCAATACATTTCCAGAACATAAATCTAAACATTGGATAAAGCCAGGTTCAAAATTCCTGTTTCATTCTGTTGACATATTATAGCCAAAGGTTTTTACAAAGGGAATTTTAGATATCTCTTTTTAACACTCCATAAATTAGAAAATACTTCCAACAGCCATAAAAAAAAAAAAACTATTTTCACCCTGTTTTTAGGAATAAAATCTTACATAAACCAGGCTATGAATTATATGTGAACAAACCCCTCTGTTAAAACCTTCAGAATATAGATAGGAATAAAACTGGAAAGATTG
Source organism: Acanthopagrus latus (assembly GCF_904848185.1). Lineage (NCBI taxonomy): Eukaryota > Metazoa > Chordata > Actinopteri > Spariformes > Sparidae > Acanthopagrus > Acanthopagrus latus. The sequence continues at coordinate 1,189,671 of NC_051047.1, read as the reverse complement.
GTGTATATAAGTGCTACTGAAGTGGAGATTTTTGTCTCAGAGTATGAGAAAAAACTCATTTTGAGAAATGGCCTTTAAACATATGTATTGTATCATCTGTTCCTGTCTTTTCCCCCATCCTCCTCCAACAGCCACATTGAAAAGGGCATGTTGGAATGTTTGGCAGACATCGCTGCTTGGACATCTGCACATCACCTCAAACTCAGCCTTAGTAAAAGTGAACTCCTCTTCATCCCGAGGACAGACTGCCCCACGCATCTGAGTGTAATCCTCGACGACAGACTGTCCTTCACCCCCCAACATCACTGCTGTGGCCCGATCCTGCAGATTTGCCCTCTACAACATCCGCAGGATCCAGTCTTGACGACAATAGGTAGCCCTCTCCACAATAGGCTGAGATGGGTGAGTTTGTTGGTTGTGTTCCTCTGGAAGTTAAAGTGGATAATGTTACCTGCAGTCTGTCCTGTAGGGAACAGACATTGAGTGGATGGGTGGGTGGGCTGGCTGTTGCTCTTTTTTATATTCTAAATATATGTGTTTTTCTGTTTGTTTGCCTTTGTTTACATGTTTTTTGTTGATCATTTGCTCTCCTGTGCCGTTATCACTGTCACTTGCTGTCCCCTTTAAGTGTAGAGAGGTCTACAGGCAGAGTGTTGGCAAATTTCCCCTCAGGTAGTTATTATGGCTACCAACAAAAACACAAATGCAGATAATATATGCCCAATTAGATTTATATCGTGGAATGTAGATGGACTTATTGAACTTGTCAAAAGGTCCTCTAGTTTTGCTGCAGGCCTACTGCTCATTGGAGCTGCCCCTTTCCAGTCGTCCCCCTGACTTGTGCAGTCCCTTGGCCCCACATCCTGGTCCCTTCAGTGTTTTTGGCAGTTGATCCAACTTCTGTCCAGAGGCAGGTTCAAGGCAAAAAAAAAGAAAAAGAATGTAAATGTTATAGTAAATTCATATTTGTACAGTATAGTACATACAAGAAACAGAATAAAACAGGCCCCTTGCACTTTGGTGTTCGTGCTGCCTGGAAGATAAGAAATATAAGAAAATAACTGTATAATGTCATCTGCAGCTTTGGCAGACTTTTCTAAAGTCTGTAAGGATTATGTCATCAAGGTTTTCATATTGACTTGATCTTTTGACTTCAAATTTATAATAGAAGCACTGCACAACAAACTTGAGCTTTAAAAGAACATAGGCATGTAAAGAGATGTACATGCATGTTTCATTCTGTGTGTACACACACAAGTTTCATGCATCGGACCTAGCATCGGACTTAGCACCACTTAAGTGGCCAACCAACAAGGCCATTAAGGGCAATGTGCTCCATTATCCGTGTTGAAGAAGAGTAGCAGTGTGAGGGGGTAAAATAAAGGATAGGGAGCTGAGAATATCTAGTTGAAACACACACACACACACACACACACACACACACACACACACACACACACTGCCCTACTGGCTAGATGGGTGTGTTGTAAGAGATAACATTTTATGGGATATCCTGATTTTGCTTATTCCTAAGCCAAGTTGTCCCCTGCACATCACCAGACAACATCCCTGCATCTTCATATTTTTTTTTAACTCCATAAGCAGCCATGTGTCTGTCAGTCCTGGACTTTTAAAGAGGACTCAGATGCACAGTAGAGACAGTGAAGGCAGGCTTTTATTCTGAAATTCTAGAACCTCTCAGACAGAGTGACAAAATAATAGGCTTTAGAAAATACCTAATATCTAATCTAGACAAAAGAAATACTACTGAGAACAAAAAACACACTCCAAACACGAAGGGGGAAAAAAAACCTCAAGACTATGAGCAAAAGACTAAAAAAAATTTCACTCCACAGCAGTGTTAATTTCGTTGACGAAGACTATGACAAAAAATATTCGTCAATGAACCATAACCCAATGATCCTAACCCTGAATGAAAATGAAGAATTGACATCTGGTCACACTTAACATATGACAACAAAAATAGCTGGGAAAAACACCACCAACTTGAAGCAACATCTATAGATGACTTATCCAGAAATACATGTGAAGGGAATCATACACGATAAGGTTATTTTATCAGATAAACCAACTTTTTTTTTACGCTAAACTTGGAATAAAATAGTAGCTTAAGGAAACCACCTCTGAACTGTATTGATTAGACAATTGTCTTGCTGAATTAATATGAGTATAAATGTTCAGTGTCCTCAAATTGAATGAAATGTGTGCTATTATGACTGGACAAAGGGTGCGAGTGTGCCAGCAATTGCGTGAGATGGGCAGAGGTGTCGGTGACCTGCACTATTGTGCGACCCACAGCCTGGGATTTTTAAAACCAGGAAACAGCTGATCACAGCAGTCAGTCCATCACTTCATCCGCGGACATCAAGATGAGCAACTGGACAGCCGCTGAGATCCAGGAGATGCAGCGTCTCCTCGGTCTCTGTAGCTGTTTGGTTGTGTCCGCTTGTTGTTGTAGCGGCAAGCTACTAATGGTCGCTACTTTCAAAATAAAAGCCCCCGCTAAGAACCCAGTTCTAAACTCCCATGGGGTGCAATGTAAAGCTCTTATTTTGAAGACAAATTCGTTGTCACTGTTCACTGCCCAACTTCATGCTTCAGGACATGTCACATGTTTATGCATACCTCAGTGGCAGCTTTTGGAAAAGGAGGAATATTACGCCTCCTTGCCGCATGTCACTCCCCCTCTCTCTCATCCTGTTTCCTATCCCATCTTCAGTTGTTCTATAAATAAAGCTAATAAAAGGCCAAAAAAAAAAAGTTTTAAAAAAAGAAGACGGTAAGTTCAGAGTTAGGTGGTTATCTATTTTAATAATATTGTTCTTCATCTTGAAGTAATGTCATGCTTTGCATATCATTCAGGGAGAATGCATATCTTTTTCAAGGAGCATGTATATTTTGCAGAGAGAGCAGGCCTTATGCTTATTTTATGTGAGATTATCTTTTGCGAAAAAGTCACGGTCATGTTTTTGACATTAAGAATAAAATAAAATACATGCTTTGTATTACAATCATTAAATCTGTGTCTGTATTGCATATTCAAACCTTAATACCATTCCATAACAGACTGATGGATACGTCTAATGACCAGAAATTCTGGAGAAACATTTAGTCGACTAAAATCTGCTAATATTCGGTGTAGCAAAGCTAGACTAAGACTACAAGACTTAAGACTAGACTAAGACTAAAACTCTTATGAGATTAAAACTAAATGGTGTGTTATTCGAAAGACTAAGACTAAATCAGAATTTTTGACTAGCTTGGGTGCACGGCTGAAAAGAAACACTCTGGTACAGGACAAGGGGAGATGCACACTCTAAAACACACAAGGGTAATGGGGAACAGGTGGACAAGATCAGGAATCAGGGAAGACAATCAAACCAGTGACACATGAGGAAGGGCAAGTGACCTGAAGCAAGAGGAGAGTTACTTTTCAAAATAAAACAGGAAGTCACAACGCAAAAACCCAGAACGAGACAACCCTCACCACGGTGAGACAGTATCAAGGAAGGAAAACAATACCTACAGTTGCTGGTATTGTACTTCATTACATTGAATCATTTTTGTTAATAATTGTTTTTTTTTAAGCCCATCCTCTTGGGTTTACAAAGTCTATTTAATTATCTACATGCATTAATTAGGCAATTAGCTGGCAATTTTGGCATTTTGTTGTGTCACGGTTTTAGTAAGGGGAGGACCCAAATACAGATTCACACACAGCAGGCAGGAAATAGGGAAACAAAAAGCAAGCTTTATTATAAAAAAAAGCTGAATGAATAGAAAAACCAAGGGAAGCAAGGGAGGAACAATGGATCAAGACAGGGTAACACTGAACAAAACAGACAGATGACAAACATCACCAAACAAACTGACAAACACATGAGGGAGAACAAAGACTATATACACAGGTACACTGACGAGAACATCTTAAGTGAGTGAGGAGGGAAAAGGACAGGTGAGGTAATGAAGAGAAAAACACTCAGTGCGTTTACATGACACTTAAGAAAACCGAATTACTGGGTTAGTTCGACTATGATCTGATCTTTAAGATGCATGTATACACCTTAGTCTGACTAAAATCGGACCAGATTGGATTTCTCATAGTCGAATTAAAGCACCCAGATTATTCAATTGATAGTCGCATTACTCTTGAATGTATATGTTCCAACGGATCGGATCGGATTTTGCGTTCTGCACAGGTGCAAGATTTTTCGGACGGCGGTGGCAGCGTCTTTCCTCCGAAATCACCACAAGAAAGAGCACCATTGTGCATCTAGTCTGTGTAATTATCATGTACACCATATACGAAGTTCGTCTCGCTCTTCCTATGCCATCTTCCTTGAATGCTGAGGCAGCTGGTGACGTAAAGAGGTCAGGTGGAGGTGTTTCTGTTACCACTAGTTGAAATGGGTACAGCTCCATCTAGCATACCAGTATGACATGCCCAATAATCTGATTTTCTCACCGGCATATATACTGTAATTGCAGTTGTCTGATTGAGTGGCAGAGTGGAACTATGGCTGTAATCCGACTAAGCTGTGCATGTAAACGCACTGACTGAGAAGGGAAACATGCAGGAGACACTGAAAAGCTGGAAGAGACACAGAAGGGCATGGTGTCAAAATAAAAGAGAAACAAACAAACAAACAGGGGTGGCTGTAGCTCAGCAGGTAGAGAAAGTCAACTGACTTGATCGGAAGGTCACTGGTTCAAATCACGGCTCCCGAGGGGCGGAGCTGAGCTGCATGTCGAAGTATCATTGAGCAAGATACTGAACCCCAAAATTGCTCCTGATGTGCAGCTGGCACCTTGCGTGGCAGCCTCTGCCATCAGTAAGGGAACTGCGATGAGCTGGTGACTCGTTCAGGGTGTACCGTGCCTTTGCAACTTTACCAAATGGGATTGTCTCCAGTAACCCTCGCGACCCTTGAAAAAGGGTGATAAAGTGGTGACATCCCTACGACCCTCACGGATAAAGCAGCAGATAATGAGATGATGAGATGAGACAATGAGATGAGACAAACATAACAAAAAGATACTGAATTATAGCACATTTAGCTCACTATAACCCACAAAATATGAATGGTTAGTCTTGTCTGTATGTTGTGCTCACATATTTAAACTAGCTCTGTGTTGGACTGTATCTTTTGGGGGTAGTATCACTTTGAGAAAGCACTGGTTCCAAATGAAAGAGGCAGTCCATTACAATATTCAAAACTGAAAAGGAACTGAAACATGGCCGATGCAACATCTTCACTTTTGCGCGGCATCATGATTCTGCATCCAAGACAAGTAAGTCACCTATATAATGTAGGCTACAAATTGATTCTGCTCATAATGCCCTGTCATTTTAGCCTTTCCTAAATGGACTGTAATGTTTCATAATGTTTAAAGATGTGAATAGGTGTGAATGTGATCATGGCTTGGGGCTCGGGGCAAAAGTGAGGACACTGGCCAACGTCTGAGCCATGGTATTCGCTGTAATGGGCAGTGCACCGGAAGTGCAAAAGCCTGAATGTGTGCCGATGTGGATTTGTTGTACTAAATCATGCCCACTTTGACCAATTGTTACTTAACTATATGGCTGGCCTCCAGAGTGACCCCACATCAGTACTGTTTCATTACATTTCTATTATTGCAAAAAAATGACAAATTGACAAAAATGCATTTATGTTGATTAGTGTGTGGTGACTTAACAAAGGAAAAGTGTAGCAGAAGTGGGTGAGGGCTATGTCAGAAAACCTAGCTCTATTTGATAAATACATGAATATAATGGTTATGAATGTGTTCTTTAAAATGTGGAAGTTAAAGGCAAAAACACATTTACATCCATTATAGGCCAATTTGAACCAAATTTAGCACAGAGCCTCTGGATGACTTCAGGAACAGTTGAAGTTTGATGTTGAAAGCATTTAGTTTGACCGAAATATGGAACAATATGTGTTTTATAGCTAGCAAAAAGGTTGTTTGGTTATAACTAGCAGATTTTTTGGAGTGCCAAAATTCTTTTGACAACTTTTCATCAGAAACATCTGGAGATTCTATGTGCAAAGGTTCAGGCAGATGGGGCTTAAATTGTAGGAGGAGTTCGAAAAAGTAGGTTTTGTATGTGGCGATTTAGTGAACAAAATGTGCCACAGAAGTGAAGAAAACATGATTATAGCATTATAGCGCCACCTAGTGAAGTAGATGTGCAATTTATGGTATGGAAGAACTGAGTCCTATTTTATATGTACCATATAAATTTCAAAGCTCTCAGCATAACAGTTTGGCTGAAATTAATGTTGTTTATCTTGTAATAAGCCACGCCCACATTGACCAGTCATGACCACCTTCAAGATATGGCCTCAGGACTGGCCCTACATCATACCGACCAAATTTGTAAAAATCGGTGCAGCCATTCAAGAGACATAAACTTCCCATATTTTAGCGCCCCCTAGTGGCCAAATCTGGCTCATCCCTTCCCAGTGTCATGGCAACCAAGGATCTCAAATTTGGTGTTAATAGCATTTAGTTTGACCGAGATATCAAACAGTTTACATTTTTATAGCTAGCTCCAGAAATTTGTTTGTTAATAATTTGCGCATTTTTTGACTGGGCAGAATTCTTGAAAAATTTAGGTCAGGTCCAGCTGAAGAGTGTACGTGCCAAGTTTCACGCAGATTGGACCAAATCTCAAGGACGAGTTCTAAAAAGTAGGTTTTCCAGTTTTTGTGATTTTGTGAAAACATTCTAGGCGGAAGTGGGCATGGCCAATAGCAGAGTCATTCAGCTCCATTCAGGGAATCTGGGGATACAAGGTTGTTTGAATGTGCTACATACGGTGTGGGAGTTATAGGCAAAAACGCGCTGGCCTAGGTTATAGCATCCCCTGCAGGCAGATATATGTATGCAGCACCACTTTTAGTGGGAGAAAAATAAAAATCTTTACAATTACAATAGGGTTCCTAGCACCACTGGTCCTAGGAAACGCGTCATATGCATATGCGTTCCCTCGGCCCCTCTGGCTTGGCCCCCTAAAAAACCTTTGGAGATGTAGTGCTAGAAACAGTGATCTTAGCTGACCTCAACCACAACTCATCTCTACCTGAGGCTCCAGGTTTCAACCACAATATGTGCATATGAAAATATGTGCATGGAAAACTGTGATATCTCTGGTTGTGCTTGAATGATTTTGATCTTATTTCTAAACCGTGCATCACAAGTCCAACAATCTAAAGTGCATAGTTAATCAGTGTAGTGCTTTTTTAGAAAAGGATGCTAGATAACATCAGGTGATATTATCTTGCAATTCAAAATTCCCTCTCTCCTCCTAAAATCAAATCAAATCTGATCTGCCTACTACCTGTCAAAGATCAACTCCTCTGCCCTCAACCCAAGGAAACAATTGTTCTTTTCCCTCCTCATCCTTCCTACCCTTTCCCCTCCTTCCTCCCTCGCTTCTGATGACTTTGCTACTTACCAAGAAAAAGTAAAAGACATCAGCTCCTTATTTACTCCTGTGCCCATCCAGAAAGCACCTACCCCAAACTTCACCTCTGAGGGTCTTACCTGCTTCAGCTGTCTCTCCTCTGAAGGTGTTCACACACTAGTGGTGTCTAACCATGCCACCACCTTTCCCCTTGACCCAATTCCCTTCTCTCTTCTCCAAAACATCTCACACGACATCTTGCCATTCCCACCCTTCTTACCCATCAACTTTCTCTTCAACCCTCACTTCAGGCCTTATTCCGGCCCCTTTCAAGAGAGCTACAGTAACGCCATTCCTAAAGAAACCCGCTCTAGTCTCAGCTGATATCTGAAACTACTGACCTGTATCTCTTTGTTCATTCCTCTCTAAAATCCTGGAATGCGAAGTACGTAACCAATTATACTCCTGTCTTTCACAAAATGACCTCCTTCACCCTAATCAGTCAGGCTTCAGGACTGCTCACTCCACTGAGATGGCCCTCCTCACAGTGACTAAGTCCCTCCATACCGCCAGTGCCTCATCCCACTCATCTGTCCTCATTCTCCACAACTTATCTTCTGCGTTTGACACAGTCAACAAATTACATGTTATGTCACAGACAAGAAACTACATGACCATATGATGTCATAGAGCCATCAACAATGTAGTCAGATGCAATGTGACTGACCTGCTAAACCAAAAGGTTGGGTTAAGCCATTTAAAGATTCACTTCATGTATAAAGTTGAATGGTTGTATTAAACTAAAATTAGAGATGGTTTGTGAAAAGTAAGTCCTCTGCCATCTAATAAAACGTCATTATTCTCATGACATTTTACCTTTGTTTCTAAATGAAGGATGGGACTGCAAACCAAATCAGCAACCATTGCCAGATTTTTCAGCACAGCCATATAGATGGAATAGCAGGTGAGGATGGAGCATGTATTCATACAAAACTGATTCATTATTATTCCATGTTGTTTTGCTGGTTTTAGTTTGTTAGAAGTTAGAAGTTATGTTAACTTTTTGGATTTTTGGCCCAAAAGTTACTTCAAAGTGAAAAAGCTGTATGTTAAAGCCATCTCTCTATATTATTGAAAATGGATGTCAAGGATGTTATATCAGGGCTATAGCTACACTGAATTCACTGCAATGTCCAGTCTGTTTAATACAGATTAATTATATGTAAAGGGCTGATATAAATGTGAGTCCATATTTTTCAGTGGGAGTGTAGTGGGAAAAAGGTGAAAAAACATAAACAAAAACAAAAAACTATAGGGACACCCTTTACAGGAAAATAAGTCTGATGAAATTTTCAATTACGATGTACCATACATGCCATTAGCAATAACATACTCTACCTAGAGTATCATATCATAAATTATGGTTATGTAATCATACTTGCAGTTGTCTGTAATTATATAATGTACTATGCAATGCAATAAATAGTATTTAGCCTAATTAATGAATATATTCATTATCAAATTTGCCTAATCAGGCAATTATTTTTCAATTAAAGAGTAAGCTGTTGACAGAGGATAGTGAAAAATGACAATCATAGATCATCAGACAAATTCCCAAACCTCAACCCTCTCTGTTAAATATGAAACAGAAATTAGCAGCAAACCCTTGAAACCAACCACCTACATGTTAGTTTTGTTTGAAAATGTATTCAAATGACTATCAAAAAAGGGTGCTTAATGTTTTTCTCTTTAAGTTCTAGTTATTTTTTCAGTCAACCAACTAACTGGAATAATTGATTAACTGTCCCATTAATAGGTTCTGTATGTCAAGCTTGGGCGCCAAAAAAACAAAAAAAAAAAGCTTAAAAACACAAATTACTTAGCAGTTTGACATTAGTAGACACTCTTCATTAACACTCTTCCTCGCTTGCGGATGGGAACGCCACTGTTTTATCCAATGAAAAAGTCCGGACAAAACTGCGGTTTTAGAAAAGCCTTTACGGTGCCGCTCCGCCATATTGGCTCTTTGGTCGCTACAGAGAATCCTGGGTAACGGCTTTGCGCCAACATGGAGGGAAGCGGAGCAGTTTCATAAGCACCGTGTAGGAGGAGCTTATTTTTCTGGGAGCTCCGTGGGGCTAAACATCCAGGCACACGGGTGACAGAGGTAGGAGAAAACAGAAACCGCCGGCTGGAAAGTGTCGTCGAGCCGAGAAGAAAGAAGAGAGTGAAGCCTGAAGACATAAACCCGACCGCCAGTCTGCGACAGAAGGACTGTGTGTGTGTGTGTGTGTGTGTGTGTGTGTGTGTGTGTGTGTGTGTGTGTGTATCCCTGAGACCACGAAAGTGTAACCCGTGGCTGGTCGGGAAGTGAAGATCACTGTAACCCACCTGGATCAGTGCTGTTAGCCGTACACTGTCCACTGGATCTGTTCGGGCATTTCTCCCTCTATAAGCACAGCTTTAAAAGCAGTGTAGTAGTCGAAGCTGATCACCAGAGGAGACACGGCAGCGGAAAACTTTACTATCATGTCTGTTAAGCCACCACGTATGTTTTGCTTTTGGAGACAGGAGTAACGATAAATTAACGATACCGGAAAGCGGTGGGAAAGGCGGGGTGGAACCGGTGAACTCCAAATTGGATTATTGTTGAGCTCCCACTGTGCCGAATCACCCACAGCGACGCAGCGGTTTTGGGGGGTGGGGGGGCGGGGTGCGGGGAGGTCGACGAAGGAGGCAACAACTGGAATTTAGAAACCTCTTTTTGAAACTCTTGACTGACCCGCCCGCTGCCGACGATACGACTGGTGTTTTGTCAGTTATTTCTGTCAGACAGTCAGCTGCTTGTGGCCTTCCTCTCCCTCTCTTGGGAGCATAGTCTGGGTTTGGGACGCATATTTTGGGGATCGTTCTTCCCCAGCCGTGATCGGACTATGGCGGACGACGACATTCTCTTTGAAGATGTGTACGAGCTCTGTGAGGTCATTGGCAAGTAAGTGTTGCATTACTGATGTATTTCACTGTTCTTCAGGTTAATGTTTCTCACCGGAGCTTTCCAATTAGCTCCTCATGATATCCTGAGGGTATGGCACGCGCTTCAATGCACACGGACACTCGCACGCCGCAAAAGCGTGGTAATATTTTTGCGGAAGCCAGTGGTGTGCCCGTGTACACTATAGCCTAATTGAATGTGTAGTGGCCTAAATCTGAGTTTATGCTATTGTATATCTCGTGGCAACACTATTTTCTCTTCTTTTTTACAGCATAAACTCGGGCCTATCCCATAGCAGTTCAATACAGGTTTATTGTTGCCTTTTTGAAGGCATGACGCCACAGTCTTTACATTCCCAGTCTTGCAGCTGTGGCAGTATCTGCCATCCTCCTTCGTGGTTTTACAGTTGCCCTGGCATACAGAACTTGGCATGAAACCCTGTACTTTGACCTAGTGGCAGTTGGCAATAGATTAAAGGAAAGGGCAACAGACCATTGTGAATCATGTACCCTGAACATCTGGTCATCGTTAGTGACTGAAGGTCTCATCCAGGCTACTTAACAATAATCACTGCAACGATAGTTGAAGGTAAATTATAATCAAGTTTTTGGAGGAAAAAGAAAAAAAAATGAGAACCCCATAATAAAGTAAATGCAGATATTAAATGAAAATGATGATGATTAAAATGTGCATTGCATCCTAAATGGATGTTAAAGCTGCAGTATAAATAAACATAACATACTGAGTAAGAAGGCTTCTGTGAACTCCCTTCAGGATAATAGTTTTCTGCAGAATGTGACAGGGGAATTATACTGTGATTGCTACAATTACCTTCATGTTGTAATCCTGCTAAGGAAATTAACAAAGTTTGGTATATCATTAACATTTACCCATATAATTGTACTATTGCAACTGAGTAGAATGTTTTGACAGACAAGTAGACAGGGCTGTGAATGTTCCCATACGGTTAACACGGACTAAAATGGCAGCAAGATCCGCACATTCATAAAGATCTTTCCTTTATTTCTGATGACCCAGCTTCTCCCAGCTTAAGCCTTTAAGGCAGGAACACACCGGCCCAACCTTTGGCGTCTGAAGCATTTGGGGAGACTCGGATGAGGTCGGGATCAAATATGTTTGGTGTGTTCAGCTGCAATGGAAGCTTTCGGAGCCCCACAGAAGTTGTCTGCTCTGATTCAACATGCAAAGTCTGAGGAGGTTGGCTATCAGCCATCTGAGCCATAGGATTCTCTAATTGGTGGTGTGCTAGCAAATCAGCGCGGTGTGTGGGAGGGGTGGAATACTGTGTGCGCTTTGTTTTTCTATGCACTCCATTCTGTCATTTCTTGTATTCATGTTTTGTAGTTCTGGCACAAGACTAGCTGTTATGTCCGTTCAGGACAAATTAATCTGTGTTCATTTGGTAATGCCTCGCTGCATGTTTAGTATGCAGCTGTTTTTGTCTGAAATAGTTAAGTTTCGTTTTGATCAAAAGTAAAGAGTTCCATGCGTAAACCTCTCGTCCAGCGTCTTTTTTATAGACTAGTGCCACCCACTTATTGCATCTCCTGTAAGCGCAGAATGTACGCGCTACTGTGGAGCTGGCACCATGTCGAAGCAGTGTGTTCAATGCAACTTTTCTGCCGAACGGGTCAGACAAGAGGCAACAGAGTGGTCGAATAAACGCAGTTGGCTGTTGGTTTGAGTCTGGGTGGTGTGTAGGGGCCTTGATACTCTTTGCTCTGCTTAAAGGGAAACTCTCGCAAAGCAAAAGCAACTGAGGCTTTATTTGTGACTGAATATGAGTCAGAACTGTGTGCAAAAGCAAGCTAATTTTCAAGGAGTGCATAGGGCACTGGCACGCTAGCATCAAAAATCTCTATTTTTAAAACACTAAGAAGGCTTGACACAACATGAAACTTAGCTCGTAGTATCATGGCAGACAAAAGATGTCGATCCCAGAGTGCAGCCTAACAGGAAGGCTTGAGGAGCGGTCCGCTATTACTCCCCTGCCTGTTAGGTCACACTTGGGGATCAACACTTTTTGGCGGCGCATCACTTTAATGACTGTAGTACCTGCACCACACCTGGAACTTTCCAACTTGATATTGCACAGGTTCATTGAATAAAGTGGGGAACGTAAGAACCGAGGCCAATGGAGACAGTCACTTTGTTTTGATTTTCATCCAAGACAGTCTAAGGAGTGGAGAAAATCTGTTTGTTGGGAAACTGTTTCTGTTTCAATACATGAATAATGGACTGTCATCCACACTGCTAGTCTTGAAAGAAGCACTTCTTTGGGCGTACAAACAGATGCTTCATGTGAATCAGGAAATTGGCAAGCCTAACAGACAGTCATAGTAGGCTGACTGGTTATGGGACCTTCTGTGGTGTCACAGAGATGGGTGACTGTTTGACAGGGCGATAAGACCTGCACCGCACAGTACATGTCAAGGCAAGCCTCAAAGTGGTGTGTGCCCTTCTTATCCTACACAGTCCCTAGGAGCTTTTTCTCTCTCAAATAAACACACACAAGGATTTAGTTAAAGGAATTCTCCTGTTCTATTAACCCTGTGTTTTCATGTAGAATGTAAAAATACAATAATTACCATTTTGAATATGTGTTCAACCATGGTTCCTGTGGGACAGATTGCCTGTGATGTACAGTCTGCAAAAGAGGAAAAAGGTCTTTTATCAGCTGACATGCTGTTCCCTGTGTGCAGAGCTGCAGCAGTCACAGTTACTTTTTAAGACTGCACTGTTACATCAATTGGAGTTTTGATCCTGAAAGAGACTGGAATAACGAGTGGAAAACCCAACCAAATGACAAAACTGCAGCCAGGATAAGGCCTAAAAAAAAATTTTGTTTGGTTCCGGTTTCCGACCGACCCTGTCAATTTATGTGCGACCCAAATTATTTTATGAGCTTGATACGGTTATGAGACGGTTCAACACCCACACCTTTTCTGCAGTTTTCCCCCAGTTTCTCACTACAGTCGCTCAGTCCCCCCCTCCCCTTTGCTGCTTCAAACATGACACCGGCTTTGGGTCTGTGTTAGATTTATTGTTCAGCTCGTGTTGACGAGGCAGGAACTAGCTAGGTTCATAGACACCAGGAGGGCATGTGAGCGGAGCAGAGCGCGGAGCAAACGAAATATAGTCAGAGCGCAGAACGGGTTTTAATCCAAAGGCCAGAATGATGGTTCTGTTTCGCTCCAGTTCCGTTCGGATACCGCTGGCAGTACAAGGCCAGCGGTATCCGAACGGAACTGGAGCGAAACAGAACCATCATTCTGGCCTTTGGATTAAAACCCGTTCTGCGCTCCAGTTCCGTTCGGATACCGCTGGCAGTACAAGGCCATCCACTGGCTCAAACAGACAGAACACAGAAAGAGGAAGAGGTGACAACCTAAAACAATCTACTGTTCTTTACAAACTGAAAAGGGTTTCAATCAACAGGCTCTCTCCAGCAACAAAGCCGCTGCACGTCAGTTTAGGCCACATCAGGCAGTGTGTCCCAGGCTAATTCCGTGGAAAACGTCAGGAATTACTCCCTCTTTTAAATTTGAGAGAGTGTGGAGTATAACTTTGAGCGATGGAGCAAAGGAGCGAACACCCATGTAAGCGGGGAGCGGAGATTCTCGCTGCTTAGCTCCGCTCACATGCTCTGGACACCGGCATGGATCCACAAAGACACCTCAATGAGTGAGACATAAGTTAATGTCTCATTTACACATTCACACTCGTACAGATATATACAGGAAAGAGATAGGAAACAAAAACGTCTGTAGCATTCTCTGAAGATTATAAACGTCAGCTACTCCTTATATGTTCAGTACACAGGTCGGCACCAAACCGGTTATTATGTTTTTATGTGTTTACAGCTGCCAATGTATGTAACACTGTTACTGTGATGATACATGACAGTTAAATATTGAATCTGTGTATAATAACTAAATCCTGACATGTAACTGTGATTTTTGATAATTTAAGTACTAATAATAACAATCATGACAAAAAGTCTGCAGATCAAGATAAGAAGCTGCAACTGGCAGTGAGCTGCTCTCTTTTCTGTTGGCAGTGAAGTGATAAACTCCATGACAGAACATTATAGAATATGATGATGTATACAACAACATTTAATGGTAAAATAAAAGTAAAGCTGCAGTAGGCTTCTATCATAAATATGCACCATATATAGTTTATTATTATTATTATTATGATTATTATTAATAATAATTATTGTTATTAATTATTATTATTATTATTATTATTCTTAATATTCTTGACTTTGAATGGGAGCAGCTGTAACACTGCAATTTCTCAGCATAGGGGCACAAAAAGATATTTGCACCGGGGCCTATCACCATGATGTTACACTACAGGCTGTTCCTAACGCTTTTCCTGGCATTTGGCCGAAGAAACATTCCTGAAACTCTTTTCAGGTGTTGCTTTCAATGGATTCTGAATGTAATGTGTTCAACCAAATAGTTGAGTAATGAGTGGCACATAATGTGGGGAAGCACCTTTTTGTTTGTTTCCTTTTGAGTTATTTTGTCATTGGGACAAGTAAAGTTTCCATACACTTGCCCTACAACAACATATTCAGCCCTGACATACTGTGAACTGTGCTGTGGAAAGTAGTGTTGTGATGTCTGTTCTCTGAGCGTCCCATCATTTCAGTTGGATATATGTAGGTGTTATGGCTCTATGGAAAACGAGACTCACTAGGGCTGGGCGAAATGGCCTAAAAATGAATGAATGAAAAAAAATGAATCTCTGATTTTTTCACACCACACTTGATTTACGATTTTAAACGTTTTTTTCCTTCTCAAGAACAAACCTCAGATTAAAAATTAATTATCAAAAGCATTGTATTTATTTTAATGCTTTTATAAAAACAGATCAGTTTTCATATTGGTATTAATAAAGAGTGAACAGACTTTGCAGCTGACCGTGGTTTGTTCGAGGTCCGACGTCATAAAACCAAGCTACTAACAAGACAGGAATGAGCTCTTGGCTTGCTGCCATGTTGTGTTTGTTTCTCTGTGTAAAGTAAATGTGGGGGGACGAACTACGAGAGCCCATGAGGAGTGGTGGCAGAGCAAATTAAAGAGAAAATTGATTTAGTTTTTTTTAAATTGTCCTATACCACAAACTTGCATTAAAGCGATAGATCGTAGGTCAGAGATAGGTCATCAGTGTTTCCCACAGTATTTTCTGAGACTGGGGGGGCAGTTTGGGTTATCATACTGTGATATTTATACTTATGTCATAGGCTACTTAGGGAATTTCATTTTTTTCTCTGGTTATAATGCTCTCATTATATATAGATCTAAGTGACCATTTTAACCATTTCTTCTAGCTAATTATCAAGCTAAATATCCAACATGCTAGTTAACGTCAAAGACTGCAGTGGAAGACAATGGTAAAATATTTACTTTCTCTAACACTGGATTTATTTATGCCAACGGTTTTACATGAGATTGGATTTTTTGTGAATATACAATAACAAACTAGATGTTTCTGATACTCTTCAACTCACCGTAACAGTCATATGTGACATTTTTGTCATTTTGTAACTAACTCATGGCTGCTTTGGAGCAGCACACAGACCCACCATCTGTCACCGTGTGTGCGTGTTTGTGTGTGTGCAAGGGCATGAAGCACACTGCTCCAGGTTCGAAAACAACTTAATATATATATTTTTTTCGCTAATACAGCCTTGAATTAGTAGTTCTAAAGTCATTAAAAGTAATGGAAGTAAAAAAAAAAAAGAGACTGGCTGAAACGTCGGTATGCACTGGAAAGGCAGAAATATTTTTTCACATTCCATATTTAGACTATGGCGGGCACCACAGTCTTGTCAATGTATAGGACACTGAATTTTTAAGGTGTGGCGGCTTTTATTTTGCCGTGGTGGTGCTCCACAGTCAATTACATGTAGGGGAAACCCTGGTCAGGTGGTTAAATTTCGCTTTTTCTCTGGACCCTGTTCACAGCAGTACAGAGCAGAGCGTCTGGGCTGGAGCGGCTCTCTACTTCTCCAAACTGAGGCTGTACTGATTGGTGATTACGGTAGGGAACAGATCGACTATAGATATGTACTTTATATGACCTCACTTCAAAAAACACTAACTATCCCTTAAATCGCTTGCCGATTTATCGCACAGCCCTTGGACCCACCCTGTAAGTAAGTCCATATGTGAGTGCTAACCTTGGTCAAAAGCTGTTTGTGTTCCGCTAGGGCCGAACGATATGGACAAAATTTCATATCTCGATATTCATGCCAGATATCTTGATATCGATATGATACAATATGACTACGGTTCGGTGAAAACCAAGCATTTTTCAGAAAAATAAAGAGATTATTTTAAGCCATATACAAATGGTTGATAGAGAAATCATTACCAAATTATCACAAACTCTCTACAGAGACAAATATATTTGAAGTAACAACAGTAAAGGGAGGGAGAAGGGGCGCCGCATAGCTCGGTCGGTAGCGCGCGCGACCCATGTGCCGAGGCTCTGCAGCGGACCCGGGTTCGACTCCCGGCCCGGGTCCCTTTGCTGCGTGTCACTCCCCATCTCTTTCCCTGTTTCCTGTCCAACTCTTCAGCTGTACTGTCAAATAAAGCTGGAAAAGGCCAAAAAAATACTTTAAAAAAAAAAAAAAGGGAGGGAGAAGATCAAACAAACTATGTGCATTTTTACAAGATGAACGATGACATCCTAATCTGGAGTGAATGAGTGAAAGTGAAGATCGAGACTCAGCAGCTTCAGGTTATCGGTAAAGTACCAGTGGAATCTAGAGAGAAGTCAGAGAATTAACGGATCAAGAGAGTAAACGGCAGAGCGGCCGCGGTGTCGCTCCTGCTGCCCCAGCCAGCCCCCAACACACCGGCCTGCCGCCTGCACAGCCGCTCGGGAGGGGAGAGACCCCGGCGCTGCTGCAGAGGAGCCGTGGACTGTGATGACTCTGAGCAGCAGAGAATTACAATATAATATATTTCTCATCTTTCCCCTGATGATCTGGATAAGTCGCTAAATTTGTTACTAGTCACTTTTTTAGAAATAAAGTCACTAAGAGGGTCTGAAAAGTCTCTAAATCTAGCGAGAAAGTTGCCAAGTTGGAAACACTGTGTGTGTGTGTGTGTGTGTGTGTGTGTACGTGTGTGCGTCTCCGTCTCCCTCACGCCCACCCTCGTATGTTTGTCATTGGTTGGCTTCAGCTGTCGGTCCACAGCAAGCATGAAATGAGGTTTGTAGTTGGCTGGCCTTAGCGGTGCATTCAAGGGCAATCGTAAAAATGATGTTTGTTGTGACTGCCAGAGCTGTACATGCAGGGTGAGCGGGGAAATCTATATCGTTTATATCGTTTCTTTTTCAATATTAATATCTTGAATGTTCATATCTAGATATAGGTACGATAACGATATATCGTTCAGCCCTATCCTCCACATGCACTTGTGTGTGTTGTGTACATCTGCCTTGCTGTCAGATTGATCTTGCCTACTGCTACTGTGTCCTGAGGCACAGAAACAAGAAGATGGGTGAGGGTGGGGGAAAGATGGAAATGTTATGACCAAGAAGACAAGACTAAAGAGAGTAAATCTGGAATGGAGGATGAGAGAGAAAGGGGGGTTGCATTTGGATTGGATATGAGATTTGTGTGGGAGCAGGAGAGGTCAGAGTCACAGCAGAGAGAAGCAGTCCATTTGTTTGACTCACACATTAAGAGACATCCCGTGCCTTCAGGCCATGCTCTTTTCTAGTTCATCCTTGGAAAAAAGTTGTGTGTGTGCCTGTGTTTCTCACAGTACAGGCATGTAACACAGCCCTAAGCATTAAGGAATGGACTGAAACAAAGATGTTGTTTTCCTTTGTTTTCCATAATCCTTGCAACTCTTAACTGTAATGCAGTTAACACTTGGTTACAATTAAAGTTGATTAAAGTTATGGTGTCATATTTATGATATCAGTGTGCAGACTACATTAGAAGTGTGGAAATTTGTCGATTATGAGATGCATCATGACATGGATGTAGAAGATTCAAACATCGATGCAGAGACGGAGCATAGTCGAGAGTCTGCAGCTTATGCTGATTGTTGATTGTCCGGCCTTAGCCACACAATAAAGTTATGTTGTGATGTTGCTTCCATGCTTTGAATTCTGGGCGGACATTAGGCTGACTATACTTATGTAGGAGGTATGTCGAAGGGAGACAGAGATCAATCTGTGAATGATTTAAAAAAAAAAAAAAAAGACTTGTTGAGTATGTTTTTAGATGGACATCTCGGGGCACGTGTCAGATTTTATGAACTTGCTGGGAACCACAAACTGGACGAGACCCATGTTGAATGTGACTTCTGCCTCACAATGATTACCTATCACGTCCGCCATTTTCACCTGAAGCTAACTTCTGCAGGCATAAATAATTGCTGTCACAGTAAGCCCAGCTAATCATCCAAGATTTGAGGTGCTGTCAGCTTTGACATCCAACCTTAAGAGAGGTGTGTGCAGCAGAGTCAGTAAATGCCTTATCTTAAAGCTACTATTTGAAAACAATATAATTGTGGTGTTTCCCACAGAATCAGACTTTAATTGTGGCGGTGGCTGTCCAGCCATAAAGCATGTCCAGCGCAATCGCGACTTCCTCCGAGTGAGTAGGCTAACTTTCAGTTTAGCGCTGAGCTAACTTGGATGGGAACAAAATGTAAACTTTCACAAAGTTAGCTTGTTAGCAGTGATTCGCATGATGAATTAATAACACAGCTTGGCCACGACAAAAACTGTCTCTTTGTTGGGGCTTGAGCCGTCTTCTTTGCAGAGGTAGTTTCGGTCAAGCCAACTGTGTTTAATAGTCCTCTTGCTCTTCTTCGTTGGTTTAACTGGCGGACTAAAACCCACACCGCCATCAACTGTATCAGAATTTCTGTAATGTTTATGTTTTGAAAAGATGCAGGTTTTATTTTGAAGACTGCTGTAGTGTGATATGTTGGAAGGACTTTCGAAATAAAAGGGGAATTTAAATGAAAACTCATAATATAGTTTGTTGAAAGTATAGAGAAACGGAGAGAGGTTGTGCAGCATACCATAATGTCTGTCATCTCCTCTGTTAATGGAGCCAAAAATGGGAGTTAGTTAGTTAGTGACCAGTTGAATGGATCAATGTCCTCCCTCTTTCCCTGTCCTCCATATTTGGACTCACTGTTGTTTAACAATGGATATTGTCCTAAAACATACATCGCAGCTTACTTAATTATGCATAATAAAGACTCTGCTGAGGTTTTGTGTATTTATTTGTAGATGCTTGTACACATTTGCTCTTGATAAAATGTGTAAAACACTGACCCATATCTGGACAGGCAGCTCCACTAATAGAGCCATGTGGCAGACAGAGCTGGCCCATGGGGGCTTGGTTTTGTTAATGGTGATAAGAAAGGCTTGCTAATGCTGTGCTGTGCCCCCCCCATGCCAGGTTAAATACTGCTTTGTTTACATTGTCAGTCCTTAGTGTGTTTAAAAGGCACTGTGACCAGCATTGAACTTAATGGCGGTAATTGTCTTGAGGTAGAATATTACACTGGGGCTCGATAGTCTGCCAAGTAGTGGGGTTTTCTGCACTGTGTTGTCCCTGTTCAGTTGTTGAGATGTCGACTTGGCAGGGAGCAGACCCAGGCTGTTCCTTCAGCTCAACCCAATGAATTATTTTTGATCTTGTTCACACTTGGTATTAACATCCGTCCTGAGTAATACACTCACAACCGGACAGTTCGGAGTGCAGGTGTAAACACTCCTGAGGCTCATTGAGGACGAATGTGAGTTCCAATCACTCAGACCACATTAAGAGTCCATTTGGGCCACATGTAACCACATTCATCCAGGTGTGACAGACAGAGTTAGAGCTCTCCACTGTTTTCTTCGACTGGGAGTCAAATCATTGAACAACAAACCAATTAAAAAATGCATTTTTCAATGCTACATTTATTCAACAATGTGGTAGTGGGTGTGACTGAATGGGATCTGTGACCTCAAGGAAATTCACATGGCTTTACCTGCATTAAGTGTGTGTGCATACAGTATTTGTGTGTAGAAACAGCATGTGTTATATGATCTTAACCTCTCTGTTGAGGCTTAGAGGAGAAAATCTGCTGAAAAGCTTATTCCGACAAGCACAATAACAGACATGATGTAGCAGAGAGATCTCAACCACTGAAATATTTATCCATTCTCATCAAGCTGTTGAAAACACACCCAACAGACCCAAGCAACTTTCTGTCGGTTGCAATCATCAGATGGAGCGGCCAGAGTTGGTCGTCGGACGGGGGGTACAGAAGGACGGACGCTCGCTCATCACCCTCACCCGCTATAGCCATCGTCGGACCAGGGGGGCGAATGGACGGACGGACGGACGCTTGCTCACTTGTCACCGACTCCCGCTACAAAGCAGCTAACATCGAAAATTAGTGAAAATTAGTATAGTGGCGCTGAGCTAGCAGTATAGCGGCACTCCATTGTTTGGGAAGAACCCTGATACATGATAATTGCATTTTTTCCGATATCTTCCGTGTGATGTGGCTCACTGACTCCAATCCAGCAGCAGATTGTATTAGTAAACTGGAGAAATGAGACACAGCTTTTTATTGTACTTTAGTGCTTCCTCCATATGAACTAGCGCATTGCCCGTAAGAAGTATGTATTCCTGTAGAAAAGTGGGAGGTTAAGTAACTTTTTCATGGATGGTCAAATGAGGCTGTGTTTGAAGGTGGGCTGTTTTTGACTACTTTTGATTTTACCATAATATTTCACCTTAAAAACTATTTACCTTGCCTTGTTTGGTGTCATTATTTTCAGCACAACCTCACGTGTAAAAATCCAAGTAGGAAAAAGGTAGATTTTTTACTGTGAAAACCACAAATACATTTAACGAACCATTTATATTACTTATAATGCAAATATAAATTGTTGTCTGCTAAATTTGAGTTTGCAAATGCATGGCAGATACAGGGATTTAATGATTAGGGTTGGGTATTGTTTGAATTTGAACGATTCTGATTCCGATTCCTTGTTTCGATTCCGGCTCCTAACGGTTCTCGATTCCGATTCTTTTAAGAGGCAGGGTCAAAAAAGTTTAGGATATTTTAAATGAGCTAGCTAACCAATGGTCTTTCTGAATGAAATAGTCTGACCTTCTCCATCAATTTTAATTCTATGAACTTTTTACTTTTTATGAACTTTACTTTTATGAATTTCTTACAGGGCTGTTTTCAACTACAATATAAATATCAAACCTATGAACTTGAATATAAATATTATAAATTATGAATACATTAGTGTATGATGCTGCAGGTACTTAAACATGTTACCATGCTCCCACTAATGGGCTAACCTGGTGCAGGATAGCAAATAAACAATAAGAAACAACTTGTAAAATCCAGTCCAGATTAGCAGCAGGTACAGTATAAAATCAGCTCTCTCCACTCGTTTCTTGATGGACATGGAGCTCTGCTGTGACACTATGTTCTGTGCCTCTTCCTCAGCAAACAGCTCCTCCAGTGGAGTCTTCCTGGGCAGTTTGCAGGGAGGCTGTTGCTAAAAAACAAAACAAAAGGTTTATCAATATTATCACAAAAAAAGGGAAAACCTCCATTAAAGGCATGATCATTATTTAAATTGAAAACCTGTATAAAATCAGCTATCGTACACTTACAGTCTCCTGCCAACGCAGTGGCCACGTGGAGAAAGCTCCTGATCTCATCATTCTGCAAAACACATTTGTTTATTCTTTAAACGTTTTAACAAGCCACAGGATATCTCTGTTCTTCAGCAATTTCTTTCCAGGTGCCCTGCCTCAGTTACTTACCTGGTAGCGCTTGGATAGGTTTGCCCAAACCTGTTTTTTAAGGTTTGACACAAAGACTGTGTCTCCATCTTTTACAGCCAGGTGTGCCTCAAGCTTTTTGAGGATAGGCATAATCTGTCCGCATGTGGGACTCTTTTCGGAGGACACACAGAGTGTTGAGGTGTAGAGCACCTTCATCAAGTCTTCAGCTTTCCTAAAATCCTCCTCAGTTAGCCAAGCAAGTCTGTATGAAAAAGAATTAAGAACACATAGATTGGAGTTAGAAATATTCTCTTTTTTTCTTAACAAAACACCTAACATATGCACTCCCCACATAAGCACATTCACTCTAATACTGTTCTGTGAATTCGTATTTTGTGTGTACTGGTATTTTTTTTTTTTTTTTTGGCCTTTTCTGGCTTTATTGATAGTACAGCTGAAGAGTGTGACAGGAAACAGGGTAAGAGAGGGGGAGTGACACACAGCAAAGGGACCCGGGTCCGCTGCATAGCCTCTGCACATGGGTCGCGCGCTACCGACCGAGCTAAGCAGCGCCCCGTACTGGTATTTTTTTGTCTAAGCTTGTCTATCTATCTCTAACTGTCCCTGTCCATATTTTTTCTCAGCCGTTGATCCAAGCTGGCTGCTTGAATTGCAGGGTACTGCTCTGTGAATCTCTCCAGCATTAGGTACAGAGAGTTCCAGCGTGTTCTCACATCAAGTATGAGTGAGTGTCGGGGCAGCTCTGATAAAAACAAGAACGTTGGTTTTAAGTCATTTAGCAGATGCTTTTCATCCTAAGAGACAAACAATACAAGTAAAACTGGACTCAAATACTGTAGTACTACTCTGCAGAGCTCATAAATGATAATAAGATCAGACATATAAAGTCATTACGTGTCAATGCACAACAGGTAAATAAACTGAACTTTGTGTCTTACGTAGAAGTTCTTGCTTCTCTTGGAGAACCACCTTGGCCATCAAGCAACTCTTCATCCACACAACAATGGTTCGGACCTTGGCCACCCACTGACTCACTGAATTTAGGGAGCATAGACTTTGTGATGCTAGATTAAGTGTGTGTGCAAAACAGCCCAGTTTAACAAATCGCAGGCGCTTAATAGCCACATCCATGTTGGCAGCATTATCTACAGTGATTGCTACAATTTTATCAGATATGCCAAACTCTGACAGAACATCACTGATTTCCTCTGCAACAACACAACCGGTCTGTGCTTTGTACACAGCCTTTGTTTTTAGGACTTTTTGCTGCATTTTGCCCTCCTGTATGTAGTGTGCTGTGATGATGAGGTAGTGGTCCTGTGTGATGCTACTCCAGCCATCACATGTGAGCGCAACAGAGCTGACTTCACTGACTTCACTCTGTAATAATGTTAGACTTCTCAACCTTGTACCACGATGGGATTAATGTGTTTGACAGGTAGTCCTTGGACGGTGGTGTGTATTTGGGGTTTAGAGTTTTCACCATGTCCCTGCAAACATAAACAAACATGTAATGTTTCTGTTACTATTTAGCTCAGTATCAATTAGCTTAGCTCTATCATTATTGCTAAACGAACCTAAATGTTGGGGATTCCACCTCTGAAAAGGGATGCAGCCTTTTCACGATGTGTGCAAGGACCTTTCTGTGGCACTCTTCCTTTTGTTGCACTGACATCTTCCCCTTTGCTGCTCTGGTGAACGGAGTAGGCTCAGCACATCGTGGAGTCATGGAGTCACCAGCCTGGCTAACGTTGGCAATCTCAGGTCGTAAATTGTCGATGAAAAAATACGTGGGCTAATTTGTTAGCTGCCTCAATGTTGGCGCAAGACATATTATTTATTGTGTATGTATTGTTTTACTTACTGGATTTGGACTGCAGCGCAGTCACTGTGGTGCCACGCTGGGGGTCGGAGCCAGAGCCAGAGGAAGAGGCAGCGGAGGATGGTTGGTGCAGTGCGTCAATTATGGGGCACACATTTATTTCTACTCCATGAACTTGGAGGAGGTGCTTTTTTCTATGCACGAAATAATCTGGTTGCAAGTGTTGCATTTTGCCGAGATTTCATTCTTTTTAGCAAAGTGAAGCCACACTTTGGACCGCCGCCGCATGGTATCCATGCTCGATTCACTCCGTTATGCAAACACTTCCGGTGGATGCTTCTTCATTGGTGTTCAGCGACTTCTTCTTCCGGCTGGCCTGGGCATTGAAACTGGGAATTGAAATTAAAATTTTTGAACATTTCCGGGAAAATCAGAATGCTAGTCCTGGTTCCAATCAATACTCGATACCTAACCCTATTAATGATGCACTTGAGTCACTTCAGGCTGCTGACTGCATTTTGGGAAGATGTTTAGCTGCCTCTTTATGGATTAGGCACCACCCAGGGAAGACGGAGAAAAGAATGTGATTGGAAAAGACATAAAACAAGATAAAAAGATGGATGTGAAAGGGATACGGGTAAAGTACTGTAGCATAGGGATGAGGCTAGGAAGCAGTGAATATTAGGAGAAGCACTGAAGCACTCAACCGGCAGCAGCCACATTTAGCAAGGGTATTATGGCTGTGTTGACATATTGTCTGACAGATGGGTGACACATGCTCTGTGTCCCAGCCCCATTGTAAGTGCAACTGAGGCTCAGTGACAGAGACACAGAGCAAGACTTGCTGTGGTGAGCTGGGTAGAAAATCACATTGTCTTACTTGAAGCTGCAATAGTCTACAATACAATGCACAATTAGCACTTAAGTTCCCTCTTTATCTTTTCCACTTCTTTCTCAGTCTCCATGCAGTCCCTCAGCCCTTGCTTGTAATGTCAGTCTTATAGAGTGCTACAGGATTGAGGACTAAGTTTGCATTTTGCACTTCTGGATCCCTTGTCTGCAAGTCCATTGGTTTGTCGAATGTGTTGTCGGTCAGATGCCTGGAATAAGGTCTGTGGTTAAGAGCTTTAGAGATTTTCACAGTTTCGTTTTACAAAATGTTATGACTCAAATGGATGGTGGTGACTTCAGGAGAGTGATTAACAATATTGTTGGTCAGTTTCAAAGGTGTTTTGACTATCAGGTATGCTGGAGAGATACAGAAGATGCACTAGTGCTTCCATACAAACTTGAAGGGGTCTTATTTTCTGGACTATCTATCAACCAATGCATGTTACACTTCGGGCCTGTTATTACAAATTTGATACGTAATTTCTAGGTGGTTGAGAAGGGTCTGGGGGGGAATTGTTCACAAAAAGAATGTGTTTTGACTAATGATAGAAAAACATCCAATCAAAATCCATCAATCAGCTTGATTTTTGGGGACACTTTCATACAAAATAAAGTTGTTGGAGTGCTAATTAACAGCATTTAAGAGATGTGTTTTAGATGGTCTAACCTTGCAACCTATTAAATGCAATATAACATAATATTAGGCTGTAAAATACACGTAAAAATGCCATTTTACCCGGGACGTACTGCTAAACAGTATACCAATGGGGCCAGGATAACTGATGCTGACTCAGCCAAAAGTATGAATACAATTTATCATCAAAAGATGACAACTCTGCTTAAGAGCATTGGATTTTCCCCCTCCTCTCATCTTGGAAGTGTTTTGTCAAACCATATCCTTTTAGGGGTTTGGGTTTGGTACAGAAGTAACAGGTTATCAATATTAATTTTCTTCAACTTACGAAACAGCTGGAGCATGCAGCATGTGCTCGGTGCTGCTGTTCACAGAATGTAACTCATCGTTATTGTTATAGTGTTGTGATTTGGCATTATATAAGTGAAACTGACTTGGATATAGTGCAGTAAGAAGCTCAGTGATGGTGACAAGACACAATGCATCAAAAACCGTCAAGTTGGCATCAGTTGCATTGTCAGAATCTTTTTCTGTTTCTTCTAATCTGTGATTACATTTTTTATGGTTTAAAATAAAACTTTTGTGACAAAAATGCATACGTAATGGAGACAGGATTTTTTTGTTGTTGTAAAAACTGTGATTTCCACACATACGTACAATCCAGGCATGATAGTGGTTACCCAAGTTTATTTGGCGACCCATTACCCAGCATAGAGAAGTACGCCATCCAGATCAAGTAATGGATAGACTGTCTTGGCTCCACTCCTCCTGTCTTCCACAAATGCTCTGCAGAGAAAAAAACACACGTTCACTGACATCCCTTTTGTTTGTAGGTCTGTCCCTCCTGACCTCTTCTGTTTAATCAGAATCAGAATCAGAAATCCTTTAATGTCCCGCAGACGGGGAAATTTGTTTGTCACAGCAGCAACAGAATATTACAAAAACAGAAACATATTACAAGAACAGGAACAATAGTCAAAATAAGCAATAAAATTAAAAAGGGAAGAAATAGACATATACACATATTTACATGATATAGTGGAAAATTAACAGCAGTTTTTTTTTTTTTTTGGTTTTTTATACATAGATTTTAAATACAGATAATAAATATGGACTAGATATGGGTGTTAGGGAAATTTGTGCAAAAACAGAAGTGACCTTGTGCAGACATACTGCACAGTGCAGGGAACAGGGTGAGGTCTATAGTCTATTGGGAGCAGAAACGGATTTGCATTTTTTTAGTCCATTAGTGTACAACCAAAAAGTGATTTATTAAAATTCATAGTTATTAAAAATGCAACAGATCTGGAATGAGCTCTTTGAATACATTCATTGGTTGATAATGTGTACAGACGTGAAGGGTGGCTGGTAAAATCTATTACGAAAAAATAAGTCAAAAAAGCCAAGTCAAATTTTCAAGAGGTTTCTGTCTGACAGCAACGATATCAGTAATAATTCATGTGTAGGATATTAAATCAGTACAAAACAGTAATGACATAAATTGGATAAAACACTGAGTAGTAAACCTCCACTTAATGCAATGATTTATAACATGATAATAATTCATTAGTAAGATATCTAATCAATTAAAAACTGTAATAATAAGTATTAATTCAATTGGTATATTACAAATCCAGTTGTGTTTCAAAATTTAATGTTCTCAAATGCCTGTTTCATGGGTTTTTAATTAGCTCTGAGAATATGGGGTAAAACCAAAGTTGAAACAGATGCTGTCAAAATACTTGTGACTAATCGACTAATCGAACAAATATTTGCTAGATTAGTCAACAACCAAAATAATCATTAGTGCAGCCCTAATTTAGTGTAAACTTGTCCTGTTGTCACAACTGCAGTTAACAGTTTAACACTTAATGTTCCTCTGAACACTTCTGCCGTGTTTAGCTCCACTGCAAGCTATTAGCTGTTTCAGCTGTAAGCTGTAAGCCCACTCAGCTGTTAGCTCAGGTTGCAGTAGGGCTCGAAACAAACAGTTACGTTGTCCCTCCACTCTGGATAACAAGAAACACTGAGTAGGCAAACGTTTAAAGCTTTTCTGAAAAAAAGATATATCAATGCGTATATCTTTTGGGCTGTAGAAGGTACAGTGTTGGTGTAGTTGTGTTGGGGAAAAAAATTGGTATTAATTGCAATTTTTATAAAATGCTGATGACATGTTAGACAGCTGTTATAAACAATGTCTGTTTTACTTATGTATTCATGTGAAAAAATGATGGCAGCAGATACATCATTATCAGCTAAAAAAAAAAAAAGTCCACCTAAAAATATCACTGAAGTGAAAATTCAGGTATTGTTCGTTGAATTTCTGTCCAAAGGTGGACAGAGTGGGTGCTATTATGACTCAACTCTTTGTGGTGCAACATTCTTTTTGGCTGTAGTGGTTAATAGAACATTTGAAAAACAGCACTCTCATCTTTCTCACCACATGCCATGTGGTATTTCTATGCGTGTACTGACCAATGCATACACACAGACGCTCCATGCACCGTGGGCTTTGATTTTTTTCGCGTCATTCCTACTCATGGCCTTGTACAGTGTCTCAGCTCACATTTGTTTTTTTCAGTAGCTTGAATGAAGATGTTAATACTCATCGCTTCTCCACAAGTGTAAATGGCAATGTTTGTTCTTGTAAACAAGTTAAATGAGGTGATTTTAGCAGTAGCAGCAAGATTGAGAATGAATGGAAGAAAGGTACCACTGCCATTTTTTGGCCTTATATGCCCTGCCATCTGGAGCACTGTTTGGAGCTGACAGTCTCGACTGCACATGTTCTGTGTCAGTGCATGTGTGAGTTTAAGTGTGGTGACGAAATATGCTTGAAAATACCCCTCGTCTAAATCTGTCAACTAAGAACATGCACACAAGCAGCAGCATGACTCAGCTATCACAGTCCTTTTATTTTCTAACCGACCGGTATGCAGCCTGTGAAAAGCTAGTTGTGTTAAATCACTTCTCATTTGTTCATTTTATCTGGTACAGAGTATGTACTCACATAGCAAGTATTCTGCTGTAGATACAATAGAACGTGTGACTGGCTTCCTTTATTGACACACACTCATACACCCTCTCAAATATTTACCCTCTCCTCCAATTTGTGGATTTACCTCCTAGCTGTTTGTGGCAGGAGTGATGAGAGGATGAGTTGAGATCTGGTGCACTCTTTAAGAATGACTCATTGATGGAAAGAGGTGGAGGGCTATTAATGCATGATCACACAAGCTTGTTCTCTGGGCAACCATGGTTTAGATCAAGTGAAATCTTACAACTGACTTTTGGATCACCTGCCTGCGTACCCTGTAAGAGTAGTCTCAGCCATACTATTGAGAGTCTGAAAATAGTGGAGCTCCTGAAGTCGTGAGAGATCAGAAGATCATACTTTTAATTTTCTGTGCAAAATATTACTTTAAGATAAAACACCCACATTGTTGTCCCAAACTATTAATATTTGTTTTTGGTTTGTTAACTCCAGATCTAAATGATATGTAAAATAAATAGACAGACAGACAGACAGACAGACAAATACAATCCTTTTGAGATGTGAGTTAAGATCATGTTAATAATGTTTTTTTTTTTTGTTTTTTTTTTTTTGGCATGGCTGGGTGACATGGCATTAAAACAATATTCATTTATATACAATATTTATATTTAGTCTAGATATTGTGATACACAATATACATATTATCTCTAATGATAATGATAATGATAATGATAATTAATCATCAACAATGTGAATATAATTACTAATTGGGTAAAGACAAGAATTAGATCAAGTAAAACAGTCTGGAAGTTCAGAAAATAGCACCACTTTACTGTAATGCAGCCTTTAAAACCAGGAAAAGACAACACAAAATCTAAGATGATGTATAGTCTTACAGTTTTGGAAATCTAATTTGTTCATCCACCAGCCAGCTACCATTGGTACCTTTTGTGTAACATTTGTTTGGGTAAAAAAAAAAAAGGAAGAAAAATCAATACAATACAATTCAATCAAATGGAAAATGTTGATTTAAAATTCTTACTTATGGTTATCTTAACCTAAGTGTAATGCTTCATGGTACTTGATGGCCTCCAATTTCAAGTCATTTGTGCCTACAAAAAAGCTACTATGCTGCATTCAGACCAATCACTAGGAAAATATTTGCATTGCGTTACTCGTGCTAGTTTGAACACAGGGTTATTAATGTGACAGACATGAATTAAATATATCACCTCAAACGCACAGCACCCAGCTGGGTTAATTTCAGTGTCTGGAACTTGGTTGGGATGACTGCATCTTCCAGCGCTTCCTGAGGCTGACCAGGGCCCATTTCTCAGCTGTGAACTGCCTGTCCATCTGTTTCAGCTGAGTAGCAGTTTCTTAACTGGTGTTTAAAAATCAATAGATAATAACCGTGACCAGCAAATAGACGTAGACTGTCTTACCAAGTAAGTATGAACCCAAATCAAACATTTTTGTATTGCATTTTCCCCCAAAAAACGTCTGTAGTACATTTGTAAGCTGGGGCTGTGATTGAAATGTTTTTCAGATCTAATTTAGTTGGAGGTGTCATGAGGTGACACACCAGTCAGACATTTAGACAGTGTTTTGGCAATATAGATACCTTTCCAAGTCTACAGGGGCTGAGTTGATTTTTAAGACAGCTTTAAAGTGACTGAGCACCTATGTGTTGTTCTACTGGTTTTGTCAAGGCCATACTTGAGGGAATTATTAGTGAGAGTTGTTGAGGACAATTATGAAACTTGGGCTGAGCGCAGAGCTGAAATGTGCTGGAGGCAATCATGTTCTCTAGGTGTTACACACTAGTATCAATTGTATACAGATGCACGCATGTTTTCATGCACACACACGTGCGCGCGCACACACACACACACACACACACACACACACACACCACAATGATAACAACAGCGCTCAGCAGTTTCGCCTGGCGATGTATTAAAGCGCTACCTCTGCTAAAGCATCCGACCAAGCCAGACTCTCTCCTTATTATACAGTGAGGTACATGACACATACTCACATACATACACATGTCTCAATGCATGTTAAGTCATGAACCTGGTAGAGCCCTGTCTCAGTTGGCCTCAGGTAAGCATACAGTGACTCCTTGGTAAACACAGCACACATTCTTTAACCCACTGTCACTAACTCGCAAACACACACACACACACACACACACACACACACACACACACCACGCTCACACAAACCCCATATGGCTGCTCAGACAGCATCACTCTGTTTTGTTCAACTCTCAGTGTTGCCTTGCTGCCATAAAGTGTCTGTTTGCTAAAGCACTTGATGAGAGAGTGGCGTGTGTTTGTGTAGCCTGAGATTTGGTGCTTAAGCTCGTCCCCAGCCATGCCCACTGTGCTATAGTATTTATACATGATGAGTTAACTTTACCAATTGTTTCTAAATAGCCCTTTACACACAGAGAAGCCGCTTTATCGCCACAACGGTGGTTAGCCAATTCTCCGCTGTTGGTCATTCACACAGAGCCAAGCAGCTTCTAAAGAGGTGGGACTGTACACGTCATGATGATGATGTTGGTGTGTTTCCCCAGTCTCCCCCTGTCAATCCAAACCTGCATATAGTTTATAATCATATGGATGCAGTTATAATGTGTTGTGATTGAGATCCTGACCTGAACATGTTTTTTGGGCAGAGGAGTCGGTAGGACAGGCGGGAGGGCGGACAGGAGGACGAGCGCTTCTCCACGTATAGTATTTTTTTCATTTGCCAAAGACAGTTACAGTTACTACTTTACTTTTGTTTAGTCTTTTAATATTGCTTTGTGGGACATTTCTCTTTATGTAGTTGAGTGAGTGACCTGTGTAGTTATCAGACTGTTCGACCGACACAACCATGATACGCACAGCTGCCTTAACCATTCACACTGGTTCGGTTCGCCAATACTGCACCTTTGTTACTACCTCCAGAGGTGTATCAGCACTGGAGCAAAATTTCACCCCTCGCCACCTCCGAGACATTCACGCAGAGGCGGAGGTGGAGAATTGGCGCAGGACCCCGCATCCACATGGCAGTGTGAATGGGGCTAGTATTGATAGTACTGACTGAGTAGCAGCATTCATCCCACCCAGGAGATTTCATGCTGACAACCTGCAATGTGAGGTGTGATTGGGTGTTGCGTCCCATCAGGAAGTCTTCTATCAAACATTTGTGAGCATGTAATTGGCCTGTGGCAGAGGAGCTGACACCTGTCTGTCACCATCACTCTCACACTAACATACTGAAGATATTGTTGACACTTAACAAGTAAAAGTGCATTTGCCAATGGGTGGAACAACACTTACAGTGTGCGAGTTGGCCACACAAACTTGAAATATCTATACCCATACACTGTATGTTTGAACTGGGGATGTGCTATGCAGATTTAGTGGTTCCCATCTAGCAGCAGCTTCTGCTAAAATGTGACAGCTGCTGAGGAATATTTAGTTTTTTACAAGAGGAGTGGGAAGGAGAGGACACTGATAGCTGATTATATGCATTTACCGTTATTGGGCCAAAACACTGTAGCTTTCCTGGTTTGAACAGGAATTTAACTAGATTAACCTAGCTCTATTCGGGAAATACATGAAAATGATGTTTAGGAATGTGTTCTTTAAAATGTGGAAATTAAAGGCAGGAGAAAAAAGCAGGAGAAAAAAATCTTTACAATTATAATAGGGTTCCTAGCACTGCTGGTCCTAGGAAACGCTCAGGAAACACGTCTGCTTGCATATGCTTTCCCTCAGGCCCTCAGGTTTGGTCCCCTAATTACAAAACAAAAAATTAAGGATTAAGCTAAGGATTGCACTGATTGGCAATCAGATCATATATTGAAGCATCTATTTAGGGGATTTTTGCTAACTTAATATCAGAACTATGATGGTAAAATACAATGTATAGAATCTGAACCAAATGCATTTCGAGAGGTTTTTGATGGAGAGGAATTCACGAGGTTATCAACTCTTGTGTGAACAGCCAGGCCACTGTTCATGTGGGAAATGACTGATTGCAGCACTTTGCCCCCTGTGTGTCCTCACTGTTAGTCTGCTGATACTCAGCTACTCAAACTTTCATTCTGTGCCCACATGCTCTATCATCATATATACTTACAAGTTGAGCCAGAAACACAATGTGAAATGCATACAGAACATTTTGATGACTCTTGTAGTCTTTGGATGTTTTTTGCTGTTTGTATGTACTGTAGTTTATAGCTTATTCTGGCCTTGTGTGGAAAAGCCCATACTGCACATGTTTAACTGGAGCCTGGTAATAATAACTCCATTCTACCAAAGCCTGTGTTATTCTCCCAAATAATGCAATAACTTTATCATGTTATGTACAGTAAAAACAAAGAAGGAAACAATGGAAACTATATTCATATACTTTTCAGGCAAAACCATAGTTATATGACCTGTTCAAATTCTTTCTAATTTTACCACTATTAGAAAATCATGACTTGTCCCTAAAGAGTAGAGCCAGTGAAGTTCCAAAGAGACTGTTTGGTGTTTCGCTTGACAACAAAAACATTTTTAACAATTGACCAGCTGTGTTTGGTGTTCAGATCTGGTGTGATTTTTTTTTTTTTTTTTTGTGTGTGTGTGTGTGTGTGTATGTAAGGCCTAAACTGAGTATCTATTTTCAGACTTACTATTAATGTGAGAAAGAGTAGAAAAGCCAACGCTCATAAGTTTACTACATTCCTTGTTCAGGACTGTAAGAAGGAGTAAAAAAAAGAGGACATTTACTTTCCCCTTGAACCATTCATACGTTTGGTCACGTGTTTGCAAGACAGTGACATCTGCCATCCTAAGTGCATTGCCTCACCATGTCTCTACGACTGTTGACACCACAGGATTTCAGCTACTCTCATTCAGGGGCAGTGTAGCTAAAGAGAAGACAGGAAGTGCTTGTGTGCATGTGTCTGTGTGTAATCGTGTGTGTAAGTCTGTTCATGCAACGCGAATGTGATCTCTTCGTTTGAAGCAGCGTGTGTGAGGGTTTGTACAGTATGTGACCTCTTGGTGTGTATTTGTGTGTATGTGGGCTAATCTTAGCTTTAGAGCAGGCTTCAGCCACCAGTGAGGATTAAGAGACATGTCAAATACTACTGGACAGAGTCAGGAGTAACAGCAGACTGCACACCTAGAGGTGGACCCTATAAGATGATGTTCTGCTGTATTGTGCAAACAGAAACTCCAGTGAAAAACATACCACTGAACTAAATCAAATACAAACATTTAGAAACAGGAAAATGTATTTCAGAGTTGGTTTTACAATTACATGAATTGAGATGTGGTCACATGATACTTCACTTCACATTGCATCTTCACACTTTATTTCAACAGCAGGAAGCTCCCCTGTCGATGCTAACTGTGTTGTTCTTGGTCAGATCTGGGATTATTGAAATCAGCCATTTAGTTGGTGTATAAATTTGGAACATTCTTTGTAATTTGAATTTGGAAATGCTATTTCTAATTTCCAATCCCATTTTTGTGTAATTCTGATTGTGTGTTGTCAGTATTTGGCAGTGATTATTTTTACCTCAATTGAATCCACCTGTCCTCATGTGCCTAAAATCCGTGCATTCAAAACAGGGTTAAAACATGAAACACTAAACCTAAACACAGAAATAAACAGCTGAGCTCAGGTTGAAAAGTTGTATCATTTAAAGTAGGATGCTGCAAAGGAAATGGTGAATAAATGACATAGGAATAATGACACATGAAGCATGTTCCTGAATGAGCACTGTACTGGAGCCTTCAGACACCCACAGATGATGAAATGAGAAAGGCAGCAGACACGGTAAAGGTCAGAGCCTTTCTTTTCTCCCAAAGGTCCTGCTGAGATGGTCAGAGGTCCTGGCACTTCGGTCTGTTTTTAGTGCCAAGTGACTTGTTTATGCATATGGGGGCTGTAAACGCAGCACTCTTAGGATCAGAGATGGCCTTTACAAGCACACAGGAACTTATTGTGTGCCAGAGAAAGTCTTTGGTCAGAGCTGTCTGCTGAGTATTGAGTTCCTCTCCTCAGAGACATACACACACACACACACACACACACACACACACACACACACACACACACACACACACACACACACACACAACAAATCAGATACACCCCTCTGCTGTGTGTTTTTTCCTTCTAAAGTGGGAAGGAGATGAGGAGTTGGAGGTGAGCATGTTGAGGTAACAATATATGTCACCAGCGAGCTGTCCATGGACGAACATCACAACAGAGCAAGGAAGGGCATTGTTCAAGGAGGGAGGTGGTGTTTTACAGCAGACATGGTGAAACTGGTAAACGAGGTCTGTCAGTATGTCTTTGTTTTCTACAGTGGAGCCATGTGTGTCAACAGATGAGACACTGGGAATTGACCCTTACTGCTCTTCTCCTCGTCTGCTGACGGGAGGCAGGAGACTGAGAAGAGAGTTGGGAGGCTAGCATTTACAGACATAGAAGAATATGTTTTCCCTTTGTGCCATTTTTTTCAATCACTGCAAGGTTAACCTGCATTTTCTGTAAGTCACTTTCACTCCACCCCTCTATTTATCTGTGTCTGTCACTGTTTATTTCTTCATCTTTCCCTCTCTGTTCTCTGTTCTCTGAACTTCTCTTTGCAAGAAGAGAACAGAATGGCAGCTCAGCTCCATTCTGAGAACTTGGCAGAAACTGGCAGACTGGTTTCTTACTCTGGCAGGAATGCTGAGCCTTGGAGAACTTGTAGAGCTGGCATAAATCTAGACTTAGAAAGGCTGATACTGGCTGAAATGATAATGGGGATGACTCAAGCTGATAAAAAATGTAGCCAAAGCTTCCACCTTCATGATATACTTAAGGCATTATTAGATTATTAGATAGTGTTTAGAACAGTGGTCCTCAATAGGATGCAGCCCGCCGGTCTCCTATTTGTGGTGCCCGAACTATCATACCTTCACCATATGTTTTGGTTGGGTTGGCACGTGTATACTGGGACTTGTCTCCATGTCAACGTAACACAGACAACATGTTACTGGGTCACTCACTGCTGCAAGCACAATTTTGAACTTTCACTTTCGTTTTTGGAGCAGTTTGCCTATTTACCTTTTGCCAGCTGTAGGAGTCTAGATTGCACGAAAATGGCGTGTTCCAAGTTCACTGCTAAAGGAAAAGTGGACAGTGAAAATTGAAGAAGAATGGACTGAAAAATTTCCATTCATTCTATGTATATGTATGTATATATATATGTGTGTATATATGTATACAGTATATGTATAAATATATATATTTGTATAAATACATATATTTGTATATATATGTGTGTATATATATGTATGTATGTATATATGTGTATGTATGTATGTATGTATGTATGTATGTATGTATGCATATATATATATATATATATATGTATATATATATATATATATATATATATATATATATATATATACTGTATATACACTATATTGCCAAAAGTATTTGCTCACCTGCCCTTCATCCCAAAAGGTGTTCTGCAGGGTTTAGGTCAGGACTCTGTGCAGGCCAGTCACCAAAACTCTCTCATCCATGTCTTTATGGACCTCGCTTTGTGCACTGGTGCACAGTTATGTTGGAACAGGAACGGGCCATCCCCAAACTGTTCCCACAATGCTGTGAGCAAGGAATTGTCCAACATCTCTTGGTATGCTGAAGCATTCAGAGTTCCTTTCACTGGAACTAAGGGGCCAAGCCCAGCTCCTGAAAAACAACCCTACACCACAAGTCAGTCAGACAAGTACCGTTCTCCTGGCAACCGTCAAACCCAGACTCATCCATCAGATTGCCAGATGGAGAAGCGCGGTTAATCACTCCAGAGAATGCCTCTCCACTGCTGTAGATTCCAGTGGCGGTATGCTTTACACCACTGCATCCGACGCTTTGCATTGCACTTGCTGATGTATGGCTTGGATGCAGCTGCTCTGCTCGGCCATGGAAACCCATTCCATGAAGCTCTCTACACGCTGTTCTTGAGCTAATCTGAAAGCCACAGGAAGTCTGGAGGTCTGTAGCATCTGCTGACCCCGCTCTGTCATTTTACGTGGCCTACCACTTCGTGGCTGAGTTGCTGTCAGTCCCAATCGCTTCCACTTTGTTATAATACCACTGACAGTTGACTGTGGAATATTTAGGAGCGAGGAAATTTCACAGGTGGCATCCTATCACAGAACCCAGTGGAATTCACTGAGCTCCTGAGAGCGACCCATTCTTTTACACATGTTTGTAGAAACAGTCTACATGCCTAGGTGCTTGCTTTTATACACCTGTTGGCCATGGAAGTGATTGCAACACCTGATTTCAATTATTTGGATGGGTGAGTGAATACTTTTGGCAATATAGTGTATATATATATATACATATGCAAATACAACAACAAGAATAAACCACATGTTTGTTTCTTTAAGGATTGCCATGTGCCAGACAGTCACTGGAGAAAAACAATTATCAGGTCAAATTAGAATAAAGAATCAATGAAATGTATGAATTTCACGCATACAGGTGACATTCAACATTCAAGTGCCAGTGTTTTTTTGTACTGTCTTTTGGCCAAGTTTCTGAAACTTTCAAAGAATCACTTTGAGGCTTACAAAAATAAATATTGGTCAAAAATGCTTAATAAATTACACAAAACTAGCAGCAAAAGTAGAATCTAGAAATCTGTGTAAATGTCTAAATTCCCCCGACTGCTAAATCCCCTGGTCCCAAATAAGTCCTGGTTTAAACTTTGAGAACCCTTCCCCTTTGTAAACAAGCTGAGTTTTTTGGTGGGCAGGATGTGCAAGAGCTAAATTAAGTAGCAGGTCTCAACACTGTCAGTGCATCCACTTTTAGTTCCATTTCTTTAAAAAAACAAAACAAAAACACAAAGGTTCAAGGCACAACACACCCGATGAGAAAATTGGGAGGTGAAACGCCCCATCTCGTGCTCTCGATGACTGTTCCTCTTTTAGGAGGAAAAGCCTGCTCTGACTTTAGTAAGTCATAGATTTTTTTTTTAATGCTATGACGAGTCTGCTGTGTTTACGGCATCAAAGCTCGTAAGCTAGCCTGCAAGTTGCGATGTCGGAAACCCAGCCGACTCGTAGCTCTTCTACTTGTTTATTGGTTGACATCCAGCTCAGTACCGCCACCTGCTGCTCTGGAGTGTACACGCTTCGCCTCGTTAGTAAAAAGTGTTAATAAAAAGTGTTAGTAAAAAGTGTTAGTGTTTTTTACTGCTCAGTGGGCTCATTAACTTTTATAGACTGCAGCCTGGGTTACAAGAAAATGGCCAAGCCAATATGCTG
This sequence comes from Acanthopagrus latus, assembly GCF_904848185.1. Lineage (NCBI taxonomy): Eukaryota > Metazoa > Chordata > Actinopteri > Spariformes > Sparidae > Acanthopagrus > Acanthopagrus latus. Next base: position 1,151,719 of record NC_051047.1, on the reverse strand, counting down.
ACCACTGTGTAGATTGACCACACACACACACACACACACACACACACACACACACACACACACACACACACACAGTCAGTCTCAATGGTGATTAATTGGCTTTAGAAATGAGATTGGACTCTTCATCAGTTAAAAGAGAAATTCATGGTTGTTTTCTTGGTAAAAATCCAGCAGCTTTTCTGTTGCACACTTCGTCTTTTCATTATTTAAATGCACTGCAGTGTTAACCAAAACTGCCATTGATTTCATCAATTTCTCTGTGCCAAAGCTCTGCAGTATATACTCTGTTTCAAGAGTTGTGTTTAGTACAGGCAGGCCATCAGTGTTTTCACTCCTTATATCAGAGGATCATAATGGTTGTGGTAGGCTGAGTATATCTGAACAGAAAAGCTCCAGGCTTTCTGGAGGGTCTGGCTTGGTGTAATAGCCCTTAAGAAAGTCATGTTTCTGTTCTGTATATGAGTCAGTTGTGGTATTCGCTGTTTTGTAGCTGTCTCGATACAGGACAGCCCTGTCCTAAATTTGAATCCAGAATATGAGTGTCTCCTGCATTACTGGTGACCTCATGCAGCAGTAACCACACAACTCACTCCAAAACCTTTTTTTTTTTTTTTTGCTGTACAGTACCTGTAAAGTAACGATTACTGGTGTCTCAATTGGACCTGTCCCGACAGCTTCATGGCTCTGTTCACCTGTTGGCATAATTTGTTATTTCCCTCCCCCTTCACTTTTGATGCAAAACTACTGCACTGGGAGTCAAGTCTGAGAGCTCCAAAGTTAGATTAAATGAAAAGAGAAATAAAAGTAGTTGGTCCCTCTGTTTATGATTTTACAGCTATTCATTAATGAGAAAATCCTACATTGCATAAGGACAGTTGATAGAAAAAAACTTTTTTTAAAGTCGTTGCTCTTTAAAGTGAAATTTGTAACAGTTTTAAGTGTTAATTCTGATTGATTTTAATTAGTATCATTATCATACAGAATTGAGAACAGAGTAAAGACAACATGTGTTAGTACTGGTTTCACCTAATTCGTATGGTTTGTTTGTGCCAATGTTAATAAGATTAAGACCACATGTCACATAAATGAATCTGCTTCTTTTTCAGCAAAGGGTTTTTCATTTAACTCTTTAACTGAAAAAAAACTTTTAGGCTCATCGGTTTTTCACATGCAATTTTTGCCATATGGAAAATTTCTGAAATCTCTAAATCTCTTTGCACTACTATTTTACACTATCCATGAATGAACACATATTCAATCAAACATCTGTAAAACATTCATTTGTATAACCTTAAACCTTAAACCACCGAAGTACTCTTTGGAAAAGAAAGAGAAAGAAAACTCCTTCAACAGCCTTTTTTATCTAGCTACACATCTCAGTGAGGACAGTTTTTCTGTACTCAACCCACACAAAACATTTTTTTAACATGTCAGTTATGTGTTACATAAATGTATGTAACTAAATGTGAAGTGATAAAAAAGGAATACAATATCGAACAAACCCTCAAAGCCAGAGTAAGAGTGTAGACTGATCTTATCCCCTTTCATCTCTGCTCAGGCAGCAGGCCTATCCATCAGCTGTGCATAAAGTTCTGCTATGTATGTTGTTTTATACGTCCATATTAAAGTAGTGGTCTTTTGCCAGGGATTCAGTGAGGTCATGGTGCAAAATATGGGCTTTGTGTGAGCCTCCACTGAAAAGACAAAAGGACTCAAAGAGGAGATCATATCACAACAGGTTGCTGGAATAACTGCAAGTCACTGATTTTTCTCTGCTATAATTCTCTCACACTGCCAGCATTTTATTTTCTGACCTTTTTGTGCTCAGCACTTTGCTCAACAAATGCACATGATGCGTTGCCAGAGTAATGGAAGTACAGTGGAACCCCGGCTTACGAAGACCCTATTTAACGAAAAATTCAAGTTACGAAGGCACTCAATGGCAATATTTCTGCCCATGGTACGGCAAAATGCCTGCGTAACAAAATCCCACAAATACAGGAAAATTCATGTTAATTTCAAATTTGCCGCGACCGAAATTAAAAAAAATATATAAAATAGAAAAATTTTAAAAAATTACAAGTTTAAATTTTTTTTTAAAAAAATATCATTGCACAGTGTACGTACGTACATTAATTAACGTAAATGTAAGTTTTAGTTTTAATGTTTAGAATTAAATTTCATAATGTTATGTACATGTACACGTACGTATGTATGCATGCATACGTATGCTTTCATCAGCCTCCACCACCTCTGCCACCTCCTCCTCCACCAAGAACTTCGTCTTCAGCCAGCATCACCTCACTCAAAAGGTACATACATAATTTATTTTATTGATATTTATTAATACTGTGGGAAGGCGGGGCTGGAACGAATGTGTACCCAGCGCATAATGCATGCTTTCCAATAGATCACATGGGTCACTGACATAGAGGAATGCCCCCCTGATTTGTAGATACGATGATGCCAGTCAACCACTTGAGATATCAGCTGGTGATTGTAGCATCTGACAGCATAGCATGTTATATACTGGCCCTGAAAGCATTATGCAATATGCTTCTTTCCATCTCTCTAAATTTAATGATTTCCTGCTTTTCCCAGTCATAATTACCTGTAAGTAAGAAAAATTAAGCAATTGGTTGGTTAGTTGACAGAAAAATCATCTGCAAAAAAAAATCAGGAAGTTGTAGTCCTGAATTTTGGACTGAAGGCCTGACAAAGCAAGTGTTATGTATGAAACTAATGTTGCGCCATGTGAATAGTCACCAGTAGGTAGCACCTGCGCTCTGTAGCTTGAGTTCTGTGTGCAATGAAAAACAAGTCCTGAAGAAGTGATTGAAACAGTCACAAGTGTGTCAGTGTTGCTCTGTGATAGTAAAATTGTTTGCAAAAAACCTATAGGTAGCAACATGACAGCAATCAGAAAACACAGAGGCTCTGGCAAATTGTGAGTTTAATCTTAAAAGTTTAGACCAGGGGTATTCCATCAAAGTTCAGTGAGTTCCACTTTCCCCTAGATTCCACCAGATACGTGTCCGCTGCGTTACATCTCCACCATGCTAACAAGCTGATAGGTTTTACTTTAGTCTATGTCTTAGCTTCCACGAGGTTTGGTGTGCTGCCTATCTGCTCCATCCAAGCTCTGGCAGTCTGAAGCCTTCCTGAGCAGATATGCAGAACCTCTATTTCTGGCGGATACTGGAGCACGACGCAGCAATTCAGCTGAATTTAGCACCGAGCAGACAGAAAGTCACGCACCGAAACAGCAATATGACATCTGGTTACTTTTCAAAAGAAAACACTCCATGTTGGCACCAGCACACAAATCTCAAAAAAGAGACAAACACAAGCTCTTCTGCCAGTCCTGTGGTTGGGAACATTTCGTGTTGTTGTTTTTATAACACATTCCTATAACTGCGGCCACGAGTGATTATGTGATTATCACGGGAACTCACAACGCCAGCTGTGGACCGTACTGCACTGTGGCGGACTGGTGCAACTGGTGGGGGATGGCGGATGGCGGAGAAAAACCAGATTGGAGCCGTAACGTTATTACTTTTCTCATGGGGTGACCATGAGAAAAGTAATAAACATTATACTCCAAAGAAAAAAGTGACCAGTCAGAGGTCAGGAGTCGGTGATAAAAAAACAGGGTTGGGTAGACATAGGTAGCCGTCTGATTCTACCTGTGATGGACTTAAATCCAGCTCCAGAGGTTACATCATGTTATGTTGTCCTGAAAATACTGTTTCAGTGTCCTCTCCTGGAGCTGAGTTTAAACCATTGTATGCTTCTGTGGATGCAAGGCTGTAGGCTACTACCTTTAATATGTTGTCTACTCCTGGGGAGCATGAAATGAATGCTTTCTTAATGGGTCCCCTCTGATCTAGCAATCCACACAGTTCATCAGTGATTTAGCAATGCAATTTAGCAAAGGATGATGACATAGGCCTTATGGTTCACGGACCTCTTTAATGTTGCAGCAGATTACAGATACACACATATACAATAGGATCATGACATCAAGCAGCACTAGGGACTTCTTATTTGAGTTTATTGCAACAATTTTAGAGATTTTCATCTCCTGCATAACAGCAGACTGTCGGGTAGACATTCCATTCAAGATTAGCTGTAACAATCTTATGAAAACTGAGGTTAACTGAGTACACCAATCATTTGCAAATTGAGTTGTTTAAGTCAAGTAATGATTTGGCTCCTTGCATGGTATTTCTTGTATCTCCTTTTGGTCTAAAATGGATGAGAACAATAGTGAACTTGACTGCCCTTTTATAGCTAACACTACCTCCAGCTCTCTGATGATATACCTGCATTACCAATACTGTTTATTGCCAGTTGACATCAAAGTTGCAGGTTCTGGAAGAAATACACAGAAGAATATCTCATCAGATAAATATCCAAAGTGCTAGGTATGAAATCTTCACCTTGGCTCTGTTTTCTCTCTAGCAATAATTACTTGTACTATACTCTCAAGGTTGGTTATTTTCCACTGAAGCAATCAGGTACTCACTCAAAATTAGGCAACAAATCAACCTGTTAATCCAGAGAGTGCTTCCTCTTGGTATGCAGAGAGTCTGAAAACAGCATCCAGCAGCAAATCTCACACTTGGCTCGTGACCCAAAACACTCAGGAGATTAGACAGGAGGATTTTCTTTCCGCTATTTGTTTTCTCAGACCTTTCTTACTTTATGGTCTATTCAGTTTTGTGACTTGTTAGATTAGCAGACACAAGTGTTTAAGTTTTACTTCTTTATTTCTTCATCTGCACAGCGATACAGTGAAGCAGACATAGCAATGATCCTAAGGCAACCTCCATTAATACTAATGAACAAAAGCCCATCACACAGTTAAAAGTAAGAAATAGAAAGCAAATCAAAATCAAAGACATAAAGGGCAGAATTTAAAATACAGAAATAAGATATGGCCAAATATGAAAAAGAGAATAAAATATCCTATAAATATTAATCTTAGGTTAACTGGTGTGCAGCATTGATGAAATACTTAAAACTATAATGTAGACTGACAGGTTGTGCAGTAGCAGTATGCAGTGTGACATCAAAAGTAGCTTTGTGGAACACTAGCCTCAGCACAGAGACTCCACATCATCGGTGCAGTGAAGGCTCACCCTTTTTCCACCTTTGTTTATTCACACTGAACCAATCAGCTCCAGCGTTAAGCTGCACCAGTGTGTCAATTAATACAGCATACTGGTGCTGCGGAACTAAAAGAGGCGTGATGGTACACTTGATTTTCGTTTTTGGGTCAAACTCAAACCTTGCTTGAAGTATCATCAGGGTCTCTACACATAAACACCAGCATTGAGAACATTGTTTGTGTGCACAGACTTTTCTAAAAAGCAAGTTTTTGGACAACTTACATCAACAGATGTTTCTTCTGCTTGCCGCTGTCCTGCCAGTGAGAAGTATTGATCTCAGAATGCGACATAACATGGAGGAGAATTAAGGTGGACCGCTCCTAAAGCTTAGTTCCATATAAATACACAGATAATTTGTTGTTTTGTTGTCAGCAAAAATAAGTACTGAGGTTGAAGTTGAAAAAGGAGCCTCATATTAGGAACAATACTAAAATCAAAAGCTGGAAAAGTCACGTGAGATATCGTGTGGATAGTTGTTGCTGGAGGACAATAGCTGTCCACCTTAACTGTCCTCCAAGTTACATTGGATTCTGAGATCGATACTTCTCGGCTGCCATGATGGCTATGTTGAGTTGTTCAAAAACTCTCTTATTAGTAAACTCTGTGTGCACAAACAATGTTCTCAACGTCAATTTTACGGGACAAGGCCATTTGGCCTTCACTTTTTTTTCTTTTTTTTATGACAGGGCATAAAGGCCATTAAGCAAAATTCGATGATTTACCTTTCAGATTGATACCAGAACATCCTAATTTATAATAAGACAATAATAACAATAATAATTATGTATTAAAACATTTTTGATACCAATATCAAGTTAATGTTACATTAGAAAATTGATGTGTGTAGTGATTTTGGTGACACTGCACTGCATAATAGTGAAGTTATTGAATATTTTTTGTAGTGTCTCTTTTCGGTGTTGCACTTTGTAGACGGTCGCCCTCGTCTCACAGACGGCTGACCATAGAGACCAATGATAATGTCCAGCCCGATGGACTGCTCATTTTGATGAAAATACGGTTGTAGCTCATTGTCTACCTCACTACTGTAGGAAAGACTGTTTTAACAATGTGCTTATGAGTTATTGATCCGGGAAATTCAAATCTGTGAATATATTTCCAACTTTACCAAACTGAAACCTACCACATAAGTCAGTTACATATCACATAAAAACTGGTTGAGCTCGCTTACGTACCTGTGCTTTAAGTGTCATTCTTCCGTTTTGAGATGCTGCTGCTGTTTGAAAGGCTCACCCATGTGATGATGAGACTCCATCTGCACGAACTCACTTAAGTTCTCTTCAAGGCAAGCCCACTACACTGGCACTTTTTACATGGAACCTGGACCGGGCCAGGGGCACAAAGGAAGGCCACTGTGGCCGTACGATGATTTTTTTTTCATGGGGCATCAAGGCCAACATGTCGGGCCACTGTGGCCGCCATGGCCGCCATGTAATTCCCACCATGGTAGAGACCCTGGTGATACTATGGGGAAAGTTTCACATTGTGTCGAGCCTTCTTAATGTTTTAATAATAATTTTAATAATAAAAAGTGATTTTGATGCCATCACTAATTTGCCCCAAGCGTTCCAATTGAAAATGAGTTTGACCCGAAAACAAAAATATGATAAATCTTACAAGTGCCTCTTTCGTTGTAATTATGCTTTTACACAAAGGTTTGACTCGTATACATTTACAAAAAAGTCTAAGTTGCATTTTGGCAAGAGTTTCACTTGAAGACCTCTATTTCTGCTGGATGCCGGCAGCAATTCAGTCAAATTCAGCACAGAGCAGCAAAAAGTTTTTTTTGCTCGTAATTGCATCACATAATCACTACGATTCAACTGCAGGATTCAAACTGGCTCTGCTGCCAACAAGGCTTCATGTTTTTGGATTGTCTCACCCGTCTGTCCGTCCATCCTTCCGTCCATATGTTTGTCGGTCCTATTCTTGTGAATATGAAATCTCAAGAATGTCCTGAGGGAATTTCTTCCAATTAGGTACAGATGTTCACTTGGACTCAAGGAGGAACTAATTAGATTTTGCTGGTCAAAGGTCAAGGTCACCCTAACCTCATGTCATCCCATTATCATCAAGAAAGTGGAATTACTGGGTTAGTCCAGCTATGATCGGATCTTTAAGATGCATGTATACACCTTAGTCTGACTAAAATCAGATCAGATCGGATTTCTCACAGTCGGATTAGCACACTTAGATTATTCGATTGATAGTCACTTTACTCCTGCATATATATACGCTCCATCAGATCGGGTCGGATTTTTGCACTCTGCGTAGGCTCGAGATTTTTTTCCCAGGGCTTTCCTCCGAAATAACTGCAAGCAAGAACACCATTGTGCATCTAGTCTGTGTAATTATCATGTATACCATATACGAAATGTACAAAGATGTATCTTCTCCTCGCTCTTCGTAAGGCATCTTTCTTGAATGCAGAAGCAGATGGTGACGTAAAGACGTCAGCCGGAGGTGGCTCTACCAAAACTAGTTGAAATGGGTACAGCGCCACCTATCGTACCGGGGTTTGACATGCTTCTGCCAGTAATTTGATTTTCTCACCGGCATGTATACTCGGATAGTTGCAGTTGTCTGACTGAGCAGCAGAGTCGAACTATGGCTGTAATCTGACTAAGCTGTGCATGTAAACGTACTGAGTGACAAGCATGCCCAGTTCCCAGTTACACCACTGAAAATGTCCAAAGTCATCTCCTACACAGTTTCAACCAGTGGAGGTGAAAGCAAAAGCAAAATCTGGGGCCACAGCATCAGGAGTATATGTGACTCAGACTTTTTCTTACCCACGATTCTATAGGGCACGTCTTTGCATTTCGGCTGCAACGCAGCTGTCAGAGCTGATCGTGGCCATTCTAGACTAGCTCCTGGTTCCACCAGGCATGCCATGGCACATCCCAGAAGCAGCTCTCTGCTCTGCTCATTGGAGAATACAAACCAAATCTACTTTTGACTGAAGCAGATGGACAGAAGCTGCATGAAGCTGCACAGAAGCTGCTTGATGCGACACAAGAATGGCATAGAGCAGGGGTACTCAAATACAAATCTTAAAGGGCCACAACATTTTTTTGAGTGACTCGAAGGTCCATGTATTGAGGTCGGTCAGGCCACATGCAATAATACTGTAATATTCAAAACAAAATGTCCTTTTCATTCAAAACAACAAAATACGAACTAAATGTCATTTCCATTTTAAGATAAATTAAAATACACAGTTGAATATTTCCTCTTTTTGTTTGCCTTCAAACATTGTGTCCATCACTTCAGTCATGCATTATTTTATTTCAATGTGTCATAGATGTGACAAGAATCCTGCTTGCAGCCTGATAAGTCGACTTCAGTGCATTTATTTGTGTTGTGTTTACCTCTGAATTTTGAGGAAATATCTCTTCAAAATTCCTATGCTTCATCTCCATTTAAAATGATGCGGCCGGCCGGCTACGGCCCGGGGGCCACCTATTGAGGACCACTGGCATAGAGCATCCCTTCAATTTTCAAACTAAATCTCCCTGTTTAGATTCAGGATCTACAGCACAGAAAAGTGGCAGCAAATCTGCAAAAATCACATTTGTGTTTTTTTTTTTTTTTTTGTTCAGACTTGCTAAAATCAATCTGGATAGAATGTGGATATAATGTTTTCTTCTTCTCAAAGTGAAACTCTCGCCAAAATGCAACCTGGCTTTTTTGTGAACGTACCCGAGTCAATCCTTTTTGTAAAAGCATAATTACGTCAAAAGAGGCACATTTAAGATTGACCGTATTTTCGTTTTCGGGTCAAACTCATTTTCAATGGGAGTGCTTTGGGCACTTTTACAATAGCATCAAAATAGCTATTTTTAAAACACTAAGAAAGCTCGACACAGCGTGAAACTTTGCTCACCAGGGTCTCTACACATGAACACCAGCATTGAGAACATTGTTTGTGTACACTGAGTTTACTAGAAAGAAGTTAGCAATTGCCTGTTCCACTCGTCGCCGTCCTGCCAGTGTAGAACATGGATGAGAGTAAAGGTGTGAGTAAAAGTGTTGCTACTTTATCAAATAGAGGCATTATTAATCAAATGCATCATCAGTAATGTTGGGGCTGGGGCAATGTATCGATGTAATTGACATCATCAATAATGTAAAGCCTGTTGTGGTGCGCCTGTAGGTTGGATGTGTGGCCACCTGTGTGAGAGGAGAGTAGCCTCTGGGAGTTGATCTGTTTTATTGATATTTCTTCTTTCACTTGGTTAATTTTCCATTCTCTCTTTCTCTCTCTCTCTCACACACACACACTCAGACACACACAGACACGCACACGCACACACACACACACACACACAGTTTCTATTAATTCACAACCCAAACAATACCCATTGTACAGATCTTATGGCAGAGTTGTTGATACTGTTCTCTCTGTGTGCCTTACAGGAAAACAGGGTGACAGGTGATGGCAGCATTGCAGAGCAGTGGGTTTACACATTTCAAGCCACATCACAAATAGAAAGCGCATCCCAGAATATAGATTATGTACAGTGATATTGAATATTTCATACTTTGCTGCCTCAAGCCATCTTTGATCATGGACACTTGAACTGAATTACCTAGCCTTTAGTCTTGTACACAATCTGTCTGTCTGAGCTTGGTGGCCAACTACTGCTGCCACTAATATGTACATCAGAGTACATCTGACTAGCCTCTCTGTGCAGGGATTTTAGTGAAAGCCTGTCATCTTTGCTGCAGTGCACTCTGTGTGTATGTGTGTGGACTCTCAGAGAGCATTGCAGGTGCTGGCATGTCCAGGCTTCTGCCTAATCCCCATGGGAGCGTAAATAGGCTGCCTAGCCCTGCTCTCTTACATAACCACTCTGCCTGAGAGAGAGATGATGGCATGGACACAGAGACAGGAGGAGTTAGAGAAGACCACTGATGAGAAAATCAGGAAAAGGGAAGCTTAAGGGGGACAGAGTAAGGGTGTCACAATTTTGATTTTAAATCAAAATCAACCGAAATTCACAGTATCGAACTGTAAAAAATGTAATTGTGGATGCTGCCACACTCCATGTCTTGTCCGGTCGGTTTGCCAAGCGGAAAAAAAACACACACATGTTGAAGTGCTGCTCAGCCTCCTAAGTTAGCTACTAGCTAAGCCAGTAGCTATTAGCTACAGCCAGCAAAACAATAGCATGGTGTCAAACCATTCCTGTTCGGCTCCTGGACCATGGTCGGTAAGCACAGGGGAGATGATTTCCTCCGGGCCGAAGTTTATGTTTATCTACGGGATGAACCCCCTTTCATGTGTTAAGCTGGTCGGGAAATAATACCAGGGAGCTGCTGTATCTTGAGGAGCCGTTGCCTTTATTCACAGTCAAACTGCAGCCTATATTGTACGCTGTATTGCTGTTGCTACGACTGCTACTCCTTTTGCTTCTCCTTCCTCTCCCATTCATTCCCTGTTCGCACATACGCAAGCTCCCTCACTCTCACTCGCCCACTCACACCTTACGCACACACACACCTCATGCACCGCCCTTTTCCTGAAAGGGACTATGCCACTAACAACAATGGCAACTGGAGACCCATAGCCAGAACTTGAACCCCCTCCTCTTTCACTGAAGTCGCAGGTGTGGAAGTATTTGGGATTTCCAGTGGGTTATGTTGACAACGTTTGCGTTGTCGACAAAAAAGCCAGTTTGCAAGCTCTGCAGAAACTAGATGTCAGGTTATTTTGTTTAAGTTTTCAGTTGACTGAAGATGTAACTTATTGTTACATTATGTTGTTAATAATTTTTTTAAATTTGACAATGTAGTATCGTACATTGTGAACAAAGGTCAGAAATTTTATTGCATAAAATTATAGTCTAAAAATGGCATAGCAACCTGTGCTTTAAAAAAGATAAATGTAAAAATTGAGAATCAAATCGACCTGCGACCTTAGAATCGAAAATTGAATCAAAACAAGGATTTGGAGAATCGTGACACCCCTATAACAGAGTGATAAGAACTAAGCTAAGAAAGGTAGAAGTAAACATCCAAAGAAAGAATGGATGGGTTGGTGAGAAATCAAAGTTTTTTTTTGTTGATTTGTCTGCTGTTGTTGATTAAAACATTTAACTGTATTTCTTTTTCACTCAGTTACATATACTCTGTCTATACTTTACTCGACTAGTGTTTTACTGTCTCACTCACTCTCTGTTGGTCTTTTTCTCTTTCCGATTTTCTGCACTTGTTGTGTCTGTATAGTGAGGCCTTTGGGCAGATGTTGGGAAATGTCAGACATTAACTTGAATTTGTGGCACTGCTGGATCCCCTTAAAGTGATCACTGACAGCATGCAGCGCTGCACTCACATACTCCCAGAGACAAATATATCTCTAAAACACTGTACTTGTTGAGACGTTGGTAGCTGCTCTTACAACCTCACATGGAGACCCTACTATGCTGTAAACATTCAGTGCGTTTACATGCCACTCTAGAAAACGGAATTACTGGGTTAGTCCGACTATGATCGGATTTTTAAGATGCACGTATACTCCTTGGTCTGACTAAAATTGGACCGGATCAGATTTCTCATAGTTGGAAAAAACACCTATATTGGATTCGGATTTTACGTTTTGCGCAGGCTCGAGATTTTATTCCTGGGGCCGTGAGCCGGAGCAAGCAAGCAAGAGTTCCTTTGGGGCATCTAGTTTGTGTAATTATCATGTACACCCAGTTGACAGTTTACAGTCTGACTGTAACATAGTAGCACTATGGCTGTAATCCATCTAAGCTGTGCATGTAAACATTCTGATTGTGCATGCATGTGTGTGTGTGCGTGTGTGTTTGTTGTGAAAGCCCAGTTCAGACCAACGACTCGCTATCAGACCATCCTGTTTTAGAACATTTGCTGAAGAAAGTTGCAGCAGTTTATGCTGTCTGTCTCAGGTCAACTCAAAACTGCGGATTGTGTCGCCTGTGACTGTTGACTCTGGCTGGTTTTAGAAAGTACTGCACATCATCTGTTTTAATAGCCAGCAGCACCTTGTAGCCAAGTCAGGTGGTTAAATCAATTACTGTCAGCTGGTGGAAATGCCAGAGTTTTGGACAGAGAAAGGGGAAATCACCTCATCAGTTAGTTTGAGTTGTGTCTGTATGACACAAGTTTTGTAATTGACATTTAGTCTATGTTTTTGTGAGTGTAGCAGTACTGCTCATTCTGACAGCAAAGCTGAGGCACCCCATTTTTTGACATTTTACAGAGAATTCAATCATTTGATTACATGCAAATAAAAATATCATTTTAAAGGCTATACAGGTCCCCCAGTCAACCACTGTAGCAAAAAGAACAAATGCCCTCACTGTCTCCTTCACTGTAAATAGTGCCACTTTGTTTTACTCCTTCAGTCACAGACCAGCAAATCAGTAGCCAAGGAAATGACACGATCACATAATATCCTGAGAGCAGAGGGGAGTATTCTTATGAGAGGCATTATCAATACCAGTATGACATAAAGCGGTTAAACTACTGCACAAAAGCACTTTAAACTGTTGTTTTTATAGCTGACTGTGACCTTTCTCCCTGTCCCCCTCAAAAAATATGCAAAGTCACAACTTAATTCTGTGTGGCAGATAATTACATAAGTAAAATTAGTCAAATCATCTTCGCAAAATTTAATTAGATCCTGATGCAGTCTTAATGCTCACAAGGTCCAGCTGTAACACACACATATGCTTCTACAAGACAGGAGAGAAGATGGGACTGACCATAACAGACTTGATATGATTATAACAGGATATGATTATGGCTAGCACTCGACCCTTCTAAATTGCACGCAAGGCACATGGCACACACACACACACACGTACACACACACACACAAATGGTCCACAGTGCTCTGTCAGCCATAGAAAATCGTCTGGTTGCACCAATTCTTATTACTGGTTCATTGCCCGTAGGAAGTATGTATTCCTATAGAAAAGTGGGAGGTTAAGTGTCTTTTTCATGGATGGCCAAATGAGGCTGTGTTTGAGGGTGGGACGTCAGGGATATTGAGGTCTGTTGTGAAATTCGATAGGGTGGGGAACCTCCGGCATCTGGGCCGTATACGGCCCGCAAGACAGTTTGGTCCAGCCTGCAAGGTAATCCGTAAATACATTCACAAAAAATGAATTCAGAAAAAGTTATTTCAGATGTGCAATTAATGGGCGGGTGTCTGTCTTTCCGGGCCATGACCGAGGTCAGTGAACACAACATCAGCGTAACTGTAAGACTGCAAGTCTGTGTGCCTGGTTTGTGGGGACATCTCGGCAGTAATGAAAACTCAAACCTTAAAGTGCGAAACATGCAAAACTGGATGCGTTGAAAGGACAAGTGTGTGTGGATAAAGTTGCCACTCTCTGGGTTTGATTGGCCAGAAAGCAGTTTTATCCAAACCGCGAACAGATCAGGACAATGTGACGCAGGCTAGCTTCATTGTTGTGAGTGAGCTAATTGCTAAGAAGCTGAAACCTCATGCTGAAGGTGAATTTGTGTAGCGCCTCGCCGCTTCAGAGCATTCTGATGTGAAAATAAACAGATACGGCCCTCTTAAATCACTCGAAAAATGACATCAGAGCTATATACAGCCTGCTTTCAAAAGAAAACTCCCTGTTTCCACTCAACAATTTCACCTCAGATTGATAGTAGACAACCTTTATATAAGACAACTGAGATATGTCATTTTCGAGTGATTTAAAGGTGATATATGAGATTTATGAGAGTTGTTTTTTTTCACATCAGAATGCTTTTAAATGATTTGAGGTATATTATAGGTTATTTACTGCTTAAACTGCTAAACATCAGTGAATATAAAAACCAACAGGAACAGACAATTAATTGGATCAAACCACTAAGATACACTGAGATGGATGAAATTAAAATTTGGCTAAAACATTAATCAATAGTCGTGATATTTATGTTATTGCAATTAAGTTAAAGAGGCCATAAAATGTATGTTGTGAGCTGCTCAGCTTTAAAAAAAAAAAAAAAAAGAAAATGTCATGGCCCCCGAGGGACACTATGAAAACTGAAATGGCCCTCGATAGGAAAAAGGTTCCCCACCCCTGTTCTAGGGTATAATTGGCAGTTTTTGGCTTTTGACTTTTTGATTTTGCCATCATATTTCACCTTAAAAAATATTTTCCTTGCCTTGCTTTGTGTCATTATTTTCAGCACAACCTCACATGTGTGACTGTACAGTTTTTTTTTTCTTTTTGACATACTGTGTTAACACCAAAAAAGTTAAGTTTAAAAGTTAGATTTTTTACTGTGAAAACCACAAATATGTTTAACGAACCATTTTTATTACTTATAATGCAAATATAAATTGTTGTTTGCTAAATTTGTGCATAAGTGTTTGAAATGTACAAAGTTATATGTAACTATTACATTTAAATGCAAGCAACACTGAAGTAGAGGACCCTGCGATGAGCTGGCGACTTGTCCAGGGAGTACCCTGCCCTCGCCCTGAGACAAAGCTGGGACTGGCTCCAGCAGCAACACCCTGTGACCCCATGGAAAGGGATAAGCGGTTACGGCCAATGACATGACATGACAACACTGAAGTAAATGGGAAAATGTTCAAATCCTCTTTAAAGTTCATCAATTTTACACCTCTCCAGGCCCGTATAGGACGGCATCTGGGTCTGGACTTGGACCTCGGACACTAAAATCCAAAGTGACAAAAAGAAATGACAAGCCGCTCTCTAATCGCGATCTTCAGTTTCATGAAATGTAAGGCCTAACGCCACAAAGTGGCTTCTGTGAATTTTTTCTAGGGACAATCGGCCTGATACTCGATGTCAGTATCGGTATCATCAGTCTTCTCTGGAAAAGATGCTTACATTTTACATGTTTACGGGATAATTTTTACCTGTGCAGTCCTGGCTGCACTGAACAGCATAAACTACATTACTTACTTACTTACTGTTTATGGGTGTTTTGTCCTTAGGACAGCTTAGGAAAGCTGATTGATGTGTGATTGAAGCTTTACTCCTTGATTCTATCAGGCATTAATCTGTTACCGGTTGTGTGCAGCGTGGTTTTGTTTCATACTCCCATGGATTGATATCCCACAGAGAGTGTTTCAGAAGTGTCTTGCCTGCCCGATATTGTTTAGGTGCTTAGATTCTTATTATCTTGTCATTTTTCTTGATTTTTGTGTTTCCACTGTGTTTAAGTTGACTGTATAGTTGCATACATTTTCATTATTTGTCTGATTCGAGTGTTTGTTTTTAAAATTTACAACTTTGTCGTGCTGTAGATCCTGAGACTGCACAGGGTGGTTTATTTTGGAAATTGAATGCCATTCTGCTGTCTGACTTCCAGTCTGGCCAAGCCAGCTATTGATACCAGCCCATATATGTATAGGGGAGAAAAGTTAGGACAATTCCAAGGGCCCCTGACTGAAAAAAAACAAACTAATACAAAATTATTAAACCATCATCATTGAGTATATATTTCAAATATGATAATAAAATGAATGATCTCTTTGTTTTTATTTGATTTTGGCAGTAAAAGTTGAACATCCCCATTGACCAAATAGTAAACATCCATATTGACTGACCACCCCGATGGGCTGCTTTCCGATTGATCGCCCGGCCCATAAGGCCCACGAGGGCAGGCAGCCCATCTGGCATCTGCCCAAATTCCAGATTACCAGTCCATCACTGTCATTGGGCATTATCTCTTACATAACATGCATTTTACATTTTATGTAAAACAAAACCTGACTAGCCTATGGAGTCTTAAGATGAACAAGCTCTGCTACTGCCTCTATCATTAATTCTTAGTGATCTGGCCACTTTTTCAGTAATTGCTGTCAACTTCATTGGCAGTAATAGAAACATTTGATCCTGTCTCCTCACTCTATCTAAATTCTATCATTCTTCAACCTGTAGTTTTATGTAAAATGATTTAATGATGGGAAGAGGGTTACCTAAATTAGAGCCTGATGAGACGGGAGGCCAATACTGATAACAATTTACGGGGGGTAAAATCTGAAATCTGAAAAGAAAATATTGAAAATTGTAAAGTCAGTTTTAACTGATCACATGTTATATGTATAAAATACTGATCCGAAAAGTAACTTGCGACTATAGCTGTGAAATAAATGAAAAAAAAAATAATCTGGATTCGAATGGAAAAAACAGCAGAAAATGCCATTGAAATACCTATTAATGTACAAGTACCATAAAAGTACACTATTTAGTGCATGTCATTAGTTATATTCCACCACTCTTCTCTACCAAACCACTTCTTCTTTATCAAGCTAGCTATGAGATTTATGCTGCAGCTATGTTCCTATTCAGAACATGTGGAAGTGGCTTTATGACAGCCAGTGGGAGAGAGTGGCCCATGGTTGGGGCGTTGAGCCATGGAGAATGACAGTACCTAGGTTGGCTCCCAGGGGGAGCTTGTGAGAGACACCATACTGTGTGCTGCAAGAGTAGGTGGAGAGGAAGAAGGCTCCAGGTGGGGGACATAGCCAGTTAGTTGTCAATCACGCAGAGCAGCGGTCTGGATAGCATGCTGGATATCAGCTGCTAATACTGTGCTACCGGGATTGTTCGGGTGAAGTCCATCTGTACAGAAAAGCGAAGGACAGTTCCAGAACAGGTTGAAGTTGTCAATGAAGCCAATGTTGTGGATTCTGCAGGCAGACTGAAGCCAGGTGCTCAGACTGAGGATTCTGGAGAAATGCCTAGCTCCACAGCCAAGAGTTGGCAGAGGTCTGCTGAGCCAGAAATCCTCTCCTTTCCACAGATGTTTAGGAAGCTGAAGAGGCCATTAAAATCCTCTTTAGTCAGCTCTGACTGCCGACGGGCCATGTCATTGGTTCCGACATGAACTATAACCCGGTTAATAGATGGTGGGAGAGAGTACAGTAGGGCGGGAAGCTTATCGAGGATAACCAGCACTTTGGCTCCAGGAAAGCAGTGTGTGGCTGCGTTGAAAAAGTGAATCTTCCTAGTGATTGAGTCTCCTATGATGAGTGTGGTAGGAGTGAAGAGAGGACAAGGAGACGATGGCTGTGGGCTTTCAGTACTCTTTATCCGAGCAGGGGAGTGCTGTGGCTGTGTAGTAGCTACACACTACAGCAGGGGTACTCAAAAACAAATCTTAAAGGGCCACAAATTTTTTTTCAATGACTCAAAGGTCCATGTATTGAGGTTGGTCAGACCATATGCAGTAATACTGTAATATTTGAAACAAAATGTCCTTTTCATTCAAAACTACAAAATACGATCTAAAATAAAATGTCATTTCCATTTTAACATAAATTAGAATACACAGTTGAATATTTCCTTTGTGTTTGCCTTCAAACATAGTGTCCGTCACTTCAGTCATCCATCCATCCATCCATCCATCCATTTTCTTCTGCTTATCTGGGGCCCAGTCACGGGGGCAGCTGCCAGAGCAGGGACACCCAGACTTCCCCTAGCTCTTCTGGGAGGATCCCAGCCAAGTGACATAGCCACTCCAGCATGTCCTGGGTCTTCCTCGGGGTCTCCTCCCATTGGGGCATGCCAGGAACACCTCCCGAGGAAGGCGTCCAGGGGGCATCCGATATAGATGCCCGAGCTCATGCTCCATCCTTCCCTCACTCGTTAACAAGACCCCAAGATGCTTGAACTCCTCCACTTGAGGCAAGAACTCTCCCCCAACCTGGAGGGAGTAAGCCACCTTTTTCCGGTCGAGAACCATGGCCTCAGACTTGGAGGTGCTGATTTTCATCCCAGCTGCTTCACACTCGGCTGCAAACCGCCCCAGAACATGCTGGAGGTCCTGGCTCGACGGAGCCAACAAGACAACATCGTCTGCAAAAAGCAGAGATGAAATCCTGTGGCTCCCGAACCGGACCCCCTCCGGCCCCTGACTGCGCCTAGAAATTCTGTCCATAAAAATAATGAACAGAACCAGTGACAAAGGGCAGCCCTGCCGGAGTCCAACATGCACCGGGAACAGGTCTGACTTACTGCCGGCAATGCGAACCAGACTCCTGCTCCAGTCGTACAGGGACCGTACAGCCCTTAGCAGAGGGCCTCCAACCCCGTACTCCCCTGAGCACCTCCCACAGAATGCCGCGAGGTACATGGGTCAAATGCCTTCTCCAAGTCCACAAAACACATGTGGCCTGGTTGGGCAAACTCCCATGAACCTTTGAGCACCCTGCGGAGGGTATAGAGCTGGTCCAGTGTTCCACGGCCAGGACGAAAACCGCATTGTTCCTCCTGAATCTGAGGTTCGACGAATTCAGCCGAATTCTCCTCTCCAGTACCCTGGAGTAGACTTTCCCAGGGAGGCTGAGGAGTGTGATCCCCTGATAGTTGGAACACACCCTCCAGTCCCCCTTTTTGAATAGAGGGACCACCACCCCAGTCCACCTCTGAGTCCCCAGCCCCGGCTTCCTCTATGGAAGTCGTGTCAGTGGGATTTAGGAGATCCTCGAAGTATTCCTTCCACCGCCCGACGATATCCCCAGTCGAGGTCAACAGCTCCCCACCTCCACCGTAAACAGTGTTGCAGGGCTGCTTCCCCCTTCTGAGGCGCCAGATGGTTTGCCAGAATTTCCTCGAGGCTGACTGGTAGTCCTCCTCCATGGCCTCCCCGAACTTTTCCCAGACCCAGTTTCAAGTTCTGTTATCCTTTCTGGATATCACCATCACTCTCCTCCTGACTGTCTTTTTTTTTTTCAGAAACGGTAGGAGCTGCAGATGTACTTGTCCTGCTCCTTCTATTCAATTTGTTTCCCCGGTGCCAAAGGTCAACAACGACCAGTGCAAGGACGAAACAGTGCCAGCAAGTCAGTCTGTGGAGCTGCACTGTTTATTTTGAGAACGTTCGCATCACGGAGACACTTTTAATTTTAATGGGGACAGTGTTGTTGGTCTCCTTTTTTAGCCAGTGCATCAAAGTCTGGAGTTAGTTTTGTTGTGGCGAGTCTCAGAATGGATCTGAGGTGTTGGTCTGTTAACTTGGATCTGTGGCTGGCTTTGTTGATGTTCATGATGCTGAAGGTCTGTTTACACACGTAGGTCGAGCCGAACCCCAGGCCTGGCTCCAGGATGGGGCCCTGGTAACACCATTGCAGGCGACGTGAACGTCCTTGTTTTTATACTTGTCATCAGGGGCATTGGAATGCCCCCACTTCAGACATGCATTATTTTATTATTTTGTTATTTAATAGATGTGTCAAGAATCCTGCTTGCAGCTTGATATGATTTCAGTGCATTCATTTGTGTTGTGCTTACCTCTGAATTTTGAGGAAATGTCTCTTCAAAATTCCTATGCTTAGTCTCATAATCCTGTTTCAAATTGGAAATCTTCATCACAGCTTCTACGGGCATATTATAATGCCCCTTGTGGACTGGGGCGCAATGACTCATGGGTATTCAGTTGGTGTTGATGTAGTTATGGTTTGTGAATGTGGTAATGAATAAGATGATATATAAGATGGTTGTGGGTTAATTCACGTCGTTTGTTCTGTGATTAAGTGGTGTTGAGTTTTAACAAGGATGATAAAAATGTGAGTGAAAGGGTGTTTGCCAGGAGAGACTCCCCGTCTGTTAAACTAAGCGTCTGAAGTGAAGCGAATAAAGTTGAAAATATCGAACTTTTCAGGCAGCATCGCGCCGTGACATCCAATCAGCAACGAGTTCAAGCCGACGATGTCACCTCACATACGTTTGTTTACATTCAGATCAACATGGAGGAGAAGCTAATTGTAGCTGTGTGTGGGCACAGACCCGAGCTAACAGGTCCTCGAACTGGGCTCCGGTCAGCCTGAGGTACCGCTGGAAATGGTCGTCATCCAGACGGAGCTCCTGGAGGAGACAGTGAAATTACCCCAGCTCCATGTTTTCCTCCTGAATCTCCTCAAACATATCATGCATCCTGCTCCGTCAGGTCATTGCCTCTTCGCTGTGGGTGATGTGTGCTCTCTCCATTGCGCGTCCCATCCTCGGCACCGGCAGCAGGCAACAGGTGCGAGTCAAGTATTGCTCGTGCGTGTTGTTTAACATCCTCATCAAAGTAGCGATCTTTGTATCTGGGATCCAGTAACGTAGCAATGCAGAACATGGGATCATACTCGATTTGATGAAGTTGTTTATATACAGCCTCTAATAGTGTGGTTTTTGCTGTTTTAAAGCCGTGGTCTGTGTCAGCCTGCTTGCTCAGAAGATGTCTCAGGGCTGTCTCAGAGGGGATGACGTCGGCAGCTGATGACTCTGATTAGCTAACTTCTCTTGTCAATTGCTCAAACAGGGAGAGGAGTGGCATAAAGTTTTCAATTAAATGCCACTAGTGCGCTCTGAGAGTGGCAGGGAGGTCGTAGTCTGCAGCATATATAGCAAGTGCGCGCTTTTGTTCCAACAAGCTCTCCATCATGTAAAAGGTACTGTTCCAGCAAGTGGAAACATCTTGCTGTAGGTTTTTTGGTCTATCCCCAACTGGATCTGCACAGCCTGAAGACGTAAATAGGTGGGGGGCGAGTGGCCAACTATGTTAAAGTGGCCAACTATTAATCGGCAAATAGCCACAACATCTGTAATGCTGCACTGGCTAAAAATATATATATACAACAAATCAGCATATAATCATCGGCCACTGCCATCGGTGAATGTCATATTTATTTGCCAATGGCCAATTGCAGTTAAGGAGGCTAACATCGGCCGATACCGATTGCATGTGTTTTGGGGTTTGTGTCATTTTGGTTCTGCATCTTTTCTTGGTTTGCAGCATTTTTCCGTTGCAGCATTTTGTTGTTGCAAGTGTTTTGTGTGTCTTTTGTTCTGCATCGTTTATGTATTGATGAAAAGGTTCACATAGTGCGACACCTACTGGTCACTTTTTTGCAACTACTTCCCATTGCCACATGTCATATGCCAGTGATGTTTCTCATTATTGAGAGCATACATCACTGTTCACAGTGCATCCTTCAGAAAACGTACTAAAGTACTCAAAACAGACATGGTGCATTTTAGTCTATCAGCTGCACATTAACAGTCAAAACAATATGCTGTCGCATTATTTTATTTATTTAGGCAATCTTTTTCTCTTGCATTACTTTATAATCCATGCCCCAGCAGAACATTTCAAAAATGAATGAACGGTTGTTTATTTGATATGACAAACATTTTTGTTGTCATTGAAGCTCATAAAACAAAATCATGTGTGGCACTGCTCGGTAAGAGCACATGAAGCTATAATGAAGCTAAAGGCGGACAGTATGGTCTGTGATCATAACGTAGTCTTGTCTCGTCTGTTTGTCGCAATTTGTGTTACCATTGCACTGTCTTAATGCAAACAAAATATTGAGTGGTAAATTTGTTTTATCAGAACAAACAAAAAAAACAAGAAATGGAGCCGAATTGGTGATTTCTGTTTTTTGCCCACAATTAGAAAAAAACGAAAAAACGACCTGTTTCTGGTTTCTGAGTGTGTCATTTATACCAAAAAAACAAATGGTTAAAATGTACCTTGGTCAGACCTGGCCCCTATTAATCACTTACTAGCTTAAGCTCACATGGTTATAAATCCAAGTGTTGGAAATAAGCATTTCAAACCGTGTAAAGTCAATGCTTGAATAAACATATTGATTAACACTGATTGAGGTACTACTGTGCATGTGGTCTTACTCACAGTAACGATAACCTCATATATCAGAAAAGTCATGAGCTAGGAACAAATTTGCACAAATGTGCCTCACCATGCTTCTCTAATGTCACTTTTCTCTCCTTGCCCATGTTTCTCTTCTTCTCTTCCCTCTCTCTCACCCTCTTCCTGTTATTTTAGTGAGGGTGTCTGGAATGCAAGAATAATCAGAACAGCCCCTGTGTATCAGACTTCTATTCAGAGCATTAATGGCGGCTGTGCAGCTGAGATCCATTCAAACCACAATAGCCCCTCCATGTAGTTGATTACTTCCAAGACGCCCAGTTCCACCTCTTGAGCTACTGCGGTTCAGAGCTGCGCCCCCGACATCATGCTCTCTGACTGACTTCCCTCACCCCCTCTCTCCTGACAGGTATCTGAAGTTAATCTTTCCCACTTAGACTACTGCTAGCCTGATGTGTGCGGGAGATCGATTGTGCATATTCACATGCATATGGGCACATCTGTGCGCTGTAAAATGTAATGTAAAATGTGATGGTTAATATCGACAAACATGAGTTCTTAATGTAACCCACACCAAGGTAAAGCAGGTATCACAGGAAGTTGTCCAGCAGATGAAAATGTCAACTGCAAAAATGTGTGGTGGGGAAATATACCATATAAATTGATAAAATAACAGCATACTAATAAAGTTATTTTGTCCACATCACGTAAATATAATATCTAATATCTTTCATGCTTATACTTCTGCTTAAAGACATTGATACCACTTTCATACCAAATTTAGCATGTCTTTTTGTTGTTGTTGTTGTTTTTAATCATGGGTTATACTGCTGAAAACAGGCAGTTGACTCCTTTCACATTGCCAGGAGACACATTCGTTTTTTCTTGTGTGCTAGTTTGTAACCACAAACATGACACGCCAGGAAAAAAAGGCAACAGTAGGAATCAGCCTAAATCTCATCAGGCTATACCCAAAATGAAGGAAGTGGTGAAGGAGTGAGATGTGTTGCAGGCAGCTGACATTGATCTGGTAATGACAAAGCAGGCATTCACAGTGTTGTATGACTACGTTTTTTTGTTCGATTTTTGCAAACTTGGCGCCAGTTGAAGTGCTACTTGACAGACAAATGGAAAAACATTAACAAACAAGTATGGACTGACTTTGTTTACTCTTCACTGTTATTATACCACTTCATTAAATTGCACAAAGACAACATTTTATTTGTTCACTTCTAAACAGGAATTCCCAACACAACCTACACTCAGTACACTGCCTGAGTGCATCTTGTGTAGACACAGGAGGACTAAAGCTGTTGCTCTGTTAACGTGCTGCAAACACCAAACAACTAAGTAGCTTTCTCTGAAATGTTTCGGAGGAAAGCTAACTGTTATTTTTTTCTGCACAAGTACTTGAAATCTGCTGTGACATGTCCTGGTAACATTTAAGCTCTTGTAATTCTTATTGAGCCATAGTTTCACATTCAGGATGTTTTGTTTCAGTCATCAAGACTTGTGCAAGACACAAAGAAAGTTTGAGTTGAAAATCTGGATCCAGTGCAATTAATAGAAAATATGACAGTTGAGCAATTAAAAAAATGCTGATTAATTTGATGTCAATTGACTTATCAATTAGTTGATTATTTCAACTGCAATGCAGTCGTAATATTGAATGGATTCTCAAAGTAGAGTTACTTGTAGTCTCACATGTTATACAATTACAGTCTGCAATTGAATTCCAATAAAACACAAAATAGCACTGATACTGCAGTTTACTCATTTTGATGTGTCATCTGTTTGATTCTATTTTAGAGCTTTTCTCCTGTATTCCAAACTTTTTGCAGACCTCTTTACACACTGTTGAGGCTCCTACAAACTCTATAGTTTGGCTTGTCTTCCTAATTCACTATATATTTGTCTGCTTGACATGCCTCTGTTTTGTATCTCTCTTAATACTTTTCCTGGTCTCTGAAAGAACTTAGCCAACTCTTTTACCCTCATGGTTTTACCTGTTCTTTTTCAGATTCCCTCTAGTAAGCTACTTACTCAAGGATCAGTATTTTTACATCACTGCCCATCTTGTCCGCCTTTCCTCTGTCCTTTCTCTGTTTGTTCAAACTCCTCCAAGGCCTCTTGTTCATTGCTGTATAGAGCACAGCCTTGAGCAAGGCCTGGCATTTGGTGTACTTCGAAGAGGGGCAGAGG
This sequence comes from Acanthopagrus latus, assembly GCF_904848185.1. Classification (NCBI taxonomy): domain Eukaryota; kingdom Metazoa; phylum Chordata; class Actinopteri; order Spariformes; family Sparidae; genus Acanthopagrus; species Acanthopagrus latus. Next base: position 1,127,696 of record NC_051047.1, on the reverse strand, counting down.
TAAAGTTACAGAACTATAGTGTGGAGGGTGATAATGCCGCAGCAGGGAACTGGACTGCATTACTAATAAGAATTGTTTGACCCAATGTACCTGCTCCAACAAAGTTTGGGTTGAAACCTATTCTTGAAGAACTTTGAGTTTTATTTAAGATAGATGTAAATTTCTCTGTAAATGCTGACTTTTTCAAATGGCCAGATGTATTGTTTTCAAGATTGTGTTGTCTTTCAGCTGAAACGGTAGATTTCTCCATGGAGCGTGGCTCTTCACGCTCCAAAAGGCTTTAGAAAAAAGCAATAATCATTTTTGCCTTTCGCGGCATTCTTTGCAGTCACACATACACAAAGTTAAAATCTTCACACTGTATGATGATTGTACCACCATCGTAAGTAGTGAACTATATGTATCTCTGGGCTTCTTGTATGCTGCATTTACATAACAATCAATCATGGACTGCTGGATAAACAGATGGATTTTGGAAGCTAATGTGGAATTTACTGTCTCTGTCTTTGTTAACTGACCCCAGAAGCAGCCTGGAAAATAAATGCCTGCTGTAATAGTGAACTGTGGACAACAAGGAATGTTTCTGCTCATTAAACTGGTGACCCAGTGGCCTGTGTTTGTTCCTAAGTGTGTGAGTGTTGGGGCTGCAACTAATGATTATTTGGTTGTTGACTAATTTAGTCACGATTATTTTGACAGCATCTGTTTTGACTTTGGTTTTACGTCATATATCCACCCTTCACATCTGTACACATTATTAACCAATGAATGTATTCAACGAGCTGGCCTCTTGTCTTATGATGGGGAAGCATGGGTTCACAACAAATGCACTTGTTGTTGTCACTCGAGATCTGTTGCATTTTTAACAACTGTGAATTTTAATAAATCACTTTTTGGTTTTACACTAATGGATGAATATGTCTAAAAAAAATGCAAATCCGTTTCAGTTTGATTTGCTTGCAGGTTGGTAGGCTACTACAGAGTAGAGCGTAGATTCTCTGCCCCAGCCTGTTTTTTTTTTTGTTTTTGTTTTTTTTTTAATTTATTGTTTTCATAACTCAAAATAATGACTGTATTTCCAGCTAGAAAACGCAAATCTCTCTCCTCCCTCCATTGTTGTTTGTGTTTGAGTAGCTGCGTGATCTTACACGTGACTTGTCCTCATAGTGAAAATGTGACTTATCGCACAAGTGACGTCACTCCCCGAGATGTAAGAAGAAAGCAAAAATATTTTTTTTTATTAAGGAAAATGACAAAAATAATAGTAACGCACAGTGACTTGAATAAGTAACTTTAATCTGACTATTGGTTTGGAAATATTAACACGGTAGATTACTCGTTACTGAGAAAAGTGGTCAGCTCATAATTACAGCTTATGTGTCTGGCCGGGCCGGGCCAGGCCAGGCCGGCCTAGGACTCAACGTGCACGGGCTGGGGTCGGGTCAGGCTTGATTTTTTTTTTTGCATCGGCGCAAAAATTTCGCATGGAGAAATTTTTATAGCCAACGTCATCGATTATGTCGACTAATCGCTGCAGCCCGAGTGAGAGGGGTTAGAAATGTAAAGGGTGTGCCAATACCATTTTTTTCAAACCGAGTATAGGTACAAGTATTTTCATTTGTGTACTTGCCAATACCGAGTATCGATACTGATATTTCTACCACCAAAACAACTATTAGGTTACAGATGAACTGAATTGGAAGACAGGATGTATATTCCTCTCTCCTTGTTACAACAAGTGATATAAATAACTTCCTGTGTCAACAAAAACCCTCCACATTGGCAGTGTCTTTGCATTTGACAAAATGAAACTTGACAAATTAAACAATGAAACTTATTACACAGTTAACAGTCAACTTAATATCTCAAACTATTGCAGTCTCCACATTTGAATCAGTATGATATATATTGAGGTAGCCTAGTTGTTGTATCACTGTCTACATGTAATCAAGAACTGACTGTCAAATCAAATAAAGACAGAACGTTTCAGAAACATTTTGACAATATTTATTGTAACATACCATTTAATTATACAGATGTATAATACTGAGATGTGTATAATTTTCTTCTCTCTTTAAGGAAAAGAAGGGCTGCATTTAAACATACAACAGGACAAATAAATAAATTCACTTTTTGTGCATCTTAATATAAAGTACTTAATTAAAAATATAACATAGTTTCTGTTTCCCCTCAAGTAAGGTTTTAGCTTCTGCACTCCTGCACTCTGGGGGAACATCAGCTCTCAGAGAGGCCATGTGGAGTTATTTGTCTCTGTCTCCGGGTCACCCATCTCTGTCATCTCTGCCTGTATCACTCATTTGTCTTTCCGTCTGTCTGTATTCAGAGTTGCAATGTTTATCGCCTGGAATGCACAGATTTGATTGGCTGAGTAGCATCACGTGGGATACCTTAACTCGCATGCAATTGTTCAGTGGATTTCCTGATCCGCTAAAGCAGTCAGTGGTGCCAGTCAAAAAAGAAGCACCCAATCAAAATTTTAAAAAACGATAATAGGTCCAAGTCCATATAGGATGGTGTCTGGTTTCGGACTCGCGGCCCGCCTGTCCGAAACAAGAAATGACAAGCCGCCCTCTGATTGCGGTCTTCAATTTCATGCAACTTAAGGCCTATTGCTATAAAGTAGTGTCAGTGCGTGGTATCTGTGAATTTTTGCAAGTACGAGTATATGAGCGCAGTATCGGCCCAGCACTGGTATCGTGCATCCCTGCCAGAAACACTGCAAGATTTTCCTGGCAGTTTATTCAGGAACACGACTCCTTCTGTTTATATAAATCCGAGACTGGATCTGTGTTTATACTACGTGTGTGTGTGTGTGTGTGTGTGTGTGTGTGTGTGTGTGTGTGTGTGTGTGTGTGTGTGTGTGTGTTTCCTGCATGTTTGGGCATGGTGCCATCCTACCTCACCCTTCCAACGCTAAGCAGCTTTCGATTGATCACCATCTGTTACCAGTCTGTGTGCATAGACTGCCTCACACTCCTCACCCACTCAGACAAACACACACACACACACACACACACACACACACACACACACACACTCTTGAGCAGCTCCTTTTGTGTTCAGTCCCCAGTCAGTCAGTATTGCTGTGTCTGCAGCAGCAGGGTTGGTATTTTGTTTAGCTGTGAAATGGGGGCTTTCACGTTACCACTGCAGTTGTGCTGAATGACATTTGATGTGAGATGAGTAATTGACAGAAGGCTGCAGGTTGTACATCTGTGGTGTGTATGTTTGTTAGAGGGTTGCTGTTTCTCTCTGCAAGTTAAAAGCTGCTCCACTAGTAAGTTCAGCTACAGGATAGAGACGAGAGTATGAAAGAGTCGGGGGCCACAGAAACACAGGGAGGAAAAAGCACAACAGAGTCATCATGACATCATCTTTTTTATTCATGCCAGTTCACAGGCCAAGTGAAACTACGACTATGCTTTTTTTCTGTGTTAACTACATTTGTTGTCCACCGTGGCATACAACCACCCATAACTGCTGAACTGTAACTCAAGAGAACCAGATCTACATCAAATTGTACTCACTAATAGATACCAGCTATCTAAATCTAGATATGCCTGATTTTATTTACATCAAGATCCATCTGTTATTCCCTGAGAAATTAACAAAAATGTCAAAAGAAAAACAGCTTTGAAATGTTAAAGGGGCACTATATCTAGTTTTAGGGAAGAAATTAAAAATCTGAATTTTATAATTTACAATGTTAATGACATAACAATCAAACTGTCCTCAAAGAAAATAAGGTCTCAAGAAGTGTGTTTGGAGCTAGAAAGGTGGCAGGGTCTGCCATATATAAACAAAGTGAAACAGTATGAAATTGTGTTGTCTCTTAAGGTCAGTATTTTTCTTCAGTTAATTCAGTCATGCAAATTAAGAGAGTTTATTTTACTTCAGTGTCTTGAGGCATAAAAAAATCAGTCAATGATCTTTTTCTTCTCATTAAAATTTCTTCCACAGAAAGACATGCAACTTTTCATTGAAAAAGTTTATCTGGATCTGCACCAAAAGTCAGTTGAGTGTGTTCTGGGCTGAGACCCATCCTCCATCCTAATTTTGTCAACAACCATACACAGGTGGAAACATGACCTCTTCATTCTTTTATAAGAATGAGTTAAACATTTCAAAAGTTTACTGTAGCAGGTCAAACTGTCAAACTGACTCATCCAGGCTGGTGTTGGTGCACAATGACTTTATGAAAGGTTGAGTATGTCTCAGCCAAATGCACCCGAAGTAACCGAACAACCAACCAGCGAGACTAGCACCGTGCTTTTCTTTTCCCTGCTGCCTCCTGTGTTACCGCATCAGATGCAAAGCCAAATAGTTGAAGCGTAATCACCTCTTTCCCACAACCCATTCAGTATTCCACGGAATGCCTATTTACCAACATTAACATTATTGGCACTAAATTATATTCTCCTTGTAATTGCATTATTAAGGATGGGCTGTCGATTACAATGCTTGTTTACAGTAACTTCCGGGTACACCAGCTCCCCTCCCTCCTCCATGATTCTAAACTTCCTCTTCACAACATGAACATTCACATTCACTTATAAACATATCAAAACATATTGTTCCACAGTGTGTACAGGTCAGAACATCTCCATTACCCCAGTGTTATTAGTGCATTTGTAGCAAGGAGTTGTATTTAGGTAGTACATATTTAACACTGTTACCGTGACCTGATGCCTCATTAATTCTAACCTGCAGCCCTTGAGCAGTAGACCACTTGTTTGTCCCATTGACTGAATGGGACTCATTTCACAGGAGGGATTATTCAATTTGTGAGCTCTCCAGCCACAGTGATGCAAACCAAAGTGCAGTCCTGGCTTTCCTACATGTTGTGCAGGAAACAAGCATAACCCACGTGCATCCTCTGTGTACTGTGTTTTTTTTATCTCTTGGGTTAACATTTTAACATAACTTTGATGCATCCAGTTGTAAGAGGAATTGTAGAAAGGGGGATTGTACATTGACAAAATGACCAGTCCAATAGCAGTGCGGTCCTGATAGCCAAGTTCTTTCCCATTACTTGTGCTAAGTTTATTTGGCTTAATGGAGCTGATGGAAACACCAAATTCACATGATGATGTCAGTGAAAGTGAAAGACATTCAACTTCCATAGAAGCTTCAAATGTAAAAGAATGACATTCAGTAGAGCAGAAGAACATAGTGGGGGCATTCAGCTAATGAGGCAGATATTAGGAGTTGTTGGAGACCAAATCCAAACTAAAAAAGTAAATATTGCACTGATGTTCAATCATTCACTCCACATAAGGGATGGTTTTGAATTGTGACTGCTGGATGTGTAAATATGTAGCTCCTTGCTAACAGGTTTGTCATGTTCATTCTATAAGATAATAGAGGTATGTACTTGCAGCATGTTTCTGCTGCCTCAGACACACCAAAAGATAAGTTACTGCAGGTTCTGTTCTGTTCTTGCCAACCACTAAGTGTTATTTTGTTATCTGTGTTATTAAGGGGTCCCTTCAGCGTGGTAAGGAGATGTATCAACAGAGACACGGGGCAGCAGTTTGCTGTCAAAATCGTAGATGTTGCCCAGTTCACCTCCAGTCCTGGACTCAGCACAGAGGGTAAGACATCACAATTTCTATACTGTATTTCACTGTAACTAGTGCAGTGCCTGTAGGAAGTATGTATTCCTATAGAAAAGTGGGAGGTTAGGGTTAGGGTTATTCATCAGGAATATTTAGGTTTGTTGTGAAATCCAATATTCCAGGGTATAATTGGCCTTTTTTGACTATTTTTGATTTTTCCATTATATTTCACCTTAAAAACTATTTACTTGGTGTCATTATATTCAGCACAACCTCACATGTGTGACTACAGTTATTTTTAATTTTTTTTATTTTGACATACTGTATTAACACAGTGGACCTAAAATCACAAAAAAACACAAAATCTGAGTAGAAAAAGTTACATTTTTTTTACTGTGAAAACCACAAATATGTTTAACAAACCGTTTTTTATTACTTATAATGCAAATATAAATTGTTGTTTGCTAAATATGTGCATACATTTTAAAACTTTACAAAGTTATATATAACTATTTACATTTAAATGCAGGCAATGCTCAGGTCTGCCTGAGCTCCTTCCAGCTGAATGAAGAGCTGCACTGCCTGCTCCACATTCATCATCTCCTCATTGTTTTGATTCATAAAACAAAAAAACGACTCTACTACACACTAAACACACTACATAACACACTAACTACACACTCCAAACACGTTGAATGTCACAAATCTCTCAACTCTCTATATCACTGTCTCTATCGCTGTCTCTACACGTCATTGCCTGTCATTCATCCGCCTCCGTCCCTCCCACAACTTCCCCTGTTCCTAAACAACCAAACTTGTTGCTTGGTCACTTTTGTGACAAAAGCCTGTTTTTACCATTTCTTCCAGCACCAGACACAAAGCAAACTTGACACCAATGTTTGCAAAAAAGTGTGGCAGACATTATTTACCTTAAGTCCAGTTTTGGACCTGCCAGTGCGTCCGTCGACTCTGGAGGTGGGCCATGTGGTTGGGCTAGCAGCTAGCTACACATGAACATCCACAGATTCTGATTCCACTTTGTTGTCCACGTATCTCCGCATCTCCTCAGACCCGAGCAGACTTGGCCCGGACTTGTTTAGTCTCATTAATCCACAACAGTTTAGATGCACAGGACCAAATCGCCGGCAAAATCCCGGTCCAGCTTGTGCCGCTACAGGTATAAATCTGCTTGTTGGGTATGTTGTGGGTTTGAGCTCTGCAGTGATTGGCTCTGGTGCACATGTGGCTACAGTGTGCAGTGATTGGCTCTGGTGCACATGTGGCTACAGTGTGCAGTGATTGGCTCTGGTGCGCATGTGACTGTGGTGGCTCCGGTGGACAATGCTCGCGGAATTTGTAAAGCATTTATGAAATCATTTATTAACAGTATCATTGTAGTCCAAACAAATCTGACGTCACACACCCTTGAACCAAACAGCAGCCATGTTGAAACTTTCAGGTCAGTCTGATCCTGATCCGCAGAGATATTTGAGGAACGCACACACACACAGATTCCTTGCTTTTATAAAGAGATGATTTCTACAGCTTACTGTTTGCTTTCTACAGCTCACTGTTGTGCATCACTATAACTGATGATGATTACTCCAATCAATCAATAAATCAATCAATCAATCAATCAATGTATGGCACCAATTCACACCAAACACTTTCCAGTTGGATCAGGTTTAGACTACACTAGACACACTACAGAGACCCAAGAGTCTTGTGTTTACCCTTCTGCATAACACATGAAAGGTTGATGCATGAGTTGGTGTTTTTTTGTTGAAAGTATTAGATTAAACATCTTCACTTCTCCACACTGAGCTACTTCTCATTCACTTGGTTCGGTTGGTTCTTCTGATTTGTTATCATTTAACTTGTGAGGGTTTTGTCACATCCAACATTTGATATAATTTAGACAGGAGGATGTATTTGTGGATTTGAGGGAGCAAGGAGCTGGGTATCATCTGCATAACAATGATGGGAAACACCATGTTTCTGGAGGATATGGCTGAGCTGGAGCATGCATATGGAAAACAATAGAGGGCCCTGGAAGTACCCTTGAGGGACCCGCCAGTTAGAATTATAAATGAAAGAACTGGAATTTACCAATTGTAACTCAAGACGGATAGGTACAGGCTTAGGATTTGTAGAGCAGTACCCTTGAGCCCAACCCTTGTTTCTAAATTGTGCAGGAGGGCAGTGTGATCATCAGTACCAAATACTGAACTCAAACCTTAAAGCACAAGCCTGGAGCAGTCACCTCTATCAGCTGTTGACGAAAGGTCATCAGAGACCTTCACAAGGCCTTTCTGTTCCAAAACTAGATTGAAAACTGCTTGTTCATGGTCAGAAAATTGATTAAGTGGTTTAAAATGTCTTTCTCCAGCACCTGAACAAAAAGAATAATTTTGAAATTGGGCTAATTATATAGTGATAAGTCACAATTTTTTTCTTAGAATTGGTTGAATAATTGCTTGTTCAAAACTTTTTGGAAAATTGCCAGAGATCAGCGAGCAGATAACAATGAACAAAATTACAGGGCCAATGGCATTGTTGTACCTATACACCAATGTAGGCCATAGATTGATGTATGAAGATGAATGTTGTATGTCGTTATACCTCATATTTATAGTAATTGCACACAGGGCTCTCTGGTAGCTCACCTTGTAGAGCTTACTCCCCATGTACAAAAGACTGACCACTTCCAACCCATGGCCTTTTACTGCATGATGTCCCCTTTCTTTCTTCCCCCCTTTCCTGTCGTCTTGAGCTGCCTATCAAAGTAAAGGCTATGCATAGTGGTATGAACTTGTATGTAATTTTCTATGGTTGATGTTTTCTATGGGTAATTTGCTGTGTTGCCATGCAGACATGCTGTGAATTCAAGATAAATAATGTTTCTTAGAGGAGCTTTACCTGCCACATTACACAGTAGCCTTTTTGACCTTCACTAATTCTTTCTCGCTGATCGAGAATACGTAATCTAGCCTGGCAGGCATTCCAGGGCTTCCCATTGGTTTACTTAAGATTCTACTAAACAGATGTAAAGTGCTCAGCAGCGACGCCCCCACAAAACACCACATGCACACCATAAAGGTGAGGTTTTATCTGGAAATTATAGTTCTTACTCATTTTTGTTATGGTTATGTGTCTTATAGATCAGACAGGAGCAGAAACAGCTGCCTAGAAAGAGTCGACAGAAGCACATTTACATACATGCATGATTAAGCTTGTTACAGGTTTTGACGTCATAAAAGTATGAAGAGCCTGAGCTTAATGTCATGGCCCAGACACACCAAACTGATATCAGAGAACTTGTGGCAAGGCAGGCTCGCTGTTGCATTGCATCACATGGCTGTGTCTGAGCCAAGAAACTACAGCCGACAGTCAGCTAGCTTGTACGTCTTTGCACGTGCCTTTGTGAGAGGAAATCACTCTCCATAAAACAGGGTGGTGGTAGTCTGTTTGCAGAACTAGAACACTCGGCACTGCAATATACAAACTGCTCTCTCACTAATAAAGTCACTTCTATCAGAAATATCTGATAAAAATGTCAAAATGGCACTGGTGAAGAGGTAGAGGAGAAAAAGAAGGAGAAACTGTGCTAACTGCAGAATCCTGGTTACTACAGCGTCAAGGGACTTTCCCTTTCTGTCCTGTTTCCTTTCTCAAGCACTGATTCTTTCAGCTAAATACCCTAAAGGTGCTGACAAGGGCCAAGTAGTGCCAGTGGTGAGGAACTCACCACAACAACTAGGACTGTGTCAGGGCTCTTAGAAATATAGAGGAAAGCTTAATGAGAAAAAAGGAGATAGACGGTGAGAAAGTGTCAAAGCTTCTAAAGTAGAGCTGTGTGGATTGTTTTAGTGATACTCTGACCTTCTACTGAGACTCAGCCTTTTCTTCCCTGATGACCACAAATCTTTTAAATGGCGGGGATCATTGTTCTCCTCTCTGGAGATCATCAGAATTATATGGAGTTCATGTTCACAGCAGATTAGCTTGAAAACACAACTCAACAAATTATTCTATTGGTGCTGCCAGAAGTATAAAAGGGTGATACAATTTTATTTCATGCTTTCAAAGGTGTCTGTTAGCACACAGATAAATACAGATCATGACTACCCCTTTTATGATCGGTCACCTCTTCCTTATACTTTTGCCTCTAACTGGTTTGTCTAATCGCTAATTTTCAATGCTGACCATTCAACACAGTGGTTTTGAGAAAATGTTATTCTATTCATCTGCACAACAACCAAGTGTATCTCTGATAGTAAATGTTTTTTGTTCGTAGTGACCATTTTTCAAAAGAGGTAGGCATTCTTGATTTGTCAAACCATCATCTCTTTTGCTTTATGTTGTTATTTTTACCTCTTGAGTTATTTTATTTCCCGGGGTCACTATCACAGAGTTAAGTCTTAAACTGCTTCATCCAGACTCTGGAAAATAATTTCTTAATTTAGTCTTATCCTGAAAAATGTAAGGACTCTGGAATCTATAATTGGGTTTAAAAAAAAAGCTAATTTAATTTAAAGGTACAGTGTGTAATATGTAGTGGCATACTTGACAGAAATTAAATCTGATATTCATAAGTACATTTTAATTAGTGTGTAATCACCTGAAAATAAGTCATTCTGTTTTCATTACCTTAGAATGAGCTGTTTATATCTACATATGGAGTGGGTCTCCCTCCATGGAGATCACCATGTTTCACAACCCTGTTTCTGCAGCAGCCCAGAACAGACAAACCTGGCACTAATGAGGGCCTTTCAAATTTTCTTTTTTATTTAGTGGGTAGCCACTAGAAATGCATTCATTGGAAGACAAGAAGAGCGATTGGCTGCTGTTTTCTGCTACATCTATTGTGAGAAGTTTGAAACTAAAAAAAAAAAAAAAAGATAAAGGATGGCAGATCATATTTTGTTGAAGAAAATGACAGTGAGTGTTGAGAAACAAAAACTCCAAGACACTAAACAAAATCATAACAAACGTTGTTTAGTTGTCTTTCCAAGATGGAAATCACTGATGATAGACAAATGTTTGCAGACTGACACCTGACAAGAGGACTGTTCTGTCATGCTGGCCGTCAGTGTAGTAAGGCTTCAGACCACTGTCTGATGTGTGGAGTGATGAATCTTGATTAATGTACTCTTTTGTCATCTTTCTTCTCATAAAATGTAGTGATGAAAAGCTGGTTCAACAAATCATAGCAAACTCAAAAAGGAATTTGTTTTTATTGTCGCTTGTCTAACAGTGCACCCCTACCATTTATCTTCATTTCCAGCCTTTACAATGACATAAGTGAAGCTGTTGTGTGTGACAGCATGTATGATACGTGGTCAGCACACTCCCTGATCATTTTTATCCGGTCACAGGCCTCCTCCTTTGTCATGCTCAGGAATCCATCAAACTATATGCTCACTCCAGACGCCAGCCGACTGTTCTCATTGTTGATTTGTTTTTTTTATTTTTCCCTCTTTCGTGTTGCTCATAGAAAGACAAGCAGTTTCATTTGAGCAGGCAGCTGTAACACACCACCACAGTAATCAGACAGCCGCACACGCATAGCACCCTGCACAGAGCTTAGGCCGAGGGAAGTGGGTCAATCGGTTCGTGTCCTGGCAATGGATTGGCCAGCAGGTGCCTGACACAAAGACATGCACACATGCATGCGCACACACTGGTGCCACACACACACACACACACACACACACACACACACACACACACACACACACACAAACAAACAAACAAACCAGCTTGCTTCTCTTCAGCCTTTTTGGAGGTCTGTCTGACCAATAGGTCAGCCCTCTGTGGGGATGAGAGGAGAAAAGCTAGCCAGAGAATGAGCAAAATTTATCATGTGCCATCACCTACTCATTTCCGCCCATCTCTTTCATTCCCCCACCTCCCTGGCTCCTTCATACTCTCCATTTCTTTTCTGTATTTCTGTACCTCTCTTCCTACCTCCTTCATCATTCTCCTGACTTGTCACACTGTGTTTGTGTGGTTGTTGACTGGATCTATTTGATTGTAGTCTTACTCTACAGTAACCTAACGCTCACACACACACACACACTCAGAGCTCTGTGTGGTGTAGCTGTAGTCTCTCTCTCTCTCTCTCTCTCTCTCTCTCTCTCTCTCTCAATTCAGTTCAATTCAATTCAATTCAATTCAAATTTGCTTTATTGGCATGAATGTCACGACAACGATGTTGCCAAAGCATCAAGAATCAATTCAACAAAACAAAAAATACAATTCGTAGGTTAAAATACAAATAAATGAAATGAAACTTAAAAGATAAAGAGAATAATGTGTGCGTGGAAGGATTAATAAGATTGGGTATCATTAGGCAATTCATTCATTAGGAGTTTTGGAGAGATTTTGGAGGTCTTGGATTTTCAGGTGGCAGGTTTCTTTGGTGTTTCTCAGAGGGTCTGTCTCTGGACAGAGGCTGTTACCGAGAAAGGCTCTGTGGTGATAGGAATCAGGATCAGCTTGTGTTAAGTGAACCTGGAACTTAATTGACCTTTTGATCATATGTAGAGAGAGAGGGAAGTGTCCCAGCTCTGCTCTACATGCATGGTTTGGTCAGTTTGTGTGGACCTTGAAGGAATTGAAGGTTAAATTTCTCTGTGGGTGTTGTGTCCCATGAGGTGTGGCTCTGGGTAATTAGAGGGCCCCACACTTCACTTCCATACATAAGTATTGGTTTGATTACACTGTTAAATAGTTTTAGCCAAATTGTAATTGGGGGATTGAATTTATATAGTGAGCTTTTGATGCTACAGTAGGCCCTGCGTGCCTTTTCTGTGAGGGTGTATTTAGGTGTGAATTTATTGCTTTGTCTAAGCTGCCGGATGCACTGATGATGATGTCTAGATAATTATATTCCATTGTATGCTGAAGTGTGGTCCCTCTTACCCTGAAAACATGTTTGGATTCCTGTAGCCTGGCCTTTTTTGGAATACCATGACTTTGGTTTTGTCAAGGTTGATGTCTACCACCCAGTTTTGATAGAACGTCTCCAGCAGAGAGAGGTTCTGCTGTAGACCATGTTCTGTTGGGGACAGTAGAACCAGGTCATCTGCATACATGAGGAATTTGATTTCTTTCCCTTGTAGATCTAATCCTGGGCTTGGGGACTGTTCAAGAAGAGTGGCCAGTTTATTGATATAAATGTTGAACAGGGTAGGAGACAGGTTGCACCCCTGATGCACCCCTTTTCCATGTTTGAAGAACTCTGTTCTTTTGTTTCGAATTTTGACACAGCACTGGTTGTCCGAATATTTGGATTTGATTAGATCATATATTTTACCCCCAATTCCATTTTGTAGAAGTTGTAAAAATAACCCATTGTGCCAAACTGTGTCAAAAGCCTTTTTTTTAGATCTACAAAACATGCAAACATCTTTCCTTTATGGTTTTTTGTGTATGGAGAGTCAAGGTGTTGTCAGATGTTTGATGATTGGGTAAAAAGCCAATTTGGCTTCTAGACAGAATATGATGATCAGTGAGATATGTGATTAAACTGGAGTTAAGGATGCTACAAGAGTTTACTCAGGTTGCTGTTAACACAGATGCCCCTGTAATTGCTGGGGTTGTACTTGTCTCCACTTTTAAATATAGGAGAAATGAGACCTTTATTCCAAACACGGGGGTAATATCCAGCAGCCAACACCAGGTGTGTAATATGTAGTGGCATACCTGACAGAAATTAAATCTAATGTTCTCTCTCTCTCTATGAAAATAGAATTCATTAAATACAATAACATAGATTAATAAAAAGAAAGAACGGCTAAATGGCATAGAAGTAATTAACATTTGTTGAAAGATCAATAAAAAAAAGAAGCAATTAACAACAATATATTAACACAAAACAAAACAATAACAAACAAACAGATCAAAAATAAAAACCCAAAACAATAAACAAAAACCCACATGAAGTAGAGGGGGTGATTGTTCAGAGAGTGAGGAGACAAACTGCAGCTGTCATGTGCTGTTTTGCTGCTCGTCTCTGAGGTTGTGACAGGCTCTCACATATCATGCTGCTTCTATGGCGTGGAAACTATTTTCTCCAAGTACATGTTGCATTTTAATCTGGTCAGAGAGTGAATCAAAATCTTGGAGTTTAAATTCGATTTCTGTGAAGAACCTTGTTCTAATGTCTTGATATGTAGCAGGAAATGTGTCTGAGTCTCCACCTGTCTCTGTGGACAGAGCTGACACAGCCGGTCTTCTCTGGGCAGCCAGGTCTGCCTGTGTTCACCTGTCTCTATGGCCAGGCTGTGATCACTGAGTCTGTACATAGTTAAAGTCTTTCTCAGTTTCTCATCAGTCACAGTGGTCAGGTACTCCGCCAGCGTGTATTGTCTTTATAGAGCCAAATAACATTGAAGTTTGCTGTGACTTTTCGTGGTGGGTGTCCAATAGTTAATGTAATTTTCTTTTTCTTTAGCTATAATTTGGTTGGTCCAGATTGTGTGGGAGCTGCTCTTATAGATCTCAGTGTGCAGGGTTTCCATTGGGTGTTTGTCCCATTTTTCAAAAGTCTTGATTTACGGGAGTACCCCACACTTCACTACCATAAAGTAAGATTGGTTCAATTATAGTTTTAAATATTTTCAGCCAGATTCTAACTGGTATATCTATGTTTGAAGACTTTTTTATAGTGTAGAAAGCCCTTCTTCCCTTGTCCCTGAGATTATTAACGGCCAGATTGAAATTCCCTGTAGAAGTAATTTTTAGTCTGAAATATGTGTAGCTGAGAATCTGTCTGGGTTTCCCTGACACCTGGGTCATTTCTGGAAGACCATAATTCTAGTCTTTTCCAGATTGACTGTCAGTGCCCAGGTCTGACAGAAGGTTTGCAGATGATCCCGGTTATGTTTTTGTATATGGCTCAGACATGTCAGTGTTAATTGTTTTTCTGTGTGATTTTTCTCTAATTCTGCCAGTCAAGTTACGATGGTTAATATGCTTTTGCTAATTTATGTCACCTCTTTTATTACTCATGTATGCAGGGGGCCCAAGATAGAGTAACAGTAGGAGGCAGGGATGTCACGGTGGTCTCATGGAATGTTAAGGGGCTGGGTCATGTAACTAAGAGGGATAAGGTTTTCCAACATCTTAAATCTTTATCTGCACATGTAATTTTCCTGCAAGAGACTCATATCAGAGCAACTGAGCAACGTAGATTGCGGTGCAGCTGGATATCCCAGGTTTATCTGTCATCGTTTACCACTCACGCTCGTGGGGTGGCTATTCTTTTCAAGAAAAATATTCTGTTTCAACTCACCTCCCACAATACAGATCCCAACGGCAGGTACATTATGGTTTCTGGGACTGTTAATTCATTTCCATTAATATTTTTGAATATCTACGGTCTGAATGTAGACGATCCTAATTTTTTCAAAAAAGTTTTTGATTTGTTGCCAGATGCCACCAACTCTAATATAATAATTGGAGGTGATCTGAATTGTTATTTAGATGCTTATAGATAGATAGATAGATAGATAGATAGATAGATAGATAGATAGATAGATAGATAGATAGATAGATAGATAGATAGATAGATAGATAGATAGATAGATAGATAGATAGATATACTTTATTAATCCCAAGCTGGGAAATTTTGGTGTAGCAGCAGCATTTACATACATAAAAGATATAAGCAACACACTGAAATAAAAAGAAGAAATAACATATTAATTACAGTATAAAATGCAATGTACAAATATACACAGTATAGATAATGTATAAAAAGAGGTAGTTATTATAGTGCAAAAAATAAAATAAAATATAAGGTGCAGTGAAACAGATAAATAATCATCAGTGGACCGGTGGGCATAAGAAAAACAGATAAAGTGTGCATGTACTGTATTAGATGACCAGATTATTTAACTATTGTTATAAAGTCTGATGGCATGTGGCAGGAAAGAAATGTCAGAATGTCATCACGTCCACCTCCAAACATTACGTCAGTGCAGGTCCTGAACAATTTGATTAAGTCTAGGAATGCAGTGGATATTTGGAGGATTCAGCATCCTACGGACAGGGACTACTCATTTTATTCACATGTCCACAAATCTTACAGCAGGATAGACTATTTCTTGATTGATTCACATCAAATTCCTTCTGTCACTAATACTAAATACCACAATATACTAATTTCAGATCACAGTCCCCTGTCGATGTCCTTAAACCTCTCTCTCCCTAAACAAAACTACTCCTGGTGCTTTAACCCTCTGTTGGTCTCCGATGGTAACTTTGTGGAAGCTACTACTACCAAACTAAAAACTCTAAAGGTCGTTTTTCATGGAGATATAATTTCCTTTGAATCTGCCATTAAAAAAGAGAGAGAGAAGCATTTGTCAGAAATCAGGAATACTCTTCCCACCTATGAAGCAACATATCGAACCTCACTGTCTTCTGAAGACTACAATAAGATAGTTAAGCTCAAATATGACTATAACTGCACTCTAGGAGGACAAACCAACAGCCTTCTTCTGAAATTGAGGCAAAAACACTTTGAACTGGGAGAAAAACCCGTGGGGCTCATGTCGCGGCAGCTGAGGAGTGTGCAGGCTTCCAGGACGATTCACAATATTAAATCTGAGGCAGGCACCCTGTTGACCGACCCTATAGAGATAAATGATCGTTTCAAAGAATTTTACAGTAAACTGTACTCTTCTAAACGTGATGCCACCCACTCTGACCTGGCCAACTTTTTTGACTCTCTTGAAACACCTAAACTTAGTGATGCGGCCAGGGAAGACATAGACTCCGATTTTACACTAGAAGAAATAATCTCTGCCATTAAGTCCTTCCCATCAGGCAAAGCATGCGGGCCTGATGGCTTCAGTTGTGAATTCTATAAGAAGTTTGGTGGCATTCTTGCTCCACTTTTGCTTAGGATGATGGTGAGTTCTAAGAGAGACAAAATCTTACCAAAACGCTTTATGAGACCAATATCTCCCTTATTCTGAAGAAGGGCAGGGAGGAAACAGACCCAGGCAGCTACAGACCTATTACACTCCAGAATTTTGACAGGAAGATAATAACCAAAATATTAGCTGGTCGGTTCAATAGGTATTTGTCGTCCATGATTCATCCTTACCAGACAGGGTTCATCCTCAGTAGATTTCCTTTTTCCAACGTCAGACGCCTTCTTAATATTATGTATGTTGATCACATGGAAACCAGTGGGGCAGCAATTTTGTCTCTAGATGCACACAAGGCTTTCGACCAGGTCGAGTGGCCATATATGTTGAATCCCTGCACAGATTCAGGTTTGGTGACTCTTTCATACCTTGGGTGAGACTGATATATGCTAACCCGATGTGCTCCATTTTAACTAATGGTGATAATCGACACCATTTCCTTTGCATCGCTCGGTACAGCAGGGTTGCCCTCTCTTTTCTGTCCTCTTTGCTGTCGCGCTGGAGCCCCTCGCCCTAACAATAAGAGCCCATACCGGAATTGTGGGTTTGGAGGTGGGAGGCACCGAAATGCTCATTAGTCTGTATGCAGACGATGTCGTATTAGGCCTAAAAAAGACAGAAAAATCTGTTCCCCTTCTGCTACAACTGATTACCTCTTTCGGAATGCTGTCTGGGTATACAGTTAACTGGGCAAAAAGCGAATTTATGCCCCTTTCCAACACGCCCGGTTTCCTAGAAGACATCCCTTTTAAGTTGGTTAAAGATCACTTTACATATCTTGGCCTGACAATACCCAAGGAACCCAGACTCTGTTCAAATTAAATTTCTCAGAGTTTGTGACTAAGCTTAAGGGAAATATAGAGGCTTGGAAGATTTTGCCCCTGTCTATGATCAGCTGTATTAACTCGATTAAAAAGGCCAAATCAGAGGGAGGACTGGGTCTACTTATATTTAGCCGTTATCACTGGGCTGCTAACATTAGGGCACTGATGTTCTGGCAACTAGAATCTCCAGCCAGTTTGGCCCCTGGGCCCCCCTCCTGGTTGAATATGGAGGCTAACTCGGTAGTCAGATCATCTTTATCTGCCTTGCTGTTCTGCAAAATAGAGAAGATAGCCATTTTGAAGAGTCAAAGTTTTGTTGTTAAAAACCCTGTTAGAATTTTAAACCAAGTGAGAAAAGCCTTGGGTCTGCCAACGACATCTGTACATACACCTAGCTGCTTCAACCACTCCTTTATGCCTTCAATATCAGACAGAGTTTTCTATGCCTGGAGGGAGAGGGGCCTTACTTCCATAAAGCATTTGTATGTGGGTGGACATTTCGCTTCTTTTGTTAAATTGCGGGCAAAATTTGAGTTACCACACTTGCGGCATTTTCGTTACCTGCAAATCAGAGATCATGTTCGATCCAAAATCCCTGATTTCAGAACTCTCCCTAAGGAGCATGTGTTTTTCGATATCTTAAGGAGCCCCCCTGACTCCAGGCATCTCATTTCCAGATTTGTGCATTTGTTTGATAATTGTAACAGGGCTGCCACGGACAGGGTCAGGGAGGCTTGGGAGGGAGAGCTAGGCATTGAGCTGTCTGCAGAAACATGGGAGAAATGTTTAGCTATGATACAAAATCGCTCGGTTAACAGCAGACATCAGCTGATTCAATTCAGAGTCGTTCACCATCTTCATTACTGCAAACTCAAACTGCACAAGATCGCTCCTTCTGTCTCACCGCTGTGCGACAGTTGTAAAGTGTCGAAGGGCACACTGTCTCACACCTTCTGGCTCTGTCCCTTGCTGACTGGACTCTGGGACAAAATATTTGACTGGTTCTCCAAGGCCTATAAGAGACCCTTCCAACCGAAGGCTGAACTTGCAATCTTTGGCTGCTCACAGACTACACCAAGCCAACCTGCAGCAATGCAGCAGTCTCTGATGCTGAGGATGATTGTTGCAAAAAGGCTAATCCTACTGGAGTGGAAGCCGACGTCTCCCCCTTGCTTTCAGAGGTGGTTGGCTAAAATGGCCTCAGCCATACAAATGGAAAGACTCAATTGTAATTTTTTTATTGTGGTACCTGACCTATCAGGTGAGAGCAGAGCAGGCCGAGCATCTGCTGGATGTCTCTCAGTTCATGGTGTGGGGGTGTGGGGGTGGGCTCAGAGATGGGGGGGATGGTGAAGGTATGGTCTGCTGCTCTCCTCACTGCCCGAGGATAGCTCAGTGGGCCAGGGTGTAGCTCCTGTCGTTGGGTTGGGGTGGGACCCTTAGGGGCAAGAGAGGCTCTGGTCTGGCTTGAGGGGGATCATAGCTGCCCTGGTGGGGTCTTAGTGGGACATGGTTTGAAGGAAGGTGAGGATGATCTGGTCTCCATGGGGGTTGTCTGGTTGGGGTACCTTGTTCGTCTGAGGGGTTGTGGGCCGAGCTGCTCCTTCTGTGGGGTGTTAATTGGTCTCTGTAGAGAGTGACATCTTTCAGTGTCCGAAGATGGGGACTGTGTTTTCAAACAGGTGCACATGGTCGTAGAGACAGCTGACATCCAGGGTGCGGTGGTGGGCCAGGTGGACGTTGGGCCTTAGGACACAGTCTCTGGACATGCTGCTGCTGATCCAGTGGATGGTGTCAGGGTGTAAGTCTTTCCTTGGCAGCAGGGTTGAATTGACCTCTCTGCTGTTGGGGAAGGTGGTGGAAGCTTTCTCTATCACTTTTCTGAGTGACTGTGACACTCTCTCCTGCTGGTGACGAGCCGCGGCAGCTGTCGCGACTGTAATTTCTGGTAAGGACACCACTGAGTTTTAGATTTGGAACAACACTCACTGGCTGATATCTGCGTCCTTAGTAAGTGCAGATAGTGTACTATGTTTAAGTGTACTCATGGAGGTACGAATATCAGAACACAGCATTGCCATCAGTTAGCCATCAGGACAGATAAGCTAACTGAGTTAGCCTGGCAGTTGGTTAGCAGTTGATTGGATTTTCTCTTTGGTTTCCCTGTTGAGTGGTATTTTTTGCTGGGTTGTTTTGCTTCAATTCAATTAATTTCAAGTCAATTCAGTTCAATTCAAGGGGGCCTCATTGGCAGGAAAG
Source organism: Acanthopagrus latus (assembly GCF_904848185.1). Taxonomy (NCBI): domain Eukaryota; kingdom Metazoa; phylum Chordata; class Actinopteri; order Spariformes; family Sparidae; genus Acanthopagrus; species Acanthopagrus latus. Next base: position 1,108,088 of record NC_051047.1, on the reverse strand, counting down.
TTTTAACAACAATATTGCCAAAGCATCTTGTCCAAACATTTGGACATTAACAATAATTTAACATAAATATACACCATCTCTCTCTTGCTTTCTCGCTCTCTCTCAGCTGTGGAGAACACTGCCTATAAACCAACCATGATAAAATAAATAACAATGTAAACAGATGAGATGTGACACATGTGACATGAGACCGTGCACTTTCCTAATCAAAGACCCACTCCCAATATATGTTTATAATAACTTCTGGGTAGAAAACATAGCTGTCATACAATTCAATTACCTTTCATTGTGATGTTAATTCAAAGTGTATAGATCCCATTCATCAAAACAGCATGTTTGATTCCTCAATATCTTATTGATACAAGAATTTAACCAACATTAGGCTGGAGACCTGCTTTATCTATTGGGTCACAGACTAAAACGGCAGTTTGAGTTAACCCAAACAAGTTATGTCACTATAGGGTAGACTTGGTTTATCACTGATGCTAGAAACACAGTACATAACATGTCTATATATCTTTAAACAGCACAGCTATGAGTGAAAATGTTTTTATTAATCTCCTCAATGAAAATTGGGTTAGGGTTAGGTATACGTTCTCTGTCTGTAACACATTAAAACCCTAAAGGACACAGTGAAATCATTATTGTCCTGGACGGACCAGATTTCATCCCTGATGATTCTACATTGTGAACAACAAATCCATATTAAATAATTATAAAAGGAAACTTGCAGTTAATACAACATAGCAAAAAATGCCGTTTCAAACATTGTGACATGATACTGTCTGCTGCAAAAAGACAAATTGCTGTTGCTGAATAAACTAACTAGTAATGAACAGTCTGCTCTGATCAATTCTGAATTCTCTTGTGACGATAATGACAGATGATGCTTTACCATTCAGGAGACACGCTATGTTGACACCGGAGAAATACACAACTAAATGGTTAATTTGAATTTTTTAGACAAGTGTATCAGGCTGAAGTGATGCGGCTGTACCCGACTCAAGATTGTATCATTCGAATCAGATTCGCTGTTCAATGAAAACATTCAACTATTTGTGAGCAGATGGATGGAGTGCTTTGGTAACCCCACCTCATTGGAGAAAAAATACAAATCTTGGGATATGGAGAAAACAGGTGCTTTAATTTCAAATGAAAATGAAGAAAAGCATTACAACAAAATATCTGACTTTGGAATGAGTCTTAAAACACTGAAAATCAAATGAATAAAATGTGCCTTTTTTTTTTTTTTACCACTAACCATTTCTATTTTAAAGCACTGAAAGTTCTGTTATCCTTTCTGGATATCACCATCACTCTCCTCCTGACTGTCTTTTTTTTTTCAAAAACGGTAGGAGCTGCAGATGTACTTGTCCTGCTCCTTCTATTCAATTTGTTTCCCCGATGCCAAAAGTCAACAATGACCAGTGCAAGGACGAAACAGTGCCAGCAAGTCAGTCTGTGGAGCTGCACTGTTTATTTTGAGAACGTGCGCATCACGGAGACACTTTTAATTTTAATGGGGACAGTGTTGTTGGTCTCCTTTTTTAGCCAGCGCATCAGAGTCTGGAGTTTAGTTTTGTTGTGGCGAGTCTCAGAATGGATCTGAGGTGTTGGTCTGTTAACTTGGATCTGTGGCTGGCTTTGTTGATGTTCATGACGCTGAAGGTCTGTTCACACACGTAGGTCGAGCCGAACAGCGCCAGCATCGTCTGTCAGTCAACTAAACAGAACCTAAACCAAACACACCCTAGCTCAGGACAGACTAAAAGCAACCACCAACTGAGACATACGGTTCACATATGTACTGGCTGATCAGACCATTTTAGACACACTGGGGGATACAAAAGACAACACAAATCACAGCTAATTAGTCTACCTGATCTTTAAGGGAAGAAAAATAAGAATCATTCATATAATAATAATAATAATAATAATAATAATAATAATAATAATAATAATAATAATAATAACAATAATAATAATAACAATAATAATGATAATAATAATATTCACTGAAATACAATACAACAATCAAAGCATGAAGCAGGGCCCTTCCCCATGATGCAGGAGACCCATGATACAGTCCTCTTAGCAGCCAGCACTATTTAAGGCCAGCTGATGCAGATTGGCCTCCTTTTGCTGGCCAGCCAGGAACTCCACTGCAACCCCCAGGAACTGGTAACTTAAAGAATATCACATTAACTTTCCATACAATTGATAAAGTTATTGAAGCAAATAGCAGAATTGACTAAGAAAAGTTACCTAAATGTGTGCACTACAAAAGGAAACCATTCTGTCACAACTACTAATAAAAAGTAACATATGAAACTTAAAACCTCCATCCATCCATCCATCATCTGTACACATTATATGTACGCCGCTTAATCCTCTGCAGGGTCGCGGGGGGGCTGGATCGTATCCCAGCTGACTTAGGGCGAAGGCAGGGGACACCCTGGACAGGTCGCCAGTCTATCGCAGGGCTACACATAGAGACGAACAACCACACTCTCATTCACACCTACGGACAATTTAGAATAATCAATTAACCTCAGTATGTTTTTGGACTGTGGGAGGAAGCCGGAGTACCCGGTGAAAACCCACGCTTGCACAGGGAGAACATACAAACTCCACACAGAAAGATCCCAGGCGTCCCAACCGGGACGCGAACCGGCGATCTTCTAGCTCACTGGGCCACTGTGCAGCCCACTTAAAACCTGTGTCCAGTTATTTCTTTCTTTGTGAGTATTATGTAAAGAAACGTAACAAAAGTAAATAAACTAGATGAGTTACCACCCTTTGTATGTTATTCAGTGTGGGGTTGCTACTGCGGCCATCACATTAATTTTGTGTTCAATGTACAGGGAATAGTTAATTTTTTTTTAATTGAAATTTAAACATTTATATTATATTTATTATATTATATTATATTATAGTGAATACTGATAAGTCTACTCAATGTCTCTGCTGGTATTCTATAATATTTTGCATTTTAGAAATTAATTTTAAGTCAAACTAATTAGTTTTGCCATTCAAAATAAAAATGCTACAAAATCTATGTCATGCTGCTTCGCTGAAAAGCTGGTGGTCCTCAGTGGTGGAAATGCTACTCATGATGAAGGGAAATGATGGTTTTCCAAAGAAAATCATGTACGTGATGTAATTTGTATGCAATGTAACTGTCAGGTTATTAAAGTTTCACATAGCACTTACTTTACTGTAACTTTTCAATAACCACCATGTGGGAACTGTGGCATTTATGGACTTGTAATTTCTGGTTACACAGCAGTTCAGTCTAGTGTTTCCCCAACTTTTTGAAAATCACGAACCATTGTGACCAGTGGCAGCTGGTCAACAGCACTTAGTTAAGCTACACAGCAGGTGGCAGCAGAGAGCATATATTTTTAGAATACGTCACTGAGATGAAGAGAATATACCCAACAGGTGATGGACAGTACAGCTCTAGCATTCTGTTTTTCTCTCTCTTCCTCCCTCCCTCTCAACGGTTAATCAACACAGCCATCACACACTGCAAGTGCAGGATATGACCATTTCATATGGCAAAATAATTTTGAGAAGAAAATTTGAGAGTGAATGTTGATTAGCTTAAGATGTATTTTTCTTTGTTTCTTTCCTAGAGCTGGCAATTAATATAATATAATATAATATAATATAAAGGAGATCAGAGACCTGTTGCATGTTTGGGTGAGTCGTCATGTTTCTTTTAGCAGTGAGTGTCTCGTGTTGTGCTCTGCATTTTCCATTTTCTTTTAGTAAGTAAGAGGTAAGGTAGACAGGAGCGTTTGATGCCCAGATGAAGAGCTGGTAAAGCTTCAGGGTTCATCCATTGAGATTGGTGTGGAAAAAAACATCAAGGCATGGTGTGAATGTTTCTTTGAATACACTCAGTGGTCCATCAACTTCACCTAAATAAGAATGGTTTAATGACAGTATGGTGAGGGTACGGTCGATAGTAAAGTCAAATCTCATGGCGCCGGCCTTACTGTGCCAAAAAAAACTTTGAACTCAACATATGGAGAAGAGAGGGAAAAAACTGATCCTTGAGTAAGTTAAAGGTGAAGGTAAAGAAATGCTGGTAGCAGCTCCCTAGTTGAAGACAAATGCCAGCATTCTTGTTGGGTTGTCCTCTTTGTTGCTGCATTACAGACTTCAGTGGACTGGTCAGGACACCTGGTCAGAAGAGATGGAGCAGGTGGGGATACTGTGGACTAGTGGTGGTCATTATGGCTTAAAATTAATGACACAGTATAATTTATTTATTTATTCATTTGTTCTTTTGTTTTTTTTTGTTTTTTGCAGGATGGTTTTATATCACAGTATTACAGAACTAAGAGATACTAATATGATTTGACTGCATTTTGTTCTTTTGGCATTTTAAGGGAACATAGTATTGAAAGAAAAAGAACAATTTTAAGGCAAATGTTTGTATTTAGTGGCTTCAAATAGAAAAAAAAAAGATGTATAAGCTTACATGTGTTTCAGTCGCCTGCCAGATAATGAAGGTTAAGAGGATGTAGTGTGATTCATTCAGAGATTAATAATAAATTAAACAATTACATGTCAAAATAAATACTTTTGTTGTCAAAATAAATACATATATTGTACAAATGAATAGATATAGTGTAAAATAAATCATACTTTACATTAGATATCAGGCTTATTGTCTGTGTTGGGGCTGTATGTTCAAATGTCATATTAATCATTACTTACATTACTGTTCCCCACATAATAGTTAATCAAACACTATTCTAATAATATTAATCATTTACAATACTGGGATCAATATCTGTGCATTGTATCAGATCTGAACCCAGTTTTGTGGTCCACCCTCGCCTACTACTCATGTGTTTGCAGCCATTTCCAGGCCAACAGTAGAGTTAGCAGTGAGGACACTGGTCACTGGAAGGACACTGGAAATTAGACACTGAGAAGAAATGTGGGTGAAATCCTGTATATGTCTTTGTATTGATCAAATCTGTCCTAAATGGGTCCAGTCATATGTCCTGTATATGATAATGAACTGCATGCTTGTCTTGCTGCCATTTATGCTCAACCCCCTTTCTCTCCCTCTCTCCTTTCCTGTGTGTGTCTTCAGATCTGAAGAGGGAGGCCAGCATCTGCCACATGCTGAAGCATCCCCACATTGTGGAGCTGCTGGAGACATACAGCTCAGATGGAATGCTTTACATGGTTTTCGAATTGTAAGTTTCAGCCTGGCAAGGATTCCACACAGCATGATTGAACATACAAGTCCCATCAAAAACCTGACGTCAGCCCTGGTTTGATATAATCAGCACTGATATGAGAAAGCTTGTTAGCTGAGGATGGGGGTGGGGTAAGAGAAAAGAAAGGGGGAGCTGGTGTGCAGGGGGTGAGTGCAGTACTATATGTGGGGGAAAAGAGACGAGATTAGGATTTCACACTTGCTGCTACCTCCAGCCTTTGTCAAAGCTGCGCCTTCCCCAAGCTCCTCCTCGCCCGCTCCGTATCTCCATCTTTCCTCCTCTTCCAGAACTAATTCCTTTATCATTAAATTCTGTTATCGCTGAACAAGCAAGTGCTTGGCTTTCATTTGCTTTCAATTCTATCACACGGCTCAGTGCAGGGAGAGAACTTTTAAGTAAATGCAAGTCAGCGCCATTTAAACAGATTTTCATGGTTTGTTCCAAAGCTTCAGTTTCATAGGCGCAGTAATGCACACACAGGAATGCAAGTACTTGAGTGGTATAGAATAACTGAGTGAACATGATAAACATTCACAATATATAAATGCTCTATATATATCAGACAGATAAATCATCTGATATCATTACCTGTTAAGACTGCAAGATATTGGAAAAAACTGACATTGTGATATTTTGGGTTTTTTACTTTTACCGGAATATGATAAAATACTGACATTTTCACCAGATCACTTGAATATCTGTGTTTGCCTTTGTGTGTATGTATTTCAGTTGCTCCTCTTCTTGGTGCTTGATAAAACTAATAAAGTTACATATTTAATTTTTAAGCTGATGTAAATATTGAGGCTTTAATGATCAGTCACTCCTGCCAGACAGAAACTAGGGATTTATTGATTGCAGCTCAAATAATGTCTCACTTTAGTGGATCATAACACATTATGACATCTGCAGAGTCTCCACTTGAGATCATACCTTTTGATGGACATCAGTTTTTGAGCCATGGCGATGCCCAAACTGTAGCCTGTGGCTTGGCAAGCCTTGTCTTTAGCCTAGCCACTGGCCAAAATGGAAATGACTGTCTTACTTGACACTGTTCACAAGGTGCAGATTAATTGTGCTTAAATTCTCCTTGTACTTGTATTCACATTTGCCGCTTTTAGCTTCAAACTAGTACCAGTCCCAACTTGAATGTTCTTATTCAGTTGATGCTATCTCAAATGACTGAGCAAGTTTAACGTATTACCAGCTTAATAATCGATTATAGTGGGACAATGCCGGCATATAGCTTTTGTACATTGTTGTTGCAGTTAATTGAGAAACCGTAGTGACCCTAATCAGCAGACTATAATGATGATGGAGGGTCTTCAAGCTCTGGTTTGTCTGCACCCACCAGAACTATGAGGCTGGGCTGTGCACATGGGCTGAACTAACAACAACCTGGTGATGTTTTAGGTCAGATATTCTTCAGATCTCTAAGCAAACATCTGTAAAATATCTAACCTAAAGCTAACTTCACCACAGTCTAATGTTTAATTTGCTTTGCTAAAGTTACAAATTGAGTTCCACACACACAAAAATGTGCTCCACGTGCAGTGGCTGCATTTTATTCTGTACACATGCATGCAGAAGCAAAAAGGCCCATACCATAAAAATGTTCAGTGCACAATACCTGAGAGAAATATTCTCAGCTGTCAGGATGTGCAGTATGGTGCAATTCCAGGGCTGATATTAATCTAATCTTATTCTTGTGTTCATGGGTTTGAAAAAAATATATATATATAAAATTGATCAACTATGCAACTGATTAAAGTTGTTGTGACTACTGAGGTCAGGCATACCTGGATTAATCAGTTTGTCCAATAATGGCAGACAGGAGACAAAGGAGCTGGCTTAAGTTCAGGAAGTAGTGCAGCTGTGCATAAAGCCAATTGTAGTTTATAAGTGGTTGACAAGTGGTGATTCTAGCTCTCTTGTACACCTGTCTTAAAATGTAAGGGACACTGGAGCTTGGTTGGGGTGGTGGGACTGCTCGCCGGCGGGCGCCGGAAAATTTCCTTTATTTTTAAATCCAAAACTTGACAGGTATGTAACCCACTGGAAATCCAAAATACTTCCACACCTGCGACTTTGGTGAAAGAGTTAGGGGTTCAAGTTCTGTCGATGGGTCTCCAGTCACCATTGTTGTGAGAGTGGTGCAGCCCCTTTCAGGAATGGGGCGGTGCCTGAGGTGTGTGTGCATAAGGTGTGCGCGAGCAAGAGTGAGGGAGCGTGTCTACCTGTGCACAGCGAATGAATGGGAGGTTGTGCAAGTCATTTGAGTCTCTTGAGTCAATGTTGCCTAATCACCATGGTAACTCAGTCCTAGCCCATTGTCTCTTAAGGCAGGAACACACCGGCTCAACTGTTGGACATCTGAAGCGTTTGGAGAGTCTCGGACAAGGTCGGAAACAAATATGTTCAGTGTGTTCAGCTGCATCGGAAGCTTTCCGAGCCGCGCGGACGTTGTCTGCTCAGACTGAACATGCGAAGTCTGAGGAGGAGGGCCGTCGGACATCTGAACCATTGGATTCTCTGATTGGCGGTGTGCTAGCGAATCAGCGCGGTGTGTGGGAGGGGCAGAATACTGTGTGCGCATTGGTTTTCTAGGCACTCTATTCCGTCATTCCCCGTTTTAATGCTTTGCAGTCCAGGCACAAGACTAGTTGTTATGTTCGTTCAGGACGAATTAATTTGTGTTCGTTTGGTAATGCCTCGCTGCATGTTTAGTATGCAGCTGTTTTTAGCTGAAATAATTAAGTTTCGTTTTGATCGAAAGTAAAGAGAGTTGCGTGCATAAGCCTTTCGTTTACAACTCACAACACGAGCGCCACCTGCTTACTGCAGAACCTACACGCTACTGTGCAGCAGGCAGCACGTCGAAGCGGTGTGTTCAATGCAACTTTTCTGCCAAAAGGGTCAGACAAGAGGCAATGGAGTGGTCGGAGAGTGGTCCGATAAGGCAGTTGGACATCTGGGTGGTATGTGGGGGCCTTTAACCACTAATGTAGTAGGAAGTTCACTCAATGCAGACACGCACTCACTATTTTGGATCTGCTATGTTTGAGTCTGCCATGTTACTGGCATTACTATGACAGCAGTGTTTCCCTTAGATAAAAGTAGAGTTTATTAGGCTCTGGGTTATGCTGCAAAAGAGAGATGATAATAGCCTACTTACAATATACTACTTGATATTTATATATAATATTTATATATAAATTATTTTGAAAAGATCAATAAACCTTATTTCATTTTATGATGCTACATCATTACACCAAACCTACAGTAGCCTAGGCCACCTGCAGAACATTGTGTATGTTATTTCAGAAGAGCAAGCATGGCTGTTGTTGTACTATTACAGGGATATGCTTTTCACGCTGACTCGAGGAAGTCTAACCCAGAGGCCTAACTCACTCACTCATTCAGCTGTTTGTGCTATCCTGCTCTGTCTCGAGTCGCGAGCTCCAAGTCTGCTGCTACGCTGCGAGCTACGACGATGAGTATTGAGCATCGGCTTGCGGGCTACTGGGCTACAAGCTTGCTATGCTCTGCATGACACTATTTATCATTGTAGATTTGATTATAGTAGGACTCAAGTGGGGGGGGGGGGGTTGAACCAATGACCTTCCTATCACTGGCCGACCTGCTCTACCCTCTGAGCTACAGTCATGCTGTCATGCTTGCTCTAAAAACTGTCTTTTTAACACAAAGAACACGACAGAATGTATAAAAATCAGAGGTGGATACACAGTACGGATGTTTTACTAAGTCGTGAGGACAGTTCTGTAACAGTGTCTCACCCGTCAGTTCTCACAGAGTGGGCAGATGACATAAAGCAAGGGCCCGACGTCAGCTACATCAACATAGTTAATTATCTTATATTTTCTGAAGGTGTTGACGGCAGAGAATTATGCTGTTACAAAAGCACAGAGGCATACAACTACCCGCACAGGGGGTGGGAAAGGACTGTTGAAGAAACACAGCAAGTTTATATATCTGAAGGAAGGCAGCGGTAGCGCCCAGCCACGGCGTCAGTCAAGCTTAACGTACAGGTAACGTAACGATAATGCTGAAGGAAAGTGGAGTCGTGGAGACAGGCGGTTGGTCATGCATTGCCGGGTTAGCGAAGTCATGCAGCCGCTATTCTGTGGAAGATATTCATAAACCCAAATATTTATTTTAGTCTCAAAGCCGCGAGCCACACTAGTCTCCGTTCCTCCTTCCTCAGCATGGCGTGTAGGGCCCAGGGCACGGACATGTTTGTCTAAGTGGATAATGTTGTGTCAAGACGTTTCTGAAAAAAAAAAAAAAAAAAAAAAACTCAAATTTTCATGAATTGTAGTGGCAACCAACAACGGCACATGTTGTACCTGAGCTCAGTTTAAAAACAATTTAGCATTTATGACATAACGCTAGCTGTTTAGGGCTACCTTGGCAGCAGCGGACAGTCATGCAGTTGCAAGGCAACCGGAAACAGAAAACTGCCGGCGGAAGCAAGTTATCTGTCATGGCAGCCCCCATAGGCTTCCGAGGAAACGGGTGGATAGCTGAGCATCATAAGGTGATCTGGGCAGAGAGGATATGGACGTGATACAGCAGTGGCGTGCGCAGACTTTTTGAAGGGCAGGGGCAAAAAGAGGGGCACTTTAGTGCGCGTTTTGGCTCCCAAGAGGGCACTTTAGCGCATGTTTTGGCTCCAAGAGGGCACTTTAGCGCATGTTTTGGCTCCAAGAGGGCACTTAAGTGTGCGTTTTGGCTCCCAAGGGGGCACTTTAGCGCGCGTTTAGGCTCCCAAGACGGCACTTTAGCGCACGTTTTGCCTCCCAGGAGGGCACTCTAGCGCACATTTTGGCTCCCAGGAGGGCACTTTAGCTTGTGTTTTTCAACAATTGGGCCACAAGGGGGGGGCCCTACACCTAGATTATTTGATTGATAGTTGCATTACTCCTGCATGTATATGCTCCATCAGATCGGATTGGATTTTTGTGTTCTGCGCAGGCTCAAGACTTTTTTTCCCGGGGCTCCCAGAAGTAGAAGAACGGCGGGCGATAGCATTGGCGACATTCCTTCAAAATAACCACAAGCAAGTGTGCCATTGTGCATCTTGTCTGTGTAATTATCATGTACACCATATTCGAAATGTACAAATATGTAGCTTCTCCTCGCTCGTCGTACAGCATCTTTTTCGAATGCTGAGGCAGCTGGTGAGGGCAGCTGGAGGTGGCTCTCTTACCACAAGTTGAAATTGGTACAGCGCCACCTATCGTACCGGTAGCGTACATGCTTCGGAAAGTAATTCGATTTTCTCACTGGCATGTAAACTCGAACAATTGCACTTGTCTGATTGAGTAGCATAGTCGAATTATGGCTGTACTCTCTGACTAAGCTGTGCACTAACTTAAATGTCCATCCCCTTCAGCTTAATGATTGCTCCCATTTCTGTGCATGCTATTTTAACTAGGCTGAGAAGCTGTCATTGCTAGAGCCATCTCTTAACTGTAAATTACTCTGAAGCATTTTTACAAATGCCAGCACATTAAATCTCATTATAGCAACAGCTTCTACTCTTAAATACTCAGTTAGTAAAGTTGAGCTGTATGACTGAGTGCAAACATCATCATCTCTCTTAGTCTTCATATCTTTCTGAAAACAACATGCTTGCCCACAGTTTAAAATCGTCAAGTTGCTTTGACACATAAAGGAATGATATGTTTATTAAAAGATTTTGCTGTACGTTTCACTACTGTTATCTGTCCATTACTTAAATTGAAAACATGTCTAAGGGCTTAATGATCTTTTCTAATTAATCTGGCAATATTGCCCTCTCAGATTTATTTGAAAGTACATACTTTGTACACATTGCTAAATCTCAAGTTGTTTTAAAGAATGACACAGCATCATACCAGCTTAGTTGTAGTGTTATAGCTGTTTCTACATCAAACCAAAGAGACAGCACATAATTACAGCTTCTCCTCTGAACTGTGTCCAACCAGTCACAGAGAAATAGAGTTACTGAAGTTGTAACAATTGTGACCTCTCCTGCCTAGATTCCTGCTACACTGATGCATTTTGTGTGTGTGTGTGTGTGTGTGTGTCCTTAATCTCTGTCTTTATTAGTATGGATGGAGCAGACCTGTGTTTTGAGATCGTGAAGAGGGCAGATGCTGGCTTTGTCTACAGTGAAGCAGTGGCCAGGTGAGATTATACAAATAAAATGTTTCTTCCATAAGATGATCTCTCATGTTGTTTCATATCAGTATTTGCAACCATTTCTTAAAATTTTGGAAACACTTTACTGTGATGCAACAGTAACTGTATGTCTTTTCCTTAGTCACTACATGAGACAGATTCTTGAGGCGCTTCGCTATTGCCACGACAACAATGTCATCCACAGAGATGTCAAGGTATTTGTGACCCACAATTATTGTCCTCGACTGACTGCAGCCTTACTGAGCTGAAGCTGCAAAGTTATTGTGGCTTTGTGAGAGCAATACAGTATTTGAAGTTTGGGCATTTTAACAAAAGAAAATACCCATTACTAGACACAACTAGCATCATCTGATTATAAAGCTGCCGCCTCGCCATCACTTTCAGACATTAAAGTTAAATTCAGACCTGCACCACTTATAGTCAGGTTAAGTAACAGCAACAGTTAGGATTGCAGATGTACAGTAAAGATACTGATGTCTGCCATCCATAGGAAAGAAATTGTTCTCCATAGAATACATAAAACTGTAAATTGCACTGTACAAACAAAGTACTAGTTTGAACTTTACAGCTATAAACCTTTAAAAAAAAATGCCTTACAAACTTGACAGTTTACCTTATACTTGGAACTTAAGAAAAACTCAACATATTTACACCTTTTGCTCTGTGACATAAGACAGTTCATTAAAGTCCCCCTCCAGTTAGTTCCTGTCTAACTGTTCTCTCTCAAACAGAGAATAGGGGTGTGGTTGTAGGAGATACACTACTTAATAATAAAGGTAATTAAACACTGGTGATTAATAATACACTCGTAAATGGGGCACCACCGCCGTTGTTTAACTATTTGAATAATCCGGAGGAAATTGCTCAAAATCGAACTGTACAATTTCTCTTGAACAGTTCAAATCAATTTCAAATCTATTTATTCAATTTCAAAATCTGTTTTCAATGTCATATTCTGAAGCAGTGATTCCTTTACACGGATCCATCGGTTCTCCACATTGGAATTAAGTTCCAGACAACCACAAACAATTATATGTGTTTATTAGCTACATTTTCCAGGGTAAAATAAATGAACTGACAATTTAGACGACCAAAAACAGATAACAGAAAAATTAAAGACTGTAATGAGTAAAGTAATAGGATTATGTGATAGTAGGCTTATGATGAAATTATGATTCGACTTTAATGTATTGAATATTATGGGAGTAATTTTTAATACTAACTAGACCCTAATCTCAATTCTCTTAAGTTTATAAGATAGAGGTCAGAACTTTAGACACAGAAATCAGAAGTCCCCTTGAGTGCACTGGGGGCAGAGCCGGTCGTGGCTTAGAACAAAAGTCTCAACAAAAGTTGGACACCACTTATAAGGCTTCTAAAGCAGACAGTCACTGCAAGGTTCCTCATCAAATGTGGATAGTCTTGGAAAAAGGTTAAAAAAAGGAAAGAAAAGGAAAAAAAAATAAAAGAAAGGAAAGAAAAGAACTTTGTTCTGTTGAAAATAAAAAAAGTGAAGCACTTCAATTCGCTTTTCTTAGAGCTTGTTGCCAAAATAAAAATAAAGATTATACTTTAAAATAAAATAAGAGTGAAATGGAAGAAGAGGAGAGATAGAGGAGTGAGAGAAGTAGATAGAGAGCAGAGAAGAGAGGTCAGCAGAGTAAAAGGAGGGAGAAAGGAGAGAGCATGGCTCTGGTTTTATGGCCCTGCAGTCAGGTGCCGGGGGCAGGCTGACATTCTCCTGTGACATTGTGAGTTTAGACTCACAAAACTTTAATTGAACTAAAGTATTGTTTTTAATGTTTCGAGATCGGGTTTCACCTTTCCCAGAACGTCACCACGGCTTTAACAGGTAGGACTTTGTCCAATGGAGACAGTATGTCATGATTAGATCAGTTATCATTCAAAAAGAGATAAAACATGATTAAGGCATAAAACACTTGAATATACAGTAGAACCAAGAACTAATACCTATTCCTTCTAGACATATCTTAATGTTTGTCAACAAAAACATATGTCAGATATAGTTTACTGGTAAATAACATGAGCATTACACAAAAAGAGGAATGAATGTTCGCAAAATCTGTTCCAATCACCAAAGAAAGGGCTGGTTTTTCTAATCTTGGCTTAACAGTAACATAGAGAAATGTGGAAAATCTCAGTTTTATGGATTTATCCTACGGTTTGTTAATATATTCAAATTCTCAGCTTTGTACTGCAGTGAACGGTGCCCAGATGCAAAGCGAATTTTCAGCACTTAAAACAAGGCTTACCTAAAAAAAAAAAAAAAAAAAAATCTATAACAGTTCAAGCGTACGTTGTATAGAGAAAATTCACACCACATCTTTACATCGCCGTCAGACCGCCCTTTCCTTGACTGGATTAGGTTTCTCCCAGCTGGAGAATGTTGTTGTAAATTACTAAAAGAAAATGACCGGTGATGTGTTTATAGCAAGAAAACATCATCCTCTTGCTCAATGGAGAGGAGAAGGGTCTGCCAGGTCAAGAGGCGACAGGCTTTCAGGCCCATATGCTGGAAAGAGGAGTCAATTTGGGTGAAAGGTTATCACTGGGAAAAATAGGGCTTCTGTTAGCTGCAGACACAAGAGGACAAGTTCCTACATGGTTAATAGTCATATGTAACCCAGTACCATTGCAACCAGACTGCTGTTCTAGCAAGATCAGCATGAATAGCATTAGCAAGGAATAGTAATAGCATGCATGTTAGCATGGACAGTGAAAGCGGTCACTCAAACAGAAGTTCTTTTTATGTATTGAGGAGCTGCAGAGTTTATTTATAGTAAAACTGTAACCAGTACTGTACAGTTGCTGCTCCTAAACAACTTCTCTGCTACACTTTCCCCTCTGCTCTGGTCATCAACACCACGTCTGCTCTCAGTGCAAATGGCCCACAATTGAATTATAAAGTGCTTACATGTCAGTGACATATCCATCATCACACTGAACACAGAGACTCATCTACTGAGTTGTACACCTTTACAGGTGTGCAGTTGCAAACTTTTATAACTCTAACCTACTCTAACTTAAGTTTATATAAAAATGTATTGTAATTGCGTAGTAATGCGTGGAGTCAAGTCAGTCAAGTTAAGTCATGCGACCACAATGTACTCTGTTTATAGCAAAACATTTAACATTTTCCTTTTAGCAATTTAATTCAGGCCTCAAAGATCACAAATGTGTTCATCTATGTAGATGATCTTGCTGAACAAAACATGAAAGTATCAATGATCTGTGTTTGTCACAGGTCTTAATTTAAGCAATAAGCAAAAATTCAATTTAAAAATCCCATAGGCTTTTTGTTTAGGGAACCAGGTTTCTTTCAACTTGAATTCCAAAGATTTATCTACACTTCAGTCTCCTGAGTGTGTCTAGTTTACCTTACTTTGTTATGCCACCTTTTTCACTGAAATGTAATCACTAATCCTCTCATGGTCTGCTGCACTTAAGCAAAACACCACCTATCCTGCTCTGATGTTGATGAGTGTGTCTCTATTGTGGCAAGGCATGCTTCAGTCGAAGGGGGCTTTAAGGCAATAAAGTAACGAATTGTAGCAACATTTAAAGGACTTACTGTTTGTTTGTTAAATTTGCAATCAAAGTGCCATCTCGTATCACACTCTCCACATTCACAAACAAACAGCGCAAAACACAACGCTCTCAGCAACCTCCCCTGTACATATTACATGGGTTTCATGTAATATATACAGATCGCAATTTTAGTGCTTCTTTTGATATGTGCATTATTGGTTTTTCCTAGAGATCCACATGGCATGTTATATGGCCAGTGCCAGCTCCCAGTTTGTGGATTACTATCTCTCTCTTAAGCATTGTGCTCAGCTATTAGTTATAGAAGCATATATAGTCCTATCTGTCTGTCTTCAGTCCTACTCTGGATCCCTTCTAAATCACGGGTGACAACATTAACAGAAACTGTGGAAATTGTGAAATAAAATACTGACAAGATAAATACTAAACAATGGTGGATTTGAGTGTAAGGAAGTGATAATTCATCACTACGGAATTAATACTTATTCTAACGAGGCAATATGACAGTGCCTTTGAATTTGTGATATATACATTCGAAGCTTCCACAAACACCAACTCTGATTTCATTCGAGTGTAACTCTTGTCATGTGAAACGTTCAGCATACTTTTGTTGAAGAAAAAAGGGTCCCGGAGTCCAGACTGTCTGGATCAGCTTCGTCTCTTTGCAGGGAGGCAGTGGCAGTTTCAGAACCGCTGGAGTGTGATGCCGTCTCGGGTCGACTGAGGACAGCTGCTGGCCCAGCAGAGTTGTTGCTTGAGAGTTCTGCAGGCCATCTGGGCACGATTGGATGCTATTTCTTCTTTCGGCTGTGGATTTCTTCACAGTCTCTTGAACAGTTAAACTGTGCCAACTTTATGCTGGTTAAGAGTTTATCAGAATTTGATCTGGTGATTACGGAGCTCTGAACATATATCGATTAGACTTCTTGTATAAAATAACTGGGAAAGAACACGCCGGCCGAACGATTCCTTCCTCACTAAATACAAAAACTAAAACAGCTTCTTCTGGCTTACTTGGTTACGATACTTTTAGGATATAGAAAAATACAAAAAACATTCGGTTTCAAAGTAAAGGTGTTTTCAAAATAACAGCGCATCGCTTGGGAAAGTTCTATAAGCGATTCAAATCCATCCATCCATCCATCATCTGTACATATTCTATGTACGCCGCTTAATCCTCTGCAGGGTCGCGGGGGGGCTAGAGCCTATCCCAGCTGACTTAGGGCGAAGGCAGGGGACACCCTGGACAGGTCGCCAGTCCATCGCAGGGCCACACATAGAGACGAACACTCTCACACACACCTACGGACAATTTAGAATGATCAATTAACCTCAGTATGTTTTTGGACTGTGGGAGGAAGCCGGAGTACCCGGTGAAAACCCACGCTTGCACAGGGAGAACATACAAACATACATACAACATACAAACTCCACACAGAAAGATCCCAGGCGTCCCAACTGGGACGCGAACCGGCGATCTTCTAGCTGTGAGGCAGCAGTGCTAGCCACTGGGCCACTGTGCAGCCGCGATTCAAATCTCCGGAGTTAAAAGCAAAGCAAAGTATGGAGATCAAGTTTGAAAAATATAAGTGTACGTGCGTTGCAGAAAAGATTTAGCAGGTAGGGGTTACAAAAAGAGTGAGGAGAGAAGAGGGCGAGCAATGCAAAGTTGGCTCTTTTAATGTTTAAACTGAAGGCGGAATGGAGGGCGGACTGGCACGTCACTTCCTCCAGTGACGTCACAGCTCATGTTACAAACTTATTACTTGCTGAACCCTAATAATGGTTTAAAAGTTTTAAAATTGTGACAGACCGAAATCCACCATGGTCTTTACATCAACGCTTGTTATATGAAAACCAAAACAAGAGAAAAGACAACATGACAGAAAGTGCTTAATAGGAAGAAGGAGAGTTATTGGTTATAACAAGTCAGGTGATCATATTTATAAGTAAGAATGTAAAATCAGTCCGTTCAGGGGCTTTCCTTCAACTATACTCGACTTTACCAAAAAGTGGCACTATGGCTCCACCAGACCTGAGGACATTAAATCTGAAATTTCTAACTGAAGTTTCTTTCAACTCACAAAGATGGGGAAAAGAGTAGGTTAGAGATCTCATCAAGCTGATTAAGAATATTGGTCTTGCAAAGGATGGGATTTACATTTCAATACTTCTTCAGCATTAAGACAGAAATTAAAGCTCTTCCTTTCTCCTGTTGGGAATGTGGAGACAACCTGGCTGGGTTGAGTGTCGTAATTTACAAGTGCGACACTTTGATAGTTCTGCCAGATGTGGGGTGATGTGTCCTGTTGACAAACCTGTTAAACAATGACATTCTGACATGATCCAGTGGCCACTGCGTGTAGCCAAGCCTTATCGTGTTTTGTTTATTTATTTTCCCTAAAATCTTTCTCTTGTGTTGTGAACTTCCCCAAAATGATTTTTTCCTCCTGTAAAAAAAAAGAAAAAAGAAAGGTTCCTACGGTGATTTTCAATTGTATCCCCTTTGTTCTCCTGGGGTGTTGTTTTGGCGTTAGAAGAAAGAGACCCAGGCCATTATGGTGTCACAGACAGTAGGTCAGAGAGGAATCTACATGGACATGAAGATTGCATCTCCTGTGATATAAAGATGAGACAAAGGCATGTTCCTACACTGTCTTACCTGCCAACATTTAGCAGCTGTTTAAACACAGTGTTTCGCTGATTTCAGTTTTTACTCTGAACCATTTTATTGGTGGTAAACATGGCAGATTTTACACCCTGGAGAAAATGCCCAGATACTCTTAGATAATTACTTTATTATTTAAATCTTTAAAAACTTTCTGAAACACTGTCTCCGACAAATTATTTTTTGTTGGAACAATGTCAATGAATAACCTGACACTTAATTTCAGTATTTCAGTCAAAAATGTAAATGTTAAGATATGTGTTTGTTTTTCATTTTTCCATCCTATGTACACACACACACATACACACACACACACACACACACACTTTTCACACAGGATAGAGAAATGTAAAAACACACTTCCTCCTCATAGAAGCATTTCATCTTGTCCTTCAGTCTCACAGTATTCTCGGCAAGAATGGGAACACTTGCTGGAACTGAGACAGACAGACGCTCGTTATCGTCAGCTGGTTGTTGCGGGGTGGGGTTTTTTCTACAAGAAGGCCGCGGCAGCCCACAAACACCTGCTATGAAGCACCTAACATTGAAAATGAGTGTAGTGGCGCTGAGCTAGCAGTATAGCGGCGCAGCGCCGTTGTTCCACCGTCTGGGGAGAACCCTATTTAAGGTGCATTACTATAAATGTCATTATTTTGACAATTTAGACGTACTTTTCCCCTGTTAACTGTATTTTTTGGATGTTCTGTTTTATCATAGGAAACCAAAAAATTCATCAATCAATTAGTCCATCAGGTGCTTATTAATAGGCCGCTAGTTTGGTCATTAATTTTCATTTTTATGTTTCATGTCACAAATGCGCCAGTAACAGACAAGAAAACAGATCCACTGTGATAGAAATGTCTGTAGAAATGGTAGATGAATTGTTGATTGGTTTGATTGGTTGATTGATTGATTGATCCAGTAACATTTGGAAAGCTGCACAATTAAATTATTATATCCCCGTTCAAGTTACGTGGGGCTCCACCTCCAACACTGTGTAGTCCAGTAATAAAATGTCCTTAATAGACCACATCTTAAATTCCTTCCTTATATACGTGCCACCAGATACACAACCCTAACCTGCAAACAGCAATGCCAAAATGTATCTAAGTGATCTTATTGTGGATACAGAGAATTGTGTCAGTACAAATTGATAGAACTCATAGTCTCGTTCTGACTCTAAAAATGCAAGACACTGTACTACACTCTCTAGGCTATAACTCAAAAGAATGGCAAACTTTTTGTTCCTATTTTGAGAAATACTCAAACTCAAACAAACTGTAGCAATGTGCGTTAGAGTGTAGATACTCTGCCCGAGCCCGACCCTACCCAGTATTTCCTGCTACTATCCTCGGGCCAGGCTGGGCCCTTGATCAAGCACTTGTGTTTTTTTGATTTTGTTTTTGTTTTTGTTTTTTTTGATAACTCAAAATAATGACTGTATTTCCACCTAGAATACACGCATTTCTCTCCTCCCTACATTGTTGTTTGTGTTGGTGTCACTGCGTGGTGTTACACGTGAGTTGTCCTCATGCTGAAAACATGACTTGTTGCATAGATGACATCATCAAAAAATATGTATTTTTACCAAGGAAAACGACAAAAATAATAGTAAGGGTAGCACAGTGATTTGAATAAGTGACTTATGATTACTGGTTTGGAAATATTAATGTGCTACACTACATGTTACTGAAAAAAGTGGTCAGATTAGAGTACCGGCATCAGTGATTGTGTAGCAACATGGAACTTGAAGATGGAAAAAAAAGGAGAATTAACTTTGAGCAAGTTTGGAGGAAAGTCAGAGGTATGGAACCATTTAAAACAAGTCGCGGGCAGTGACAACATTTGTGTCAGCTTTGTCGAGTGTGGCACTTGTTGCATTATTCATTAAGATAATTCTAAACAAAGAATAAATTCTGGTGGATAGGAAACTGGTGGATTGCCTACTCCAGGTGAGAAATGAGTTAAAGTACCTCCAGGTTTTGTTCACAAGTGAGGGGATGACTGGGCATGAGATTGACCGTAGAACAGCGGGTGCCACATTGCATGTGCTTCACCGCGCCGTTGTGACTTGTTGTGCCCGGGAGATGGTCTATCTCGAACCAGCCAGAGTAAGAGTCAGCAAGCACAAGATGCTCTTTTCCCTCCCAGTCAAAAACATCTGCTGCAGTGAGGGATCACGGTAGGTCAGGGATGTCATGTAGTTGAAGGGGCTCTTTAGGCTGGTGTGGCTTGAGAGCATTACAGGGGGCACAGCTGGAAACTTCTCTTTCAACATCAGTGTTGATGGTCGGCCAGAACAGAGTCTCCCTGGCCCTGTGCTTTGTGGCCTTGAGACCAGGGTGACCCTGTTGCAGCTGTTGCATGTAGTAACGCTGGAGGGAGTGTGGAATGATGAACCATTTTCCATGGAGGAGCAAGCCACTGTCGGTTGTGAGTTCCTCTCTCATGGCGTAGAATGGCCTCAGGTCACGTGGAAACTCCCTATATGTGTCAGGCCAGCCTGCAGCAACAACCTCAGAGAGATGCCAGCACACAGGATCAGCCAACGTCTCACGCTTCAGTTCCTCAACCCTGTGTGAGGACAGGACGTCCACCACCATGACCTCGTACTCCTCCATTTCCTCAGCCTGGTCAGTGGAGGGCAGATGTGCACAGGAGAGAGCATCAGCGACGTAGCGCTCCCTGCCCCTCGCTGGAGGTGGAGCGTCATCCTTTGGATGCGTGCAGAGGCTGTGTGAAGTGTTTTTTTTAGTATGGTAATGAGCGGCTGATGGTCAGTCTCGACAGTCACAGCCCATCCATATATGTAGTGATGGAATTTTGTGCAAGCGTAGACAAGGGCCAGGAGCTCTTTCTCAATCTGAGCGTAGCGTGACTCAGTCTCTGTGAGGGCCCTTGAAGCAAAAGCCACCGGCCTGCCCTTTTGGAGGCAGACAGCACCCAGTTCGTGCTGTGAGGCGTTAGCTGACAGTACAACAAGTTGGTGCACATGAAAGTTCCGCAGCACTGGGGGACCTGCGATGAGTTCTTTGAGTTTGATGAATGCAGCTGTGTGGTGCTCCAGCCAGCACCAGTCTACATCCTGGCGCAACAGCTCTCGCAGGGGTGCTGTGGTCTCACTGTAGTCTGGTATGAACTTGGCCAAGTAGTTGGTCATGCCTAGGAACCGTTGGAGACTGCGCTTGTCCTCCGGCAGGGAAATCAGGTCTTGGCAGTGTCGGGTTTAACACCCTGGTTGGTGAGCAAGTGACCGACCTAAGCAACCTCCATGACCCTGAAACAGCACTTTTCAGGGTTCAGTCTGAGATTGACAGTCCATATCCTGTCCATGACTTGGCGGAGACGTAGATCATGCCCCTCTCTGGAGCGGCCCCACACCAAGATGTCATCGATCAGAATTGCACACGGCTGTCCTTCGAAAAGCTGCTCTGTGTACCTTTGGAAAACCTCACTCCCCGTGGTGATGCCATAGGACATTCGTAGGAAAGCATAGCAGCCCACAGGAGTCATGAAGGTGGTGAGTTTTGAGGACTCTTTGCTGAGCGGCACCTGCCAGAAACCACACTTAGCATCTAGAATGCTGAACATTTTGGCATCAGGCATGTCAGCGATCACCTCTTCCACAGTCTTCAACGGGTGGTGTGGTCTGAGGAGGGTTGACGGGGTCGATGCATAGTCTGATGCTACCATCTCGTTTGCTCACAGCCACAATGGCTGAAACCCATTCAGTGGGCTCCTGAACTGGTGTGATGACTCCCAGTCGGGTCATTCTATGCAGTTCTGTCACAATCCTGTCCTTCATGGCCAGTGGCACCCGTCTTGGAGCGCATATAGCGGGGTGCACGGTGTCATCCAGGCGCATGTGATACACCACAGACAGTTTGCCGATGGTGCTGGTGTCAAGTAGGTCCTTGTACTCTGTCAGCTCTGGCGCTTCCTGCTGGATGACAGCTCTTTTGCTGAGATTGATGTGAGCAGTAGGATCAATGTGCTGTAGAAGGGCCCTGGATATGATGTTGCATTTGGTCCCAGTGTCAATCTTCATGGTCAGTTGTCTGCCAGTGTTGCACGCAGACAGTTCAGCAAACCTTTCATCTTGCTCATGCACATCCTTTGGCTTGTCTATGCTCTCACAATAAAACATTTCTACAGTCTCGCAGCAAAACACATCAGTTGGCTCTTGCGTTGGCTGCATGTCAAGTTCACTAACGTGTGTGTATCTGCCCCGGCGTGCAGTGGGGGGCGGAATCTGCCCTTGCCTGTTGGCGGTAAACGGTTTGCCTGATCTGCAGCATCTTGAGAAATGGTTCATTTTTCCACTTGTGTTGCAGCGCTTGTTGAGAGCTGGACACCTGTTTCAGTCAGGTGCTGGCCACCGCAGTTTGTGCATGGGTTGAATTGCACTGTGCACACCTCTGTTTCCCTTTTTAGTTCTCTGTTGCCCTTCTCAGGTTGTTCATGTAACATGCAGATCTCAATGGCCAAATTGTCAGTTTCTTTTCGTTCAACAGCTGTGCATGGACAGTGTCACTTTGAATACCACAGACCAACAGGTCTCTAATCAGTTCATCATGCAGTGTCCCGAAGTCAAATTTCTTGGCCATTACTTTCAACATGGAAACATAGGACTGGATTGACTCGTGCTGTTTCTGGTTAGTTGTGTTGAATGCATGTCTGTCCATAATTACGTGCTTTACTGGCAGGCATAGTTCCTCAAATTTCTTCACCAGCATGGCAGGGTCCTCGCGATCTTCGTCATCCACAAAATCAAACGTGTCAAGTTTATCCAGTGCCTCCGGACCGGCGAGGTTCAGAAATGTGTAGGCTTTCACCTTCTTACTAGCCGTTGTTAGCCCAGCGTTGCTATAGACGTGCCATTCCCCTTGAACTTCTCCCAGTGTTGAGCGATGTCCTTGTTAAAGACGAGTGGGTCAATCCGGCGGAGTCCTTGTGCCATCTTAGATTAAGTTCGGCTCACTTCTGACACCGTGTAGATGTGCATGAATGAGGAAGACTGCAGACAGTCACGGTGTAACACCTGCTAGCTTTATTAGCCCAGAAAAGAACCCCAACAACCGGGTGTACCCAGCATTCTCCGCGCCCCTAGTATTCTCCACGCCCCTGACGTCCTCAAGCTGTAGCAGTAACCATAGAAACTGTCAACACAGTCTACACTTCCCTCACACTTTTGTGCTGTGCTGTGCAGAAACATAACAGGTGCCTATATACTGACCCCTGGTGATCCTAAAGCATGGCAGAACTTATTCATTTCAATTGACCCACTGAAAAATGGCAGCAACTATTATTAAAAATAGAGAGGGTGCTTTCACAAGGATAGCCAGCTGGAATGTTCTCGGTCTCAATAATTTAATAAAATGCAACAAGTTTTTTTTCTCACTTGTCAAAACTGAAAACTGAAATAGGTTTTTACAGGAGACCCATTTACTAAACAATGACCAGTCCAGGCTCTGCCGGGGGAAATTTACTTGGGTGTTTCATTCAGATTTCAATTGCAAAGGCCGAGATATAACCGTTCTGCACCACAGAAATGTACAGTTTGTCAAATCCCATGTCATAAGTGATAGAAATGGCTGCTATATCATTATATATATTGCTATATCATTTCAAGGAAAATTGTATGGTATACCAGTGGTGCTTGTTAACATTTACGCCCCGAATTTGGATCTCTCTATCTCTGATCTCTCTATGGAAACCAATCGAGACCCACAGATAAGTAAAGGCTGCCTATGGGAAACACTAAAAGCCTATCTAAGGGGAATTATACTATCCTATACTGCCAGTGCCAACAAAGAGAATGCAAAACGTCTTTCAGAAACAGAGATGAGGATCTGCGCTATTGATTAGGAACATTCATCTACACCGTCTGATAATCTCTACCGGGAAAGAATTTCACTTCAAACTGAGTATGACATTATAATGACTGACCGTGCCGAGGATCTACATCGAAAATCCAGTTAAAACTACTATGAATCCAGAGAACGTGCTAGCAAGCTCATAAGTCATCAGCTTAGACAGTCTGCTTCATTACTGAAATTGGATTAGGTAACGGCGATAACACCACAGAACAAAAAAAAAAAAAAAAAAAAAAACAATTTAGAAAATTCTACACAAACGTATATAAATCTGAAGCAGGTGAAGACACTTTGATTACGGAATTTTTCAATAATTTAAATATGCTGTCTCTAGACCAGGACAGTATCAACACACTTGAGAAACCATTAACACTGGCTGAAATTGAAAGGGCCATTAAATCATCAAAATCCGGGAAGTCGCCCAGCCCTGACGGCTACCCCATTGAATTTTTAAAAGCCTTTTCTCTTAAATTGATGCCACTTCTATGCGAAGTATACTAAGAAGACTTGCAAAGGAAAACTCTACCCTTAATGATGACGCAGGCAACTACATCTGTTCTTCTCAAAAAGGGGAAAGACCCACTAAAATGTTACTCTTGCCAACCAATCAGTGTACTCTGCTCTGATTATAAAATCTAAGCAAAGACCCTTGCAGCGAGAATTGAACCAACCATGCATAATATAATCCACAGAGATCAGACAGGCTTTATGACTGGCAGGCAACTAGCTGCCCTCCGGTGAGCTCACCACTCGCAGAAGGGTTCAAAAGGGGCAGGTGCTGTGTGATTTGGGTGGCAGTCGTGGGTGGGGACCCCGGCGACCCAATCCCCGGATGGTGACTCCAGCCATGGGGACATGGAATGTCAACTCGCCAGGGGGAAAGCGCCTGAGCTGGTGCGGGAGGTTAAGCGGTACCAGCTAGAGATAGTCGGGCTCGCCTCCATGCACAGTCTGGACTCTAGAACCGAACTCCTTGAGAGAGGCTAGACTCTATTCTATTCTGGAGTTTCCCGCGGTGAGAGGCGGCAAGCTAGTGTGGGCTTGCTTATAGCTCCTCAGCTCAGCCGCCATGTGTTGGAATTTAATCCAGTGAACGAGAGGGTCGTTTCCCTGCACCTTCAGGTGGGGGATAGGTCTCTCACTGTGTTGTCGCCGCTTATGGGCCGAACATGGAGTGGTGTGATTGGGAGGAACGGCCTCCTGATCTGAACCCGAGTGGTGTTTTGTTACTGGACTTCTGTACTAGTCACAGTTTGTCCATAACTAACTCCATGTTCAAGCATAAGGGTGTCCATATGTGCACGTGGTACCAGGATGCCCTAGGCCGGAGGTCAATGATCGACTTTGTGGTCGTGTCATCTGACCTCCAGCCGTATGTCTTGGACACTCAGGTGAAGAGAGGGGCTGAGCAGTTAACTGATCACCATCTGGTGGTGACTGGGATCCGCTGGCAGGGGAGGAAGCTGGACAGACCTGGCAGACCCAAACGTATTATGAGGGTCTGCTGGGAACATCTGGTGGAACCCTCTGTCAGGGAGGTCTTTAACTCCCACCTCCAGGAGAGCTTGGACCAGATCCAGATGGAGGCTGGGGACATTGAGTCCAAATGGACCATGTTCTCCACTTCTATTGTTGACATGGCTGTCCGGAGCTGTGGCTGTATGGTCTCCGGTGCCTGTCGTGGTGGCAATCCCTGAACCCGGCGGTGGACTCCGGAAGTAAGGGATGCTGTCAAGCTGAAGAAGGAGGCCTATCGAGCCTGGTTGGCCCGGCTCCTGAGGCAGCTGATGGATACCGGCAGGCCAATCGAGCGGCAGCACGGGCAGTCGCGGAAGCAAAAACCTGGGTCTAGGAAAAGTTCGGGGAGGCCATGGAGGAGGACCATCGGTCGGCCTTGAAGAAATTCTGACAAACCATCTGGCGCCTCAGGAGGGGGAAGCAGTCCTTCACCAACGCTGTTTACAGTGGAGGTGGGAGCTGTTGACCTCGACTGGGGATGTCATCGGGCAGTAGAAGTAATACTTCGAGGATCTTCTCAATCCCACTGACATGCCTTCCATAGAGGAAGCAGAGGCTGGGGACTCAGAGGTTGACTCATTCATCACCCAAGCCAAAGTCACTGAGGTAGTCGGGAAGCTCCTCAGTGGCAATGCACCTGGGGTGGATGGGATCCACCCTGAGTACCTCAAGTCTCTGGATGTTGTGGGGCTGTCTTGGCTGACAGCATCGCATGGCAGTCAGGGACAGTGCCTCTGGACTTACAGACCAGGGTGGTGGTCCCCCTGGTTTGGGAGCCACAGGATTTAATCTC
Organism: Acanthopagrus latus; assembly: GCF_904848185.1. NCBI lineage: Eukaryota > Metazoa > Chordata > Actinopteri > Spariformes > Sparidae > Acanthopagrus > Acanthopagrus latus. Next base: position 1,082,216 of record NC_051047.1, on the reverse strand, counting down.
TGCTTTTCACGGATGATGTGGTCTTGTTGGCTCCTTCGAGCCAGGACCTCTAGCATGTCCTGGGGCAGTTTGCAGCCGAGTGTGAAGTGGCTGGGATGAGAATCAGCACCTCCAAGGTTCTCGACCGGAAAAAGGTGGCTTGCTCCCTCCAGGTCGGGGGAGAGTTACTGCCTCAAGTGGAGGAATTTAAGAACCTTGGGGTTTTGTTCACGAGTGAGGGAAGGATGGAGCATGAGATTGACAGGCGGATCAGTGCAGCGGCCACAGTAATGCGGTCGTTGTATCGGTCTGTCGTGGTGAAGAGAGAGCTGAGTCGAAAGGCAAAGCTCTCAATTTACCAGTCAATCTACGTTCCTACCCTCACCTATGGTCATGAACTTTGGGTCATGACCGAAAGAATAAGATCCCGGATACAAACGGCTGAAATGAGTGTCCTCCGCAGGGTGGCAGGGCGCTCCCTTAGAGATAGGGTGAGGAGCTCTGTCACCCGGGAGGAGCTTGGAGTATAGCTGCTGCTCCTCCACATCGAGAGGAGCCAGCTGAGGTGGCTTGGGCATCTGTTTCGGATGCCCCCAGGACGCCTCCCTCGGGAGGTTTTCCTGGCATGTCCCATCAGGAGGAGAGCCCGAGGAAGACCCCGGACACACTTGAGTGACTGTGTCGCCTAGCTGGCCTGGTAATGCCTTGGGATCCTCCAGGAAGAGCTGGAGGAAGTGTCCGGGGAGAGGGAAGTCTGGGTGTCCCTGCTCAGGCAGCTGCCCCCGCGACGAAAATGGATGGATGGATGGATTGAGGCAACTAGCTGGCAATTTATGTCGCCTCTTTAACATACTATATATGCCAAACCACAGTCACACACAAGAGGTACTGATATCATTAGATTGACACAAAACCTTTGACAGGGTGGAGTATAATTATTTATTTGCAGCTCTTAGAAAGTTTGGGTTTGGACAGAAATTTTTCTGTACACACTGATAACCTTATATCAGACTATTTTCCGATTTTCAGGGGCACAAGACAAGGATGTCCCTTGTCACCCCTATTAGTCAATATTGCTATTGAGCCTCTGGCTGTCTCCCTGAGGGAAGATACCAGCTTATTGGACACGGACCGATGCGGCCTCTACCATAAACTCTCATTATACTGTTATGATCTCCTTTTCTACCTTTCACACCTAGATACATCTATGCCTGCTGTATTAGACCTTATCACTAAATTTGGGGTAATTTCTGGTTACAAAATAAACTTTTAAAAGAGCCTAATTTTTCCTATAAGTGTAGCTGCAAAGCAGAGGCCTCTTGACATGATCCCCTTTAAGATCACATATGACTCTTTTACCTAGGTGTAAATGTTACTGAGAGATTCAAGGATCTTTTTAAAAATAACTTTAAGGTGGAACTGGAAAGGACTAAACAAGACTTGACAAGATGGTCGCCCCTTCCATTATCGTTGGCAGGAAGAATTAACTCCATAAAAATGGCCATAATGCCATCATTCTTATTTCTTTTTCAGACAATCCCCACATTCATTCCTAAAGCATTCGTTACTGGAATTAATAAATACATATCCACCTTTGTATGGAACAGAACTGTCCCACGAATAAGGCAAACTTTTCTAGAGAGGCCCAGGGAAAATGGGGGTTTAGCATTACCAAACCTGCACTATTACTGGGCAGCTAACCTTCATGCCCTTTCATACTGGACATCTAACATCCCTGAGCATGAGGCACCAGTATGGTCACTTATGGAACAACACTCTAGCTCACCCAACTCACTGGCTGCCCTGGCTTGTGCTCCGATGCCGATTAGCAGGCACTACCACACAAATAATCCAATAATTGGGAGCTCCCTCCGAATCTGGTCACAATTCAGAGTACATTTTGGACATAAGAAACTGCTTCTATCAAGTCTCATCCTTGCCAATCCCTTCCTTCCTCCCTCTCTCATAGATCCAGCATTTAAGCTGTGGAAAAGTAGAGGTCTCATATATGTAAAGACATATTGTTCACCTTCCCTAGTAGCCATAGAGGAAGATTGGATCCATGATTGTGTTAACAGGGATCCACAACAACAGGCTTTGTTTCATTTTACAATCCAAAATGTAGCTGCTCCTTCCCGTCACCATATAAAGACCAAATGGGAGGAGGATCTTAATCTGCAGATACTGGATGTGACCTGGCAATTGGTATCAGACATGGTCTAATTCAGCTTAGGATATTTCACAGGCTTCACCTCTCCCGAAGCAGACTAGCTAAACTATATGCTGATGTAGATCCAAGATGCGAAAGATGTCACCAGGTGGAGGCCACATGTTTTGGTCGTGCCCAGTGTTGAGCTCTTTCTGGTTGTCTATCTTTGATGGCATCTCCTATGTTTGTAAGAAAAGGATCAGCCCCAATCCAGCTATGGCAATATTTGGTGCCTCACCGGAAGAGATCACACTCTCATCAAATCAAGCAAGTATGGTTGCTTCTGTCACACTTCTTGCCAGGAAATTAATTATTGTTAATTGGAAAAGCCCTAATGCTCCAACACATAAACACTGGTTTGAGGAAGTACTTGCACATTTAAAGCTGGAGAAATTGAGATACCCCTCTCAAGGCTGTACTCAGAAATTCTACAATGCGTGGCAGCCATTTATTGACTATTTCAATGAGAAATTTTCTGTGCCTAGATAACAAAAACCCTGAAGCTTAAACACCCCACTCCCCTCTGTTGTAGTAATGTGTTTTTGTTTTTTTTGTTTTATTTTGCTTTTCTCTTTTGTCTTTGTTTTGTCTTGTTCGTTGTTTTTTTTTTTCTTTGTTCCCTCTTATTTATCTATTTATTTTTTCCTTCAGTCGGGTTAGGGTTAGGGGTTAGTTGAGAATGTCAGTTATAACAGCCCATGTATTAAAAATGTTGGTTTAAATAGGGGTCAGGCTCATAATTACAGTTAATGTGTCGAGTCGGCCCAGGCTCGGACACCACATGCACAGGCTCGGGTTGGGTCGGGCTTCATTTTTTAGGCCCACTCCAAGCTCTAATGTATATACATATGTGACGAATAGAACATGAACAATTATGTACTGTAGATCAGTCAGATAGGAATGCAGCTCTGACATGTGCCCATGGTGGTGCTCTTTTCTGTTATCACTATGTAACAATGACTCTGCGAGCTCCGGCTCTCTGGTTTATCAGGTGTACTGCCCAAGATGTGTGCACTTTACAAGGGACACACAAACCAGCACATACACATAAACACACTCACTGCATTAACAACAAAATTGTCCTTGTTAAATATGGATCAGCTTGAGTGTGCCACATCTTTCTCTGCATGAAAGTCACTGAATCAATGTTGTTCAGAAATCACCATGATGCATCGGTATTTGTCTTCCTCTTCACCTCTCCACAGACCTCCAGCAGTGACAGCAGCCCTGGTGGTTTTGTGTGCTTACTTCTGTTGATCAGTGTGTCTGCTTTGGCAACCGTCATTGCTACAGACAGAGTGCATGCAAATGCACTGCAAACTGATAGAATTAGTTTATCTAGACTATTTTTGAGCACTGAAAGACAGCATCAGTGTACCGTTTGAAGGAATTTCATTCTCTGAAACTGTTCACACGTTTAGTGTTTGAGCTATAGGATACTATTTGTAGTTGAAGTGATGCTGAACATTTGATCAGATAGCTCCGGAGGATGGAAACTTTTGTACAAACTTCCGCATTCATATCTTCTGTCTGTAGTTTCCCCTGTCATGTTATGCTGTGGTTAAACTCTTGCAAGTGCCTATGTGCTGCAGTGTTACAAAAAAAGAAGCTGGTGTTGTGCAGATCACAAGTCTATACAGTCAGTCTTAGCTGTCCTCATTAAAGAGTCACAGTGGTTTAGTGCATATTAGGGAGTGTAATTCTGAGAAGCAAACACCACTCAGTGCAACTTGCCTGTCTTTGTGGCTGTCTTATTCTATAATTATAATAGTAAATAACTGCTTCCTTTGGCTTATTGTCATTGGAGGTACAGCAGGTGGTCTTTAGGGGATAATATTTTAGGCCCTCTCCACAAATACAGAAGTATTTCTTAAAACCTAGCATGTTGTGTTTGGGCCTTTCGTACACATGTGCAGAGGTGTTTTAGGTCACTGAGAATGGACCTTTTAGAATAAAATTGTCTGAGTTACAGATATTTAGATACTTGTCACTGTTTGCATCTTGACAGGAAAAAATTTAGTTTTTTCAAAACAGGTGACACAAACAACCATATTTGCTTCCTAATTGGGTCCTTATCTGTGTATGTAGCATAATTCGTTTAAAAATGTATTTTGTGTTATGATATTGTTGAGTATTTGATTTTGTACAGTGACAGAATGAAAGTTATGTTCTTTGTATTTAGAAACACACAAAGATGCATTGAAATTCAGTGATTGAAAGAAACAGCTACTGACAATAGAAAAACAGTATTATCCACGAGGATTCTGTCAAGAGCAATCACTTTTCCCTACATTGCTCATAGTATGCTTTACTGCAGATTAGCATTAGGCTAACGGGTACCAGCTTGCACCAAGGGTTTGTGACTGTGTGTTTAAATTCATGTCAATCATGATATCACTGAACTCATCACTAACCGTGACTCCAGTTCTCTCTCCTCTCTGGAACTTTGCATTCATGTAGTAAGTTACATCTCTCCTCTGTCAACATTGCAGGACACAAACATCCAACAATTAAGGGTCTTCACCACACAACATATCTCTTTTTTTTTGTTTTGACATGGCATTGATGAAGGTCATGCTGTGCCCATCTACTTTTTGATCACATTTCAGTTTTAAAAGTTTAATGCAGGATTTCCCTCTGCACTCTTATTGTATGAGGTGTTCCTCAGAACAAACATAACATAATTGTTTTCATAGACTGATGACTTTTGATAGTGCTCTTAGTTGTTTGTCAGTTGAGTTCCTGAGAGGGCTGGTAGTGATGATCCTGTCAGAGCATTTTGCTGGAACAAACTGAAGCAATAATCTGACTGTGTGTGTGTGTGTGCCTTTGACAACAATGCACAAACACTAATGCCATCTCTAGGGAGATTTGTGCCTTTCTCACAAAAATGAAAATAAATGAAATGAATGTTAGAATGCACACACTCACATTAGATACATTGTCTTTGTAGTGTATTCAATTGAATATGAGTTGAAAAGGATTGCAAATCAATGTATTCTGTTTTTATTTACGTTTTACACAACATCCCAACTTTATTGGAATTGGGGTTTGTAATTAGGCTACCACAGGTTACAATAACTGGGGTAAGCAAGTGTGACTTAGTAAATTTTTGCCCTTCTATTCACCTTTTAGCCTATGTGCTGATGACAACCGTGGACGGAGGCCTTTTGTTTCCACATCGTCTGTCCATGTCCATCCATTTGATGTACATACATCCATCTCATTATCATGAATGCAATATCTTAAGGTTGTCTACATTATATTTCAAAGGAATATCCTGATGACAGGATTTTACTTTGTACCCCGTTGGACAACAGTGTGCTCAGCAATGAGTGGCACTGTCTGTATTTCAGCTGGTCGACTCAACAGGAAGTGGATGTATAGTTTAATGCTATGTTAACAAGACTGCATCAGCTGATATTTAACTTTAACAGCTCCTCTGTGAACTAAGTTAAATTAGCTTAAGGTGTGTAATGTTAAGTTACTGTTTGTCCTTGCATAAGCCTACAAGTGAAACAGTCTGGTGTATATGTGTAGGCCCAACTAGAAGGCAGTGTGAAGATTGCTGTTAAATAGCTGTGGCAGAGTCTGGTGCACCCACATAAACTTAGGCTATAACTTTAAACAGTGGTGCAGGTATACAACATATAACTACTTATTTTTCAGTCTGCGTTGTGTATACCTGCTTCTAAATCCCCTCTGATGCGCATCTTTGTTACATTGTTTGTTAACCCATGACAACACATTAGTTAATGTTGTATGGACTATAGCTGTTGGTAGCAGTTGTTGATTTTGTTAAAATACTCCAAATGTAATTTTAAGGGTTGTTCGTCAGACAACGGCGCTAGACTTGCTAAAATGTGCTAACAGCAGTTGCCACTTGGTGCCATAGCAATGATAAACATCACATCACATTATGGGCTGATGCAATGGGAGTACTGTAGAATGCAGGGTCAGGCAATACAGTACTGTGATGTGGTCTTTTGAATGTCTATAAGTAGGCACTACGTGTTTTGTAAACCCAATTTTAAGGTAATCAATATCCATGTTACCCATCAGTATTCATTTTAATAAGCTAATGACACAGTTCCACAGTGTGCAATTGTGTTAGTTTACAAAGGCTCTTGCTCTGGGTGACAATGCGCCTTATGGGGCCTGGAAGACCTGTTGGATGATGGCCCAGTAAGTGAAGAACAAGGTCCACTATAATGCTAATCAGGTGTTAAGTGCCAGATAAGCAGCAGATATATGTGAACACACTGTTTAACAAGTAGTGACGGCAGACTCCCTTAAAAAAAAAATCTAACAATTTTATGAGTTGTTAAGTCAGCAGAAACGTCTCTTTGTGAAATGACAAATATCTTATTTTTTATGTTTACATGCAGCAAATGTGATACAGTGAGTTACTTTACCTTTGTATAAATCACACTTATCCAGGAAATGCACAACGCTGTGTTTCTTCAGTTACTAATGGATTTTTTTCATCATCAAACAAAACATAAAACAAATCAGTGTAGTGGGGCTAAAATACAAGAATAAAAGTATATCGGCCTATACAATTAAATGCCGTGGAATATATAGCCAGTGTTACAGCTTGTGAACAGGCCTAGTGGAGGGAATTTTCCCCAAAGTGTTTCCTGGGAAAGGGCCACGGCCAGGTCAAGGTATTATAATGATGAGTCCCATCACTAACTGATGCGGTGTTCCCAGCACTTCATTGAGGTTGTCCAGCATTTTCTCATCTCTCACAGCCACTGAGGGAAATTTCTGTTGTAGCATTTGTCTTGACACACCAAGCCCGGTATTTGTCTTGTGGTGTAACAAATCGGAAAAGCAAGCACCCATAGCAATCCATGCTGCGCTGGCTCAATCGAAGGAGAGCTGAGTGGTCCTTTTGTATGACCTTACGTATTTCCGTGTCCGGATGCTGCCGGGAAAACTGATGAAAATGACTGTTGAAGTGAGTCTGGGGGTGAACGGTGACCTTTCTGGCTACGCTATCTGCATTGTCTGCACATCTAGAACAGCCCAAAGTTCTCTGATCTCTTCCTTCTGTCTCTGGCTCTCCTCTCTCTCTCTCCTGCTCTCCACTCTGCAGGCTTTCAGTCTGCACCCCCAGTGCCTCTGCTCGCCTCTTCTCTGCCTCATACTCCTCTGTTCCTTGTACAAGCTCTCTGCTCAATGCACCTGATGACCATCTTTGCACAACACAAATTCACAAATACATTAAGCTACAGAGTGATAATGAGTAAAACATATGTCTCATGTACACAATTGCATGTGACATCCGTCAACTTTTTTGGCCTTTTTATGGCAAATGAGTTGAGTCAGAGCAGGGAAAATGTCAAAATGGTAACACAATGTTTTATTCAGTGTTGTCCATTGATTCATTATCTAGTTTGACACTAGGACTACCAGCATTTTAGCACTCCCTGCAATGTCTGTCGTAGCATAATAATATGATAATATATTAATAAACTTTATTTATATAGTACCTTTAAAACAGAGTTTACCTACAGTCAACACATGGAAGTCTAGACTAAGGTAAGTTAAGATAAGAAGGCAGAACACAAAATATAAAAACACCTCAAGTCACAAGTTACAAGTCAAAGGAATAAAAGTGACTAAACAGGCAAAATCACAGAAAAGTAGGAGAGCGAGAAGAAAGAAAATAAAGAAAAAGAAACAGATCATTTAAACATGTAGATGCAAAAATAGAAACAAAATAATAAAAAGCAATGCAGGCACATCACATCACTGAGAACTTCTCAGTATATGTTAACAATCTTTTAAAATGTAATTGTTCTCAGTGAGAAGTAAAAGGAATAAGTGATCTATATATAGATTATGATAATGAAAAAATTAAAGCAGTAAAGGACATTCAGAAAGAAAAAAAAACATCACAAGGGAGGAATTAAAAACAAATACAGATCTCGTGTACACAACTGCATGTGATACCCGTGTTTTCAAACTGACCTCTAAATGCCATGGCTACAGCATGTTGTCAGTTCCCGCAATTGCCACTTGTTCATCCCCCAACTGTCCAGCATTCTGATTGGCACTTCCTGTTACTGACCAACACATTTGTCTGCTTGGTTCTTTCCTTTTGCACCTTAATAGTCTGAGGGTTTGATGACGGAAAGTGTTGTCTAACAGGAAGTACATCAAAGGGTCTGTTGAACCTCTCAATGCAGCCAGGAGCAGCAGGCAGTTCTTCAACTAGAGAAAGGGTAAACGTGTAACGATGTGATCAATATACTCATGCAAGCTGTTATAAATCAGTTATGTAGTAGAGAAAAGTATTTGCATTTGGGTGAAATTTATTCACCTCAACAAAACTGGCGAGTGGATGACATTGGTTTGGACCAGGTGATGATGTCCCCTGACGCTGATCATGGGCCAGAGAAATAAAGATGGGTTTGAAGATGTGGTATGGCAGCAGACAAACTGAAAGAACAACCTGGAGGGATTAGATTAGAAAAGATTTTCACAGTACTGCCCATTATTATGAAAAGCCAAGGATGATGCTGAGTTTATTATATAGATTTTTTGATAAATGGAAATCAATTACAATTAAAAAAGCAATATATTCCTTAAAAGGTGCAATTATTAAGAAACTGCCAGAAATCAAAAGTAGCTTCTGATTCGGAGCCAGTAGCTCAGTTAGCTGTGCAGTGGCCCTACTCCCTGACGTGAGTTTGCCCACAGCACAACCTTGGATGATAGAGTAGTCACTGTGGGCAGCTGAGCTCAGTCAGTTGGCTTGGTGTTAGGAGATAGGATGGGCCAGGGCCTGCTGGTCAGCATGCTAACTAGAGTATGCATATCTGAAAGATGCAACAAAAGCTTCTTTAACATAACGTCAACACTGGTGTTTCCTCGCACTCAGTTTTTAATGGTTTTTTTTTCAGTGTTTTGAAATTCTGGCATCCTCTGAAATATTGCCCCCTCAAAGGTGACAAAACAAGGCCATTACGTTTATATAAGTATAATATAACTCAAAGCCACCTGAATGACCACAATGTTTCGAAGCACTTTACCCAACAGGCTTTGGGAGCTGGTGACCTTTGTGCTGCGTCGTGAGCGTTCTATATGTCTCAGCACTGTCAGGTAGGACAGCAGCACCAGCAGGTAAACCACAAAGAACATGATTATAACAGGCACAGTAAAAGCTGCAGACAGACTGCCCCCTATTTCCACTGCAGAGTTGTAGCACACCACTGCACGTCCTCCTTTTTTAACTTCTTCATCCTTGTCTGCTGCAGCAGCTTCGTTCACTGAATAGTAAACTGTCACAGGCACAATGCCCCCTACCGCTAACACCCACACTGCAGCACACACCCTGCTGGCGAAAGAGGTCTTCTTGAGACATGTGTAGAAGCCATGTGGGAGTAGTATTGCGCAGATGCTAGGCCTGGAGGCATGGGTGTGCCGGATGAGGGCTGCAAAGCGGCTAAGTGCCACCCAAGTGACAATCATGAGGCTAATGTAGATGTTAATGTGGAGCACTGGTGTGATACCATGCAGGACGAGCTGACACAGGATGCCTCTTCGGGTCCAGACTGAGCCCCAGGCATAGTAGGCTGCGAGGAAGGGTGCGATGAAGGACAACAGCAGATTGGAGATACACAGGTGGGACAGATAAATGTGGGTGGGGGAGATGGTGGAGATGCATCTGTAGAACACCCACAAAGACAATGCATTGCCTGGCAGAGCAGTGAGAAAGAGGAGTGTGTAGACAGATGGAAGGAAGAAGACGGTGGCAGCAGTGGGGCAGAGAGAAAGAGCAGAGGAGGAGGAAGTGTTATCTAGTGGAGAAGTTTGGAAAGTGGACAATTCCATTTGATCTGTAAGAACACAAAAGTAATAGTCAAGTGAGACAAGCATATCTGCTGTGATACGGCTCAATTGCATATGTAAGAAATGAATCCAGTAGGTGATCAGTTTCATGTGTCTGTGCCAGAGTATGTCAAATTGTATCTAATCTTTTTGAATGTTGGGTCAATCTAGGGAGCTCATATTGAAATAGACTTTACAAAGTGCCACACATTTTAAGGTAAACTGAAAGATGACAACAGTTACGTAATTTCCCTAATGTTTTCATGTAGTCAGTTATAAACAATTTGTGTAAGTATACGTTTTTTTTCAAAAGTTCCTTAAGTCATTCTCTAAAAACAGTGTTACTTTGCGCATAAAACCTTCAACATATTTTAGAATTTAGAACTAGTATTTTCAGTCTTGATACAGCGGGTTGTCACTAATTATATCCTGTTCTTAAGTAACTGAACAAGACACTGAACTCAAAATCACTCTCAATGTGTTTATGATAGGAAGAAAATCTAAGTCACTTTTGTCAAGCCACAGATATAATTAATGTTGTGTAATACTTTTAACAACAATTTTATATACATACCGTTAATAGGAGCTCTGATGAGTTGATTCCAAGGCGTCAGCAATGGAACACTCCCTCAAATTAAATATTTAGAGATGAAGTCTAGCTGTTTAAACACTGGCTAACAGCAGTCTTAATAAAAGCTTTTTCTGTAACTTCCTGCTTTCTGTCAAACTAGAGGTCCATTGAGCCACTCAGCACGGCTCTCTGGTTTGTGGGTGTGATGCTAGACAGCAGGGCGTTTGCGTAACTTCATTATTATGTAAACAGTTTAAGACACATTTTGCAGTCCTTCCTTTTCTCCTTTTCTTTAATTCATGTATTTTTCTTTTCTGCAAATATTGAGTAATGTATTTAAATATCTAACTCTGTGATCCTCCCCAGCTTGAGTTTCTCCCACATGAAATACAGTTTCCATCTTTCCCTTTCTACACTTGTCAGTCTTTTTCATTTCAGCTTCTGTCAGTTTTTAATCTGCCTCAGGGTGGTGCTACTGTTCTATTCCAAGCTGTCAATCGAGGACAATTAAGAAAGTTTCAATGAGCAGGGAACTCCACTCTTTGCAGCTGAGGGAGGGGCTTAGACCTCCACTCAGAGCACAGAGAAACACACACACACCCATACCCATACCCACAAACACATGAAGCAGCAGACAACAGTTGGAGTGATGGTATGTGATATATTTATGTAATAGACATGTATTGAAATACAGTTATAGTACAACAAGTGTGCCTCACAAGAAGTTGCTGTAATCGTCCTATTCTAATCTAAGCACGAACCTTAACGGAGGATTGTGTATTCAAATAAATGGAAATGGTTAGTAATGTGATGTTGGGTCTCTGTAAATAAGTAAAAGAAAATTAGTATGGTCTTGACCAGCTCCAACTTAAGTGTCACAAGATAACATTTGTTGTGAATTTACATTTTATACATAAAACTGACTAGACGTGACTTCACAATATGACACATATTGACACATATACAAGTTTAGCTAACTAATATCATTAGTATTGTTTGACTAGAAATCACTTTATGCCCCCCTGTCTCTGTATCTTTACAGCCCAGCTAGGCGGGATGAAGTAACCCTATTCTCAGTTATAGTGCTGGTTAAGCTTATGCTTGCCTGTCCTCTGTCAGTCTTCCCATTCTTACTGTCCATCTCAACAGTGGAGCTGCTACCACTGACTCCTGCAACATCTCGTACACAAAACATATTGCTTACCAAGCGCAACACCTCCTTCCTCACTGAAGAGGATAACAGGAAATACATAACAGGGTCCAAACAGCTGTTGAGCGCAGAAAAAAGCAAAGCCATCTCATTGGCATTGTCAGCCACACCCTGCCAGAAACATGAAGTGTCTGTGATCTGGGTTTTTATGTAGAACACCCTGACTGTGTGATAGGGTACAAAACAGATGGTGAAGAGGAAGAGGATGAAGAAGGACTTCCTGGCAGTTCGAGCATAGCGCGGTGCATTGGGCAGGTCTGGTTTCTCTTGTGATGTTCTTAGAAGCTTTAGGGCAATCTTTCCATAACACACTACAAGAGAGATGAAAACGAGCCAGAAGACAACCACCAGAAAGATATTGATATAGGCCTTCCACTTTGCACTATGGAGAAGCTTGTAGTGGAAACATCTGGGGACAAAGACATTATGTTAGCTCAAAATGCCCATATCACAAAGTGAATTAATATGTGAGAAAGTTTGATTATAGGTTTAACAAACCTGGTCAATTGTGAGTCATTCCTTGATGTTAGGAACACCAAATTCACGGCAACGCCCACAATCCAGATTGCTATACAGAGGGCTGTGCTCCACCTTGTGGACCGCAGTCTGTGCTGCACCCCTGTCCTACGATGGATCTTCAGGTAGCGATCCACGCTGATGAACCCTAGCAGTGTGATACTGATATACATGTTCATGTAGAAGAGGTTGCCAACTACTTTACACACGGTGGGACCCAAGTTCCAGATATTACCCTGGCTGTGATACACAATTCTGAATGGCAGACAAACCACCAGCAGCAGGTCTGCAAAAGCTATATTTATGAGAAATACCCGCACAGAGTTCTTCTTAGAGTCAACACAGAAGAAAACCCACAAAGCCACCAAGTTCCCAACTAGACCCAGGGCAAAGATTATAGAGTAGAGCACTGCCAGTGGGCTCTGCAGTGACTCGTAATCCACACAGGTTTGGTGAGGGTCAGGGGTTGGAGTTAAGTTCATTTCGCTGGTCTTTGTGGTGATGAGGAAATCAGAGCTATTTGGAGGCTGGAATGTGGTTGTAGCAGGCATGGTGGGGATTTTTTTATGTCGTGGTGAGATTTAAGATCCTCAGCCCTGCAAATGGGAAGGAAACAATGGTGAAATACTTTAACTATTGTTTGTTTTTTAATTTGCTGCTTCACGTGGGAACATTTTTTACTCATAATTGCAGGTTTGTGACGGAAAGCTGTGTGGATTAGCCCTGAATCAGAACTAATCCTGCATATCACATATAACACCAGCTAAACACAGAAAGTTTGAGAAAGAACAGCTGACAACTCTACAGGTCAACAGAACTCGTGATTATTTGTATTTTTAGTGTGCTAACACACTCAACAATGTAACATCAGTACACTGCAAGGACTACATATCAAAAGATCAGCAACTGAAAGGAGAAAAAAGAGCTTGCCTTGCTCATAGCATGCAGCCCTTATCTTGCAACCAGTGTGACAAATGACAGGATACTGCTTATATCTGAATAAGTTTACTTTTCGAAGTGCTGACCTAGTCCTGGAAGTCTAAAAAATATTTGCCCTTGTTTCTTGTACACACACTATTACTGAAGAATACTAGCTCATCTGTGGTCTTTGCGGTCCTTTTCTTGTCCTGAGCCACTCCAGTATATCCCCTCGAGTTTAATCTGTAGGAAACACTATCCGAAATCTGCTGTCTCATAAAGTTCAAGTTCCTTTCCTTCTGTCACTCCATGCACTCTTTTTTGCTACCCTCTATCTGTCACTGACCAAATATTAAAAGATCAAATGAAAATAGCACTGCGTAGTCTACCTCTGTTTTGTTTCCTCTCTGTAAGACGCATGCCCTCCTCAGCTGTGCTGTCAAAAGAAGAAGTAGTGATGTTGTAGAGCTGTGGTCAGCCCCCTCTTTCTTTGCAACTACTGTGCAGATCTCGGGCTGAGAGGGAGAAAGACAGGGCAGGGCTTAGAGCAGACCTGCTGATCAGACATATGTGGGCAAGCCATAGGATCACAGAGCATGCGCCACTTGTATATACACAATATGCTTTCCGCTTTTGGCCCTGATGATTACATGGAGGAGAAGCCTGAGTGTAGCTGACTGTGACAGAAAAAAAGGCACCCAAAATATCACTCTATGCCCTCACAAAAATTAAAGCAATGCCTCAGAAAAAAGCAAAGGCATGGTTTGAATTTCCATTTAATCCACATTTCCACTTAGTAACTGCTATCAATTTCTAGAGCTGAACTTATAGGCAAAGGGTCAAAGGAATCATACCTGCTCTTGAATGTTAATCATGACATCGTTTTGAAATTTTGGATCAGAGCAGTGAGTGGCATTACTAACAGTCAATATGTGTGTGCCGTACACAAACAAATTTACACATGGAGCAAATTAACCAGCCTGGGAACTAAATCCTCTCCTTGGTGAAAGTTTCCAAAATTGTCTTTTATTACTTTATCCACTCCCAGTCCAAAAATGAAATGGACAAAATCCAACTATTAAATTGATTAGTAATTGCTGTAAATTCTGTTTTCTTCTGATTCTCTTACAACCCCAGCTCCGACACAGTTGAGACACTGTTTTAAACAGAGAATAAAACAGAATGTGTTTTTTTTTCATTTACTCAGTTGAAAAGAGTGCAAAGACTATTTATTTAATGTATTATCATCAACTTATTCTGAGTTAATGGCAGTAACGTGTCTCAAACAAGTTGGAACAGGACTAGCAAAGGACCAAAAAAAAAAAAAAAACACCTGTTGGGAACATTGTACAGGTAAATAGGTTCGTTGATAACAGATGATAGTATCATGATGTATGAAAAGGCATCACCTAAAGGCTCTGTCAATCACAAGCAAGGATGGGTAGAGGTTCCCCACTTTGTCAAACATGACTGTATAAAGGATGTTCCTACATTGGCACAGGAACATTTCTTAAAAGCATTTTCGGTAGACAGACGTAAATCTGTACACAACTGAATCCTGTTCATATTCACATCTGCATTTCTGTGTTCAGTATCCTGGGTTGGAATTGCAGCTGTATATCAAGTGTGAAAGTAGGAAATATCTTGGTTAGAAATAAAACTTAACAAATTGTATGAAGTACTTGGTGCCCTGATAACTCACCTGGTCAAGTAGGTAGATCACTGGTTGCTTCGCTGCATGTTATCCCCTCCCATTTCTCTTCATCTCTCACTTTAGGCAAAACGCCTTACAACATGATTTTAAAAAATGAATGAAACTACCAAATCAAATTTAAACTTAAACCAACAAACATTCTACTTCATATACTGAAGCAGAACCTAACATGTAGAGGATTGGTTTTCTTATGACCCCCTTACAATATTGGTTTTTTGTGTGTGGTTATGGTGGGTGATGGTTTGGAGGTCTGGGTATGTCTTGCACAATTGATTTATGGAAGGGTGAGGTGACACACTTTGATTAGCAAAAAAACACCATCAAATCATGAGTCTTCTCTCCTATCACCACTTGTTCTCAGCCTCACTGTGTGCTGCTGGCATCCAAAGAGAACTCTGCTCCAGTGAAGTTGGGGGGGTTTGGAGTCGCCATCCAGCTTGGAGAGTCGGGACTGGTGGCAGGAGGTACAGTAAACCCAACTGTACTAGAACATAAACACTCATTACTTGAGATAGTGTGCCCATTTCAAAAAAGGACTAGATTGTTACAGAACCTATTTATGTCAAAACGCTGTCTAAAGTAGGCGGACCAATGTATCTGTTGGCTGATATTATCATCCAGTACTGGCCTATCACAGATAAAGATGTTGAACATATACAGAGAATAGTTGCCTAATATGCACTGGTATAAAAAGTCAAAATATCCTTTCTCTGTTACATATCTTTGTCACAAGTGTTTGATAGCCACATTTGAGGGATCAGTGCAAAAAGTGTGCTTATATTTTCCAATGTATCAACATCAGAATCTCTTACTTCATAATTTCTGTCAACAAAAATCGAGTGACTGTTTGGCTCTCATATAAACCTCCATTCATTTAGGGTTAGGCAGGCATCACAGGGAATGTGGGGTGGAGCACTACCAAGGATCACATATTGTCCGTTGTGAATAAACATCTTTAAATCCACTTAGAAACCAGAAAAAAAGATGAACTTTCCAAGGAAGTTTCTTTCAGTATCAAAGTAATCCACTGATTTTCTGTTTGTACATCCATGAGTACACTATAAACATGAACTGCAAATAACTAATTAGGCCCTGCACACTGAAAACACAGGTAGTCTGTAGCGATTGGAGCTGTCTGTTCATTTATGACTCTCCTGTAGTAAACAAAGCTACAGTAAAGGTTTGCTTCCACTTTTGTGTATCCATATACTCATGGTAGGATACAAAATAGCTAAACTTTCATGAAGTGCATGAAGAGTAGGAAGGAAACCCTGAAACTAGAATTGAAATTAGTAGTGAAAAAGTCCCATTCAGTGCAATTGTGTATGTGTGATTTTGCTTAAGTGTGCATATCTTAGGATCTTCATTTCAATTACTGTGTATACTGTCGTTCCCAGTGTTCATGAGTGATGCACCTACAACTCTCTTGTCTTTGTAATCCTAGGTAGAGTAGGAACTCCCCACTTCATGGCCCCAGAGGTGGTGAAGAGAGAGCCATACGGTAAACCTGTGGATGTGTGGGGCTGTGGAGTCATCCTTTTCATCCTCCTCTCAGGTTGTCTGCCTTTCTACGGAACTAAGGAACGTCTGTTTGAAGCCATCTGCAAGGGAAAATACAAGGTATTTTTATGCACGTGTGTGTACATATATACGTATATATGTATGTGTGTGTGTGTGTATATATATATATATATATATATATATATATATATATATATATATATATATATATATATATTTATATATATATATATATTTATATATATATATATATATTTTATATATAAAATATATATGGGCCACTCAATATTATTACTATTTGGTAATGAATCACTCTTCATCCCCATTTTATTTACCAGCAATATAATTAATGCAGCTATCGTTGTCTGTAATTGATACCCTACTTTTGATATTATGTATGGGCCACAGGACTGACCAATCCCAGAAATGTGTGTTTTATCTAAAAAGTCTGTGTATGTATGTGTATGCAGATGAATCCTCGCCAGTGGGGCCACATCTCAGAAAGTGCTAAGGATCTGGTGAGGCGCATGCTGATGCTGGACCCTGCTGAGAGGATCACTGTCTACGAGGCTCTTAACCACCCCTGGCTCAAGGTATATAGATCATTCAGTAGCACATTTAGGTCATGTTCATGTTGTTTATTCTTAATTGTACTGCAGGGGTATTCAACTGAAATTTGCATAGGTCCAGTTAGAGAAAATTTCCTTAAGCAATGGTCCGTACCATCATAATGTCTAATTTGCATCATCATTAAGTGTCATATACCGTATACTGAAGTAGTCTCGTAGTTGTATCAACGTCTGCATGTAAACAAGAACTCACTGTCAAATCAAATAAAGAAAGAACATTTCAAAACATTTTGACAATATTTATTGTCACTTTACATTTAATTATGTTATGCTACTGCATTGCCCACAGGAAGTATGTATTCCTATTGAAAAAAGTCAGCGGTTAAGTAGCTTTTTCATGGATGGCCAAATGAGGCTGTGTTTGAAGGTGGGACATCAGGGATATTTAGGTTTTTTGTGAAATTCGCTATTCCAGGGTATAATTGGCCATTTTTGACTATTTTTGATTTTGCCATTATATTTCACTTTAAAAACTATTAACTTTGCCTTGCTTGGTGTCATATTTTTCAGCACAACCTCACATGTGTGACTGTACAGTTTGTTTGTTTTTTTGTTTTTTTTCGTTTTGACATACTGTATTAACACAATGGACCTAAACTCACAAGAAAACATAAATTCTGAGTAGGAAACAGTTAGATTTTTTACTGTGAAAATCACAAATATGTTTAACAAACCATTTTTATTACTTATAATGCAAATATAGATTGTTGTTTGCTAAATTTGTGCATTGAAATGTACACAGTTATATGTAACTATTTACATTAAAAGGCAGGCAATGCCCCAGGCTCAGGCCTCCCTCAGCTCCTTCCAGCTCAATGAAGAGCTGCACTGCCTGCTCCACATTCAGCCGTCTCCTCATTGTTTTGACTCATTAAACAAAAAAACGACTCCACAACACACTAAAACACCAAACACTACGTAACACACTAACTATACACTCCAAGCACACTAAACGTCACAAATCTTTCAACGCTCATAACTCGCTATCACTATCACCGTCGCTATCACCGTCACTGTTGCTGTCACTCTTTCGCCGCCATCCCTCCCACAACTTCCCCCTGTCCCCCAGCAACCAAATCATGTGGTTTGCCATATAATTTTGTGATTGGTTGGTGTGGTGCCGTTTTCCACCAATAGGAAACCAGTAAATAGTCTGCGTCTTGCTGCTACTTCATCTTCAATTTGTCTTGTGATTTGGACACACCAGTGTGTCCATCGACTCAGTAGGTGGGGCGTGGGGGTGGGCACGTGGCTATGGTGGCTATGGTGGCTGTGGTTGACAATGCTAGCAGTCTGATCCTGATCTGCAGAGATATTTGAGGCTCAGAGACACACACATACACACTGACAGACAGATTTCTTGCTTTTATCGAAAGATAATATCATACATATTTTATGATACTGTAGATATGTATTATTTTCTTCACTCTGTAAGGAAAAGAAGGGCTGCATTTAAAATGAAATAGTGAAAATAATTGAAATAGCTTTTTTAAAATAGTGCATCTTAAAGTACTTAATTTTTTAAGAATAAAATGAAGTGAAGCAGCAGCTTGAGTTTCCCTTTTTTCATTAATAATCCACATCTTAACAGTCTCAACCAATTTTACAACAGATAGATATTGACACATCTTAACAATTGAACAGTTTTACAGTTTTGCTTTCTTTCCCTCTTATATCCCACTCCACTTTCTGTTGCTCATATTGGGCTCTCACCACTTTAATCTGTCTGTATTCAGAGACGCAATGTTTACCGCCTGGAATGCACAGATTTGATTGGCTGAGTAGCATCACATGGGATGGATTAACTTGCCTGCAATTGGTCAGTGGATTTCCAAATCCACTACACCAGTACCGCAAAGTCTAGAAAGGCAGCGCTGGTCAAAATAGAAGTGCCCCGACAAAATTTTAAATATTATAGACTATAGGTCCAGGTCCGTATAGGACGGCATCTGGGTCTGGACCCTGACTGCGGTCCGTCTGTTAGTGACCTATGCTGTACTGTGTTGAGTCTGATTTAACAGGTAAGTACAACAATTTGCTATGAAACAAATGAAACAAAACCTGGCAAAATTGCAAAATAGAAATCTGAAAATGTATTTCCTGCCTTGGAAAATGGTAAGCGTGGGCCTCTTAGGCTCCATCCACAGTTAAGACCTGAAACTTTTGGTCTCTTTTTTTAGAACAAGATTAGAGCAGTGTAACGGTGTAGCCTAAATCCATCACATGATATTCAGTCGCTTGGATTGCAGCTTTTCAGACAGGAAAACAATAACTGAGTGCTGGTACAGTGGTATACTTGCTGGTCTCCTGTTGTCAACAGAAACTTTTATTGCGTCTTCTTCTAGCGACCGTGATGGAGGGGTACTTAAATACACCTACTTCACAATTCAAGTGAGAGACTAGCAGTTCCTCTGGGTGCTGTCTGACACATAGATTAAATAATCAATTTGTATTTGCAATGTCCAGTTCAAGTATCACCATTAGACTTTCTGGCCATTCAGTAACCCTAACCCTAACCCTAACCCTTCTTATCCTTGTTTATATACCACAACAATCTGAATGTAGCACCACAGGGCATACTTATATTTGTATAAACATACACTTTATTAACATGCAAACAAAACACAATACAGGAAACCAATCGTCTACCCTTCTTCCTGTTTTCTATGTTACTCAACACTACTTTTTTGACCTATGCACATTAACCGCAGTGCACTTTTCACGTCCTGAAATGTTAGTTCTGTATTTTTGACAGTGCTCATGGCAACACTGCCTTGTGGTCAAAGTTCCACATCAGCTTTATGACACACTGACAACACAGAGATGATGTGCCTTGACCAAACTGCTTAATTTGTAAACCAAAAGGTCCTGGAACACAGACAGGGTGCTGACCAGCAGGTCAGAAGGAGTGAAAAAGAGAGGGAATCACACTTCAGTTAACAAAAGTTAACAAAACTATAGTACAACTGTAGTTTAGAACTGAGTATTATGTACATATTTATTAAGCAGAGGATTGACAATAATCTCCACAGGGGAGATGCATAGCAACAGCTGATGAATATTACTGTTTGTATGTGCTTTTTCTCCTCTTTTTTCTCTCTCCTTGACTCTCCCTGCACCTCCCTATTGACCTTCACTGTAGGTGGACTGCTACAATGGTGGGAAATTGAATTAGGATGGAAAGATCTACAGACAACTGCAAAATGTAGCAGGCCAAGAAACCAAACTAAGTGACATGTTCTGTCTATCTATCTGTCCATCTGACAGACAGGATAAACAGCAATACACTAAGCCCTACATATTTCAGGTTCTGTTGCACCGATGTGAATCATTTTTTTAGCTGTCCATCATTACAGTATTTCAGTGGACTTTTTCTAAGGTGCAAGGTGTAAGGCTGACGACTGTGTTGCCAACACTTAAAGGGTAAAATCAAGTTGTCCCTTTCTTTTTCTGTTACACTGACTGTGTTGTGTCCCTGAACAGCCAATCAATGGTCTCTGCTGTTTCAACATGCTCAAAAGGCAGAAAACCCACGGACAGGAATTGACCTTTGCCTATGATGGACACACCGCAATAACTAGGGCTACAGAGGCTCACCGACGGCCCACCAATGGCCGACCCTCAGCCTGATGTGTCAGGGCCCTGAGAGAAAGTAACAACAGAAAATTAGGAGACTTCCAAGAAACTGATTGAAAATAGTATAGTCAAAATTTATGCAGCACAGGCTATCCTGAATTTTAGTCTTTATAATGTGTGACACTAAAACCGATGGATCCCACATATGCCAAAGTGGTTTCTGTTTGAAAATAGATTTGTTGTCTCCTAGCCCAAGCTGAAATGACTTTGCATTAAGAAGTGTTTCAGTGCTGTCAAGTGGGCTATCTATGCAGGAAAAAACTATACATATTTTTTAGATTGGTGTCATATGAAAGGAGAAAGCAGAGAAAATGGACAGTGGTATTCCCTTTTGCTCAAAAGGGAAAAAACAACCAGAATGCACCTTGCCTCACCAGAACAATAAACACTCCTGCGAGTGGGTGACATACTACAAGTTAGGCAGTATCTGGTTTTGCTTGGTTTCCTTTTTGAAACAATAAAGAATAAGGCGTCGGGCTGGTGACAAACAATATGGTAGTTCATCTTACTGTATCTGAAATATGTTTCCAAAAACATTTTAGATGAGAAACAGGCTGTGTAGTAGCAGGATCTTGGTTAAAAATTTATCAGCACATCATAGTTTTGACACTTGAACAGAGTTGGGTCAGCCGCCCTTCACTTGATTAAAGAGAGATCGGGAAGGGTGTCCCTCCTCCTCGTCTGGCTATACTCATTGTGTCTGTGCAAAATTTGGCACAACAATCGGTAGTGGATACAACAGCCCTAAATAATCCAACGCAGGTCTTGCGTTTTGGTTGTTTTTTATTTGGGGTGGGGGGGCTCTTGGTACAGGCAAAACATTATAGTGATACAAAGCTGGTTGAAAAGCAGCATTTCCTGCAAAATTAATTGTTTTTTCTGCATTGTATTTTCAAGGAGAGGGACCGGTATGCCTATAAAATCCATCTGCCAGAGACTGTGGAACAGCTGAGAAAGTTCAACTCCAGAAGGAAGCTCAAGGTTTGCATCTACATACATGCTACAATGCATGCAATAGAATATTTTGCAACATTCAAGCCTTGTTGTCATGACATTATCAATGCTCTGATGATGAGATAAGTCTTCACAGTTAGTCTGTGCTGCTGTTGCTGTGTGTCAGGGAGCTGTTCTGGCTGCAGTGTCCAGTCACAAGTTTAATTCGTTTTATGGAGACCCCCCTGAAGAGCTCCATGACTTCTCAGATGACCCCACCTCCTCAGGTACACACAAAGACACACACTCACAGACTCTGTCATCACTGACACACTTCCTCTCTCAAATTTCTTTCCTCTGGTTTGTTCTGTGGTTGTTATTTGTTTCCGTGTAAGACCCTGTACAGGCTGCTATTGCTCCAAGCCAGTTGAGTTTTGTTAGATCTATTACACCAACAAAGGGGCCATTCCAGATAGTAACCATAGATTTGCAACACTCTTGCATGACTTGTATGTATTGTTTTTTTTTTATTATATACACATTGTACAGACAAATTCTATTATGTAATGTGACAATACTGTGGTTATAGAATTGGTTAGATTCAGGCACAAAAACCCTTAGGGTAGGGTGAGGGATAGATCATGTTTTGGATTCACTTTTGCAAGGTTCTTTTGCGGGCAGGGGTTCCCATCCAGATGCAACCCCAGAAAGGCAGTGTGCAGGCTCTTCACAGAGAAATGCCACCTCATGTTTTCTCTCCAATTTGATTTTTCATTGTATTACACAGGTTAATAGATGGTTTATATGCAAAATATTAAGGCTTTAGAATATGTTTATACTTTTGATGTTTTGTAACTGTTGAGTACTGAGTACCAGTATGTGACACTAACAACTACAATAATGTGTTTGTCTGTTTCAATTAATGCTTCCCACCTGCTAGGACTATTGGCAGCAGAGCGTAGGTATCCGTTGGTTGAGTGTGTTGTGATACTAGATACTTACTCTTAACTGTAGCTGTTAAGTCAGAGACTAAAGGTTGTGTTTCTGTGTTTAATAGCTTTACAGCTTTAATGAACATTTCAGAGAATGTTTCAGTCTTTGAAACTAGAGGTGACTGGTGGATGAAGGTGTGTGTGTGTGTGTGTGTGTGTGTGTGTGTGTGTGTGCTGCAGGCGCTGTGTCTCAGGTGTTGGACAGTTTAGAGGAGATCCATGCTCTGACAGACTGCAGTGAAAAGGATCTAGATTTCCTTCACAGTGTTTTCCAGGACCAGCATCTACACACACTGCTCGATGTAAGTGTCACACACAAACACCTTGAATATATAATTTATTTTTAACAAGATGGTTCATCTACTTCTTTCTGCTCTACTTTGTTGGTAACTTAAACAGATTAGTATTCATCAAGGTTAATCCACTGGAGTTGTTAAATGTGTATTAAAGGGGTGCCTATTAGCTCGGTTGGTAGCGCGCGACCCATGTGCCGAGGCTCTGCAGCGGACCCGGGTTCGACTCCTGGCCCGGGTCCCTTTGCTGCATGTCCCTCCCCCTCTCTTACCCTGTTTCCTGTCACACTCTTCAGCTGTACTATCAATAAAGCCAGAAAAGGCCAAAAAAATACTTACCAAAATGTGTATTACAAACAATTGTGCAGTGTTTAGGGGTCTTATAATTATTTTAATGCCCTCCTTAAGTAACAATTTACCATAAATCTATTTACATCTCTTTGTTGCGGTCCGCCACAATATCAGCATTGGCAGCCACATGTCAGTTTTTCATTTTTGGAGCCGCACGTCTCGTTCTCACTCATTCAAGACAGCACACCTGTCAGTGAATGGCATGATGTTATATACTCCATATACAGCGGATGGCAGTATGGTTTTTAGTCCGCCAGTTAAACCAACAAAGAAGAGGAGGATTTAAGGCAGTTGGCTTAAACGTAACTTCCTCTGCAAAGACAGCGGATGGCCTCATTGTCAAGCCTTGAAGCCAGTTTTTGTTGTGGCCAAGCCATGTTATTCCAACATCATGTGATTCGCCTGGGACTTTTTCTCAAAAGCTTACATTGTGAAAAACGCGTCTGTAAAACGATAATGAAAGCCTCACAACCCTGTGGAGTGACCAGTTTTAGTGTCAGAATTTGGGCAGTTCAGTCCAACAACATTTGGAGAGTCTAGAAGATCCACCCGATTACATTTTATCCCCATCCATGTTAGCTCAGTGCTAAACTGGAAGTTAGCTGGCTCAGTTTGTGGTCTTGAGTGAGTCTCTATGGCACCCAAGCCAGACAGTCGCCACCACAGTACACTAACTTGTAATAAGGACCCTGTAAGTCTGTTCTTATATTATGTAACTTAGTGATTATGATCCCCTGTGAGAAGTATGTACAGTTTATGGCACTTAGTCACTCACAGCCAACTATATCGGTGAAACTGGATTATATTTATGACTAAAATGTTTTCTGGTTTCCCCTCTGATGTCCTCGGTCTAGACTGTCTTTGATTTAATGAGTTTCCTGAGTGACTTACTGTTCTTGCTGCTAAAGTAAACACTAACTGTAGCAGCTTTTAACTAGTTAACTCTGATAGCCATGCAGCTAGGTGACTCTAGATGAGACTGGGACTGAGAACTCAGTGTACCGGGGGATTGTTTTCGTTTATGCTGCAAGCACAGGACCTTTTGGACCAAATGGATTTCCTTTCATTCACATATGAGGATGCTCATTGTACAGTGTCAAAAGGTCATGCTGTCTTAACATGTGTCAATAATTTCCTCGCCTAATTCTCCTGTATGTCTATTTTGAACACAAACAGCTGAAAAATAGAATACTGAAACTAACTAAAAAAAAGTCTTGTGCTGCTCATTTTTATGACTCAGGTATGTTGAGAGAGCTGAGCTGTAGTTCACAGCAGCAGTCTGTTGACGTCCTATGGTCTAACTGGTTCACCACATCAGCACCATATTGGGTCACATAATCCCAGTTCCCAGCTGCTACCAGAGGGTAACATTTTAGATTTGTACACCCTTTGTCTAACACTCTGAGAGCATCGTTTAGTCTTTTTGTGTTGTTATTACTGCAGGTGTCTATGTTTTCTGTTCCCAAGTGTTTTTACTCTGTTGTCTCTCTGTGGTTTGTGTCTGTCTCTGAGTGTTAACAGAAGATCTGCTGGCAGGAAAAGAGAATTTGCAAGAGTGTCAGCACACTTGAGCCATTGAAAGGACAGGACCATTTAGAAAACCATATGATTAGGGATGTGAATCTTTGGGCTTCTCACGATTCGATTAGATTCCGATTCTTAGGGTCACTATTCGATTCAAAATCGATTCTCGATTCAACCGATTCTCGATTCAAATGATTCTCAATTCAAAAATTGATACAATGCATAATGTGTTAGGGCAAATTATGGCATCAAAACAATACAGTTTGTATAAGATAATGTGATTTTTAAATAAACTGATTCCAATAATGTAATCACACAAAGGCAAACTTAAGACAAAAGGTACTATTTATTCATGCTAAACAAATAAAAACTTACTTACTGTACAAGAAATAACTTGCATAAATAAAATTGCCTAAATAGAAGCTCAGGCCAGCTGCCCCTTTCTTCCAGAAGTAAGTCTCAACTCTCAGTGACCACAAGAATAAGTTCAAGTACATAATATCTATCTGTTCATAAATAAAATTGCCTAAATAAAAGCTTAGGCTTGCTGCCCTTTTCTCCCAGAAGTTACAAAAATAAACTGTACACAATTAACACAAATTTGTGTTTTGTGTGATTTTTCAAAATAGAAACTTTTTTTAGTCAGTCTCAATTTTCAGTGACTACAAGAATAAGTTAAGACATACAAAAAATAAAGCTTCTGTTAATACATAAAATTGAATGAATAAAAGCTTAGGCTGGCCACCTTTTTCTCTCTCATAAAAGATGCCCATTCCAAAATACACAACAGTGAAACTGGTGTTTTCTTTGATAT